>NC_091992.1:78432425-78801908 GCF_044704955.1 Pristiophorus japonicus
GGAGGATGAGGATGAGGATGATGAGGATGAGGATGAAGATGAGGATGATGACGAGTAGGAGGATGAGGATGAGGATGATGAGGATGATGAAGATGAGGATGATGATGAGGATGAGACGGATGAGGATGATGAGGAGGATGAGGAGGATGAGGAGGATGAGGATGATGAGGATGAGGATGATGAGGATTAGGATGTTGAGGATGATGAGGATGAGGATGAGGAGAATGAGGATGAGGAGGAGGATGAGGAGGATGAGGATGAGGATGATGAGGATGAGGATGAGGATGATGATGAGTAGGAGGATGAGGATGAGGATGAGGATGATGAGGATGATGATGAGGATGAGGATGAGGATGATAATGATGATGATGAGGGTGAGGATGATGAGGAGGATGATGAGGATGAGGATGATGAGGATGTGGATGAAGAGGATGAGGATGAGGAGGATGAGGATGATGAGGATGAGGATGATGAGGACGAGGATGTGGAGTATGAGGATGAGGAGGATGAGGAGGATGAGGATGAGGAGGATGAGGTGGATGAGGATGATGAGGATGAGGGTGATGAGGATGATGATGATGAGAATGATGAGGATGATGAGGATGAGAATGAGGATGAGGAGAATAAGGAGGATGAGGATGATGAGAATGAGGATGATGAGGATGAGGATGATGAGGATGAGGATGATGAGGACGAGGATGGGGAGGATGAGGAGGATGAGGGAGCATGAGGAGGATGAGGAGGATGAGGATGATGAGGATGATCATGATGAGGATGATGAGGATGAGGATGATGAGGATGATGAGGAGGATGAGGATGAGGATGATGAGGATGAGGATATTGAGGATGATGAGGATGAGGAGAATGAGGATGAGGAGGAGGATGAGGATGAGGATGAGGATGATGAGGATGAGGATGAGGATGATGAGGAGTAGGAGGATGAGGATGAGGATGAGGATGATGAGGATGATGATGAGGATGAGGATGAGGATGAGGATGATGATGATGATGATGAGAGTGAGGATGATGAGGAGGATGATGAGGATGAGGATGATGAGGATGTGGATGAAGAGGATGAGGATGAGGAGGATGAGGATGATGAGGATGATGAGGATGATGAGGATGAGGATGATGAGGATGGGGATGATGAGGACGAGGATGGGGAGGATGAGGAGGATGAGGAGGATGAGGATGAGGATGAGGAGGAAGAGGTGGATGAGGAAGATGAGGATGAGGATGATGAGGATGAGGATGGATGAGGATGATGAGGATGAGAATGAGGATGAGGAGAATAAGGAGGATGAGGATGATGAGAATGAGGATGAGGATGATGAGGATGATGAGGATGAGGATGAGGAGAATGAGGATGAGGAGGATGAGGATGATGAGGATGATGAAAATGAGGATGATGATGAGGATGAGGATGATGAGGATGATGAAGATGAGGATGATGATGAGGATGAGGATGAGGATGAGACGGATGAGAATGATGAGGAGGATGAGGAGGATGAGGATGATGAGGATGAGAAAGATGAGGATGAGGATGTTGAGGATGATGAGGATGAGGATGAGGAGAATGAGGATGAGATGGAGGATGAGGATGAGGATGATGAGGATAAGGATGAAGATGAGGATGATGACGAGTAGGAGGATGAGGATGAGGATGATGAGGATGATGAGATGAGGATGATGATGAGGATGAGACGGATGAGGATGATGAGGAGGATGAGGAGGAGAGGAGGATGAGGATGATGAGGATGAGGATGATGAGGATTAGGATGTTGAGGATGATGAGGATGAGGATGAGGAGAATGAGGATGAGGAGGAGGATGAGGAGGATGAGGATGAGGATGATGAGGATGAGGATGAGGATGATGATGAGTAGGAGGATGAGGATGAGGATGATGAGGATGATGATGAGGATGAGGATGAGGATGATAATGATGATGATGAGGGTGAGGATGATGAGGAGGATGATGAGGATGAGGATGATGAGGATGTGGATGAGAGGCTGAGGATGAGGAGGATGAGGATGATGAGGATGATGAGGATGATGAGGATGAGGATGATGAGGATGAGGATGATGAGGACGAGGATGTGGAGTATGAGGATGAGGAGGATGAGGAGGATGAGGATGAGGAGGATGAGGTGGATGAGGATGATGAGGATGAGGATGATGAGGATGATGATGATGAGAATGATGAGGATGATGAGGATGAGAATGAGGATGAGGAGAATAAGGAGGATGAGGATGATGAGAATGAGGATGATGAGGATGAGGATGATGAGGATGAGGATGATGAGGACGAGGATGGGGAGGATGAGGAGGATGAGGAGCATGAGGAGGATGAGGAGGATGAGGATGATGAGGATGATCATGATGAGGATGATGAGGATGAGGATGATGAGGATGATGAGGATGAGAATGAGGATGAGGAGAATAAGGAGGATGAGGATGATGATAATGAGGATGAGGATGATGAGAATGATGAGGATGAGGCTGAGGAGAATGAGGATGAGGAGGATGAGGATGATGAGGATGATGAAGATGAGGATGATGAGGATGAGGATGATAAAGATGAGGATGATGATGAGATGAGGATAAGGATGAGATGGATGAGGATGATGAGGAGGATGAGGAGGATGAGGATGATGAGGATGAGGATGATGAGGATGAGGATGTTGTGGATGATGAGGATGAGGATGAGGAGAATGAGGATGAGACGGAGGATGAGGATGATGAGGATGAGGATGAGGATGATGAGGAGTAGGAGGATGAGGATGATGAGGATGATGATGAGGATGAGGATGATGATGATGATGATGAGGGTGAGGATGATGAGGAGGATGATGAGGATGAGGATGATGAGGATGTGGTTGAAGAGGATGAGGATGAGGATGATGAGGATGAGGATGATGAGGACGAGGATGGGGAGTATGAGGATGAGGATGAGGTGGATGAGGATGATGAGGATGAGGATGGCTGAGGATGTGAGGATGAGAATGAGGATGAGGAGAATAAGGAGGATGAGGATGATGAGAATGAGGATGAGGATGATGAGGATGAGGATGAGGATGAGGAGAATGAGGATGAGGAGGATGAGGAGGATGATGATGATGAAGATGAGAATATTGATGAGGATGAGGATGATGAGGATGATGAAGATGAGGATGATGATGAGGATGAGGATGAGGATGAGACGGATGAGGATGATGAGGAGGATGAGGATGAAGAGGATGAGGATGATGAGGATGAGGATGTTGAGGAATGATGAGGATGAGGAGAATGAGGATGAGGAGGATGAGGAGGATGAGGATGAGGAGAATGAGGATGAGGAGGATGAGGATGATGAGGATGATGAAGATGAGGGTGATGATGAGGATGATGAGGATGATGATGATGATGAGGATGAGGATGAGACGGATGAGGATGATGAGGAGGATGAGGAGGATGAGGATGATGTGGATGAGGATGATGAGGATGAGGATGTTGAGGATGATGAGGATGAGGATGAGGAGAATGAGTATGATGAGGAGGAGGAGGATGAGGAGGAGGATGAGGAGGATGAGGATGAGGATGAGGTTGATGAGGATGAGGATGAGGATGATGAGGAGGATATGAGGATGAGGATGATGAGGATGATGATGAGGATGAGGATGATGATGATGATGATGAGGGTGAGGATGATGAGGAGGATGAGGATGATGAGGATGTGGATGAAGAGGATGAGGATGAGGAGATGAGGATGATGAGGATGATGAGGATGAGGATGATGAGGATGAGGATGATGGGACGAGGGATGGGGAGTCTGAGGATGAGGAGGATGAGGAGGATGAGGATGAGGATGAGGAGGATGAGGTGGATGAGGATGATGAGGATGAGGATGATGAGGATGATGAGGATGAGGATGATGAGGATGAGAATGAGGATGAGGAGAATAATGAGGATGAGGATGATGAGAATGAGATGAGTATGATGAGGATGATGAGGATGAGGATGAGGAGAATGAGGATGAGGAGGATGAGGAGGATGAGGATGATGAGGATGATGAAGATGAGGATGATGATGAGGATGAGGCTGATGAGGATGATGAAGATGAGGATGATGATGAGGATGAGGATGCAGACGGATGAGGATGATGAGGGGATGAGGAGGATGAGGATGATGAGGATGAGGATGAAGAGGATGAGGATGTTGAGGATGATGAGGATGAGGATGAGGAGAATGAGGATGAGACGGAGGATGAGGATGATGAGGATGAGGATGAGGATGATGAGGATGAGGATGAGGATGATGAGGAGTAAGAGGATGAGGATGAGGATGAGGATGATGAGGATGATGATGAGGATGATGATGATGATGATGAGGGTGAGGATGATGAGGAGGATGATGAGGATGAGGATGATGAGGATGTGGATGAAGAGGATGAGGATGAGGAGGATGAGGATAATGAGGATGAGGATGATGAGGACGAGGATGGGAGAGTCATGAGGAGGATGAGGATGAGGATGAGGAGGATGAGGTGGATGAGGATGAGGAGGATGAGGAGGATGATGAGGATGAGGATGATGAGGATTTGAGGATGAGAATGAGGATGAGGAGAATAAGGAGGATGAGGATGATGAGAATGAGGATGAGGATAATGAGGATGAGGATGAGGAGAATGAGGATGAGGAGGATGAGAGGATGAGGATGAGGATGTGACGGATGAGGATGATGAGGAGGATGAGGAAGGATGAGGATGAGGAGAATGAGGATGAGGAGGATGAGGATGATGAGGATGAGGATGTTGAGGATGATGAGGATGAGGATGAGGAGGATGAGGATGTTGAGGATGATGAGGGATGAGGATGAGGGAGAATGAGGATGAGACGGAGGATGAGGAGGATGAGGATGAGGATGAGGATGATGAGGATGAGGATGAGGATGATGAGGAATAAGAGGATGAGGATGAGGATGAGGATGATGAGGATGATGATGAGGATGATGATGATGATGAGGGTGAGATGATGAGGAGGATGATGAGGATGAGGATGATGAGGATGTGGATGAAGAGGATGAGGATGAGGAGGATGAGGATAATGAGGATGAGGATGATGAGGACGAGGATGGGGAGTATGAGGAGGATGAGGATGAGGATGAGGAGGATGAGGTGGATGGGATGAAGAGGATGAGGAGGATGATGAGGATGAGGATGATGAGGATGTTGAGGATGAGAATGAGGATGAGAGAATAAGGAGGATGAGGATGATGAGAATGAGGATGAGGATAATGAGGATGAGGATGAGGAGAATGAGGATGAGGAGGATGAGGAGGATGAGGATGAGGATGTGACGGATGAGGATGATGAGGAGGATGAGGAGGATGAGGATGAGGAGAATGAGGATGAGGAGGATGAGGATGATGAGGATGAGGATGTTGAGGATGATGAGGATGAGGATGAGGAGGATGAGGATGAGAATTAGGATGATGAGGAGGATGAGGAGGATGAGGATGATGATGATGAGGATGATGATGAGGATGATGAAGATGAGGATAAGAAGGATGAGGATGACGAGGATGAGGATGATGAAGATGAGGATGAGGGATGATCAGGATGAGGATGTGGATAATGAGGATGAGGATGATGAGGATGAGGATAAGGAGGTTGAGGATGATGATGATGAGGATGAGGATGATGATGATGAGGATGATGAAGATGAGGATGAGGATGATGAGGATGAGGATGAGGATGAGGAGGATGAGGAGGATGATGAGGATGATGAAGATGAGGATAATGAAGCTGAGGATGAGGATGATGAGGATGAGGATGATGAGGATGATGATGTGGATGATGAAGATGAGGATGATGAAGATGAGGATGAGGACGATGAGGATGAGGATGATGATGATGAGGAGGATGAGGAGGACGATGAGCATGATGAAGATGAGGATGAGGATGGTGAGGATGAGGATGACAAGGATGGTGAGGATGAGGATGATGAGGATGAGGTTGAGGATGAGGATGAGGAGAATGAGGAGGAGATGAAGTTGAGGATGATGAAGATGAGCATGAGGATGATGATGAGGAGGATGAGGATGAGGAGGATGAGGATGATGAGGATGAGGATGAGGATGAGAAGGATGAGGAGGATGAGAATGATGAAGATGAGGATGAGGAGGATGAGAATGTGGATGAGGAGAATAAGGAGGATGAGGATGAGGGAGAATGAGGATGAGTTGGATGAGGAGGATGAGGATGATGAGGATGAGGATGATGAAGATGAGAATGAGGATGAGGAGAATAAGGAGGATGAGGATGATGAGAATGAGGATGAGGATGATGAGGATGATGAGGATGAGGATGAGGAGAATGAGGATGAGTTGGATGAGGATGATGAGGATGATGAGGATGAGGATGATGAGGATGAGAATGAGGATAAGGAGAATAAGGAGTATGAGGATGATGAGAATGAGGATGAGGATGATGAGGATGATGAGGACGAGGATGAGGAGAATGAGGATGAGGAGGATGAGGAGGATGAGGATGATGAAGATGAGGATGATGGTGAGGATGATGATGATGAGGATGATGATGATGATGATGAAGATTAGGATGAGAAGGATGAGGATGAGGAGGATGAGGATGATGAAGATGAGGATGAGGATGATGATGATGAGGATGATGAAGATGAGGATGAGGATGATGAGGATGAGGATGAGGAGGATGAGGAGGATGATGAGGATGATGAAGATGAGGATGATGAAGCTGAGGATGAGGATGATGAGGATGAGGATGATAAGGATGATGATGTGGATGATGAAGATGAGGATGATGAAGATGAGGATGAGGACGATGAGGATGAGGATGATGAGGATGAGGAGGATGAGGAGGACGATGGGCATGATGAAGATGAGGATGAGGATGATGAGGATGAGGATGACAAGGATGGTGAGGATGAGGATGATGAGGATGAGGTTGAGGATGAGGATGAGGAGAATGAGGAGGATGATGAAGTTGAGGAGATGAAGATGAGCATGAGGATGATGATGAGGAGGATGAGGATGAGGAGGATGAGGATGATGAGGATGAGGATGAGGATGAGAAGGATGAGGAGGATGAGAATGATGAAGATGAGGATGAGGAGGATGAGAATGTGGATGAGGAGAATAAGGAGGATGCGGATGAGGAGAATGAGGGATGAGTTGGATGAGGAGGATGAGGATGACGAGGATGAGGATGATGAGGATGAGAATGAGGATGAGGAGAATAAGGAGGCATGAGGATGATGAGAATGAGGATGAGGATGATGAGGATGATGAGGATGAGGATGAGGAGAATGAGGATGAGTTGGATGAGGATGATGAGGATGATGAGGATGAGGATGATGAGGATGAGAATGAGGATGAGGAGAATAAGGAGTATGAGGATGATGAAAATGAGGATGAAGATGATGAGGATGATGAGGACGAGGATGAGGAGAATGAGGATGAGGAGGATGAGGAGGATGAGGATGATGAGGATGAGGATGAGGATGAGACGGATGAGGATGATGAGGATGAGGATAAGGATGATGAGGAGGATGAGGATGAGGATGATGAGGATGAGGATGATGAGGATGAGGATGTTGAGGATGATGAGGAAGAGGATGAGGAGAATGAGGATGAGGAGGAGGAGGAGGATGAGGATGATGAGGATGAGGAAGATGAGGATGATGATGAGGGTGAGGATGATGAGGATGATGAAGATGAGGATGATGGTGAGGATGAGGATGATGAGGATGAGGATGAGGAGGATGAGGATGAGGATGAGGATGATGAAGATGAGGATGATGAGGATGAGGATGAGGATGATGAGGATGATGAGGATGATGAGGATGAAGATGAGGAGGATGAGGATGATGAGGACGAGGATGGGGAGTATGAGGAGGATGAGGATGAGGATGAGGAGGATGAGGTGGATGAGCATGAAGAGGATGAGGAGGATGATGAGGATGAGGAGAATAAGGAGGATGAGGATGATGAGAATGAGGATGAGGATAATGAGGATGAGGATGAGGAGAATGAGGATGAGGAGGATGAAGAGGATGAGGAGGATGAGGTGGATGAGGATGATGAAGATGAGGATGATGATGAGGATGAGGATGATGAGGATGATGAGAATGAGGATGAGGATGATGAGGATGATGAGGATGAGGATGAGGAGAATGAGGATGAGTTGGATGAGGATGATGAGGAGGATGAGGATGAGGATGATGAGGATGAGGATGAGGAGAATAAGGAGTATGAGGATGATGAGAATGAGGATGAGGATGATGAGGATGATGAGGAGGAGGATGAGGAGAATGAGGATGAGGAGGATGAGGAGGATGAGGATGATGAAGATGAGGATGATGATGAGGATGAGGATGATGAGGATGATGAAGATGAGGATGATGATGAGGATGAGGATGAGGATGAGACGGATGAGGATGATGAGGATGATGAGGAGGATGAGGATGATGAGGATGAGGATGATGAGGATGAGGATGTTGAGGATGATGAGGATGTGGATGAGGAGAATGAGGATGAGGAGCAGGAGGATGAGGAGGATGAGGGATGAGGATGAGGATGATGAGGAGGAGGAGGATGAGGATGAGGATGAGGATGATGAGGATGATGATGAGGATGAGGATGAGGATGATGATGATGATGATGAGGATGAGGATGATGAGGAGGATGATGAGGATGAGGATGATGAGGATGTGGATGAAGAGGATGAGGATGAGATGAAGGATGATGAGGATGAGGATGAGGATGATATGGATGAGGATGAGGATCAGGAGGATGAGGAGGATGATGAGGATGATAAAGATGAGGATGATGAAGATGAGGATGAGGATGATGAGGTTGATGAGGATGATGAGGATGAGGATGATGAGGACGAGGATGAGGAGGATGAGGATGATGGCAGATGAGGAAGATGATGAGGATGGTGAGGATGATGAAGATGAGGATGAGGATGAGGAGGATGAGGAGGATGAGGATGAGGAGGATGAGGAGGATGAGGACGATGAGGATGAGGAGGATGAGGATGATGAGGATGATGAGGATGAGGATGTTGAGGATGATGAAGATGAGGAAGATGATGAGGATGATGAGGATGATGAAGATGAGGATGAGGATGAGGAGGATGAGGAGGATGAGGAGGATGAGGAGGATGAGGATGATGAGGATGAGGATGAGGAGGATGAGGATGATGAGGATGATGAAGATGGGGAAGATGTTGAGGATGATGAGGATGATGAAGATGAGGATGAGGATGAGGAGGATGAGGAGGATGAGGATGAGGAGGATGATGAGGATGAGGATGTTGAGGATGATGAAGATGAGGAAGATGATGAAGATGATGAGGAAGATGATGAAGATGATGAGGATGATGAAGATGAGGATGAGGATGAGGAGGATGAGGATGAGGATGCTGAGGAGGATGAGGATGATGAGGATGAGGATGAGGATGAGGAGGATGAGGATGATGAAGATGAGGATGAGGATGATGAGGATGAGGATGATGAGGATGATGATGTGGATGATGATGAGAATGATGACGATGAGGATGATGAAGATGAGGATGATGAAGATGAGGATGAGGATGATGAGGATGAGGATGATGAGGATAATGAGGATGAGGATGAGGAGGATGAGGAGGATGATGAGGATGAGGATGAGGAGGAAGAGGATGAGGATGAGGATGAGGAGGATGAGGATGAGGAGGATGAGTATGATGAAGATGAGGATGAGGATCATCAGGATGAGGATGAGGATAATGAGAATGAGGATGATGAGGATGAGGATGAGGAGGATGATGATGATGATGAGGATGAGGATGATGATGATGAGGATGGTGAAGATGAGGATGAGGATGATGAGGATGAGGATGATGAGGATGATGATGAAGATGAGGATGAGGATGATGAGGATGATGAGGAGGATAAGGATGATGATGATGAGGATGATGATGAGGATGATGAAGATGAGGATGACGCAAATAAGGATGAGGAGGATGAGGATGATGAAGATGAGGATGAGGATGATCAGAATGAGGATGAGGATAATGAGGATGAGGATGATGAGGATGAGGATGAGGAGGATGAGGATGAGGATGATGAGGATGAGGATGAGGAGGATGAGGATGAGGATGATGAGGATGAGGATGAGGATGAGCAGGATGAGGAGGATGATGAGGATGATGAAGATGACGATGATGAAGATGAGGATGAGCATGATGAGGATGAGGATGACGAGAATGATGAGGATGAGGATGATGAGGATGAGGATGAGGGTGAGGAGGATGAGGAGAATGAGGCGGATGATGAAGTTGCGGATGATGAAGATGAGCATGAGGATGATGAGGATGAGGAGGATGAGGATGAGGAGGATGAGGAGGATGAGGATGATGAGGATGAGGATGAGGATGAGGAGGATGAGGATGATGAAGATGAGGATGAGGAGGATGAGAATGAGGATGAGGAGAATAAGGAGGATGAGGATGAGGAGAATGAGGATGAGTTAGATGAGGAGGATGAGGATGATGAGGATGAGGATGAGGAGAATAAGGATGAGGAGGATGAGGATGATGAGGATGATGAAGATGAGAATGATGATGAGGATGAGGATGATGAGGATGATGAGGATGAGGATAAGGATGATGAGGAGGATGAGGAGGATGAGGATTATGAGGATGAGGATGAGGAGGATGAGGATGAGGATGATGATGATGAGGATGATGAGGATGAGGATAAGGATGATGAGGAGAATGAGGAGGATGAGGATGTTGAGGATGAGGATGATGAGGATGAGGATGTTGAGGATGATGAGGAAGAGGATGAGGAGAATGAGGATGAGGAGGAGGAGGATGATGAGGAAAATGAGGATGAGGAAGATGAGGATGATGGTGAGGATGAGGATGATGAGGATGAGGATGAGGAGGATGAGGATGAGGATGATGAAGATGAGGATGATGAAGATGAGGATGAGGATGATGAGGATGATGAGGATGATGAAGATGAGGATGATGAGGATGAGGATGATGAGGACGAGGATGGGGAGTATGAGAATGCGGAGGATGAGGAGGATGAGGATGAGGAGGATGAAGTGGATGAGGATGATGAGGATGAGGATGATGAGGATGATGAGGATGAGGATGATGAGGATGAAGAGGATGAGAATGAGGATGAGGAGAATAAGGAGGATGAGGATGATGAGAATGAGGATGAGGATGATGAGGATGAGGATGAGGAGAATGAGGATGAGGAGGATGAGGAGGTTGAGGATGACAAGGATGATGAAGATGAGGATGATGAGGATGAAGATGATGAGGATGATGACGATGAGGATGATGATGAGGATGAGGATGAGGATGAGGATGAGACGGATGAGGATGATGAGGAGGATAAGGATGATGAGGATGAGGATGATGAGGATGAGGATGTTGAGGATGATGAGGATGAGGATGAGGAGAATGAGGATGAGGAGGCGGAGGAGGATGAGGAGGATGAGGATGAGGATGATGAGGATGAGGATGAGGATGAGGATGATGAGGAGGAGGAGGATGAGGATGAGGATGAGGATGATGAGGATGATGATGAGGATAAGGATGAGGATGATGATGATGAGGATGATGAGGAGGATGATGAGGATGAGGATGATGAGGATGTGGATGAAGAGGATGAGGATGAGAAGGAGGATGATGAAGATGAGGATGAGGATGAGGATGATGAGGATGATGATGATGAGGATGAGGATGAGGACGATGAGGAGGATGATGATGAGGATGATGAAGATGAGGATGATGAAGATGAGGATGAGGATGATGAGGATGATGAGGATGATGAGGATGATGAGATGAGGATGATTAGGATGAGGATGAGGAGGATGAGGATGATGAGGATGATGAAGATGAGGAAGATGATGAGGATGATGAGGATGATGAAGATGAGGATCAGGATGAGGAGGATGAGGAGGATGAGGATGAGGAGGATTAGGAGGATGAGGATGAGGATGAGGATGAGGAGGATGAGGATGAGGAGAATGATGAGGATGAGGATGATGAGGATGATGAAGATGAGGACGATGATGAGGATGATGAAGATGAGGATGAGGATGAGGAGGATGAGGAGGATGATGAGGATGATGATGAGGATGATGAAGATGAGGATGAGGATGATGAAGATGAGGATGAGGATGATGAGGATGAGGATGATGAGGATGAGGATGAGGAGAATGAGGGTGAGTTGGATGAGGAGGATGAGGATGATCAGGATGAGGATGATGAGGATGAGAATGAGGATGAGGAGAATAAGGAGGAAGAGGATGATGTGAATGAGGATGAGGATGATGAGGATGATGAGGATGAGGATGAGGAGAATGAGGAGGATGAGGATGATGAGGATGATGAAGATGACGATGATGATGAGGATGAGGATGATGAGGATGATGAGGATGAGGATAAGGATGATGAGGAGGATGAGGAGGATGAGGATGAGGATGATGAGGATGAGGATGATGAGGAAGAGGATGAGGAGAATGAGGATGAGGAGTAGGAGGAGGTTGAGGATGATGAGGATGAGGAAGATGAGGATGATGATGAGGATGAAGATGAGGATGATGAGAATGCTGAAGATGAGGATGATGGTGAGGATGAGGATGATAAGGATGAGGATGAGGAGCATGAGGATGAGGATGATGAAGATGAGGATGATGAAGATGAGGATGAGGATGAGGATGATGAGGATGAGGATGATGAGGATGAGGAAGATGAGGACGAGGATGGGGAGTATGAGGATGAGGGGGATGAGGAGGATGAGGATGAGGGTGAGGAGGATGAGGTGGATGAGGATGATGAGGATGAGGATGATGAGGATGATGAGGATGAGGATGATGAGGATGATGATGATGATAATGAGGATGAGGAGAATAAGGAGGATGAACATGATGAGAATGAGGATGAGGAGAATGAGGATGAGGAGGATGAGGATGATGAGGATGATGAAGATGAGGATGATGATGAGGATGAGGATGATGAGAATGATGACGATGAGGATGATGATGAGGATGAGGATGAGGATGAGACGGATGAAGATGATGTGGAGGATGAGGAGGATGTGGATCATGAGGATGAGGATGATGAGGATGAGGATGTTGAGGATGATGAGAATGACGATGAGGAGAATAAGGAGGATGAGGATGAGGAGAATGAGGATGAGGATGATGAGGATGAGGATGAGGATGAGGATGATGAGGAGGAGGAGGATGAGGATGAGGATGAGGATGATGAGGATGATGATGAGGATGAGGATGAGGATGATGATGATGATGAGGAGGAGGATGAGGATGATGAGGAGGATGATGAGGATGAGGATGATGAAGATGTGGATGAAGAGGATGAGAATGAGAAGGAGGATGATGAAGATGAGGACGAGGATGAGGATGATGAGGATGAGGATGATGAGGATGAGGATGAGGAGGATGAGTAGGATGATGATGAGGATGAGGATGAGGAGGATGAGGAGGATGAGGATGAGGAGGATGAGGATGAGGAGGATGATGAGGATGAGGATGAGGATGAGGAGGATGAGGAGGATGAGGATGATGAGGATGATGAGGATGAGGATGATGAGGATGATGAAGATGAGGAAGATGATGAGGATGATGAGAATGATGAAGATGAGGATGAGGATGAGGAGGATGAGGAGGATGAGGATGAGGAGGATGAGGAGGATGAGGATGATGAGGATGAGGATGATGAGGATGAGGAGGATGAGGATCATGAGGATGAGGATCATGAGGATCATGAGGATGAGGATGAGGATGAGGAGGATGATGAGGATGTGGATGATGAGGATGAGGATGAGGAGGATGAGGATGAGGAGGATGAGGAGGATGAGGAGGATGAGGATGATGAGGATGAGGATGATGAGGATGATGAGGATGAGGATGATGAGGATGAGGATGATAAGGATGAGGAGAATGAGGATGAGGAGGATTAGGAGGATGAGGAGGATGAGGATGAGGATGATGAGGATGATGAGGATGATGAGGATGATGATGATGATGATGATGAGGATGAGGATGATGAGGGTGATGAAGATTAGGATGATGAAGATGAGGATGAGGATGATGAGGATGAGGATGAGGTTGAGGAGGATGAGGATGAGGAGGATGAGGAGGATGAGGATGATGATGAGGATGAGGAGGATGAGGAGGATGAGGATGAGGCGGATGAGGATGATGATGATGATGATGATGATGATGCTGAGGATGAGGATGAGGATGATGAGGATGATGAGGATGATGAGGATGAGGATGATGATGATGATGGTGATGAGGATGATGAGGATGATGAGGATGATGATGATGAGGATGATGAGGATGATGAGGATGATGATGATGATGAGGAGGATGAGGATGATACGTATTTTAACTGCAATTACCCACCTTTGCTTCACATCCCTTGAGGCCTTTACCTGACAACATTTTTCGAGCTTTGCCTTGAAAACTCCAATTGGCCCCCAACATCCACAGCTTTTTAGAGGAGCGAGTTCCATTGTCCCACTACATTCTCTGCGAAAATAGGCTTCCTGATCTCACTCCTAAACGGCCTGGCTCTAATTTTAAAATTATGCCCTCTTGTTCTGGATTCCCCCACCAGAGGAAATGGTTTCCCTCTCCCTACCTAATCGAATTCCTTTATCATTTTAAAAACCTCGATTAGAGATCACCCCCCCGCTTCCCCTCCCCCCCGCCCACCACACGACCTTCCAAACTGAAAAGAATAGAAACCAATTTTATGCAACCTATCCTCATAATTTAGGGCTCACAGTTTTCTATCTGTTAATTTTTAGTAGCTTGTGTGCAGTTTTGTACTGAAGGGTTTCTGCCCCACCAAGCTCTTGTGCCCCAGTGATGTAGAGGGAAATGTACCCCAGGAAGTCAGGCGGGACCTTTTGGCTCACAGGGCAGTGGAGCTGTGGGATAAGTGGCCAGGGAAGCCCAACAAACCAGGCAATGCCAATGAACCCAAGGGAAAACCGGATGGGTTTCTGGAACGGGAGCGGATTGCGGAGCAGACGACAGGGAGTTGGGGTTGATGTATCAAAAGTGTATGGGCTTGTTAACCCGTGAAACCGACACATGCTTCTAAAGCGTTTTGTGTTCTTATCTTAAAATGAATCTGCAGTCTGCCATAATATCCAGTTTTAAATGTTATAGAGAAAGATATTTGGTCACTTATCAGAAGAACATAAGAAGTAGGAGCAGGAGTAGGTCTTACGGCCCCTCGAGCCTGCTCCGCCATTTAATATGATCATGGCTGATCTGATCATGGACTCAGCTCCAGTTCCCTGCCTGCTTTCCATAACCCCTTATTCCCTTAACAGTTAAGAAACTGTCTATCTCTGTCTTAAATTTATTCAATGTCCCAGCTTTCACAGCTCTCTGAGGCAGCGAATTCCACAGATTCACAACCCTCTGAGAGAAGAAATTCCTCCTCATCTCAGTTTTAAATGGGTGGGCCCTTATTCTAAGATTATGCCCCTAGTTCTAGTCTCGCCCATCAGTGGAAACATCCTCTCTGCATCCACCTTGTCAAGTCCCCTTATAATCTTATACGTTTCGATAAGATCACCTCTCATTCTTCTGAATTCCAATGAGTAGAGGCCCAACCTGCTCAACCTTTCCTCATAAGTCAACCTCCTCATCTCTGGAATTAACCTAGTGAACCTTCTCTGAACTGCCTCCACAGCAAGTATAACCTTTCGTAAATCTGGAAACCAAAACTGCAAGCAGTATTCCAGGTGTGGCCTCACCAATACACTGTACAACTGTAGCAAGATTTCCCTGCTTTTATACTCCTTCCCCTTTGCAATAAAGGCCAAGATTCCATTGTCTTTCAGGTAACCCCTTCCTGCTCTTTTTATACTGGTCAGAGGAGTGCCGAATTTGAGTGGCCCTTTGCCTGGTGTTAATAGGGCGGTAACAGCCTCAAATGGAGTCGGTATTTACCGCACCCACCCATTAACATTGGCGATGCTACTGGCTCCATTTTGAAAGGGAACTACCAACTGATGTCCAAAATGTCGTCTATTTCAGGCAAAAGGCCCATGTTAATCAGGAAATTGTTCTCCGATGATGTAAATAGGATCCCGATTATCATTTTAGACCGGAACTGGTTGGAGTCTGCGCCGTGCAGGAGTGCAGGCTCCTCTCGGACACACAAACATAACCTGGGCCACTGCCACCCTGGACTTCCCTCCCTCCGTGATCCCCCTCCTGCCACGATCGCGACCCCGACCCTGACTGCAACCTACCTTGCTGCCGACAGTGCTATCAGTGCTCGGCGCCACTGGAACGGGCAACTGCTCAAAGGTCACCCAAAGGCCAAAATCTTGCCTCTTTTTCTACTGTGATGTTCTGCTCCAGAATGTCACGGTGTCCAAGGCTGTTCTTCCGCTGTCCAAATGCCCGCCACACATCTTGGATGGTTCAACGTAAGAAAAACCGAAGCCACCCTCTTCAGTTCCCAGCAGCACGTCTGCCTCCCGCTCCATCAACTTCCCCCAGTTGCTCACTCCGGCTGGATCAGGAGGTGTCCAGCCCAATACACCCTGCACTGACCATCCTACTCCACATCTGCTCACTCACCATGACTGCAATCTCTGAAACAGTACTCACTGGTGTAACTAACTCTCTCGCTCTACTAAATCCAGAAGCCAGTTTGCACAGTCAAGGATTGTAAGTGAACCTAACTATGGCTCAGTATGTAGCATCGCCTCTGAGGCAGAAGGTTGCGAGTTCAAGTCCCACTCCACTGAGACGAAAGGTTACTGAGTGACAGTGTGAGGGAGCTGGATTAACATCAGTAGAGATACAGTCAATAACAGAGTGCTGGGAGAGAGGGGTTACTGAGTAACAGGGTGAGGAAACTGGATTAACATCAGTAGAGATACAGTCAATAACAGGGTGCTGGGAGAGAGGGGTTACTGAGCGACAGTGTGAGGGAGAGGGATTAACATCAGTAGTGACACAGTCAGTGAGTGCTCTCAGGGCCACAATCCAATCAGCCTCTAAATGCACTCTCTGAGTTATGATTCAAAGCAATTTCTGTCCTGGATAACCTAATGAGGTTATGTAAATTCATCACTTGATGCTGTTGGAGATACTCGAGCAGGATTCTAGTGCCTGAAGTATCACTTATGGATGGAGGTAATTTGTTTTTCCCACAATCTTTGCATATTGAGGGCAATAATATCTTACTTATATACAAATAGGTGCGGTGTTGAGAGGGAGGTGAGTGTGTGTTGACATGGAGATTATTCATTACCCCACAAAACCATGCAGCGGGTATTTTTTTTAATTAAAATGAATTTCTTTTAATTTCTCTTTTGATTCATGATGAATATTGTTGATTTTGCTTTCGCTCAATGAGCACAATATAATGAATTACTAAACCCAAACACTGGCAAACACTGCCCCACAGGAGATACAACTGGGCCTGTTATTCAAACGGAAAACCCAGGCCACACCTTTCAGTCAGGTGAGTCACTCGCACTGACCATAGGCTTATAATTCTTCGAGGTTCAAATGTACGGGTGTGTCTGACATCACAGAGATGGAGGAGCGAGTGCTAGCACTCGTGGGAAAACACACCCGGACAGTCACGGACGCATCTGCGGACCCTGAAGTGATGCTACGTGAGTAAAACTTACACCATTGCGTGATGTAAAGTCAATAGATGCCACACTCACTGATATGTGAACAATCATATATGATAGATGATTTCTAAAAGTGTCATAGAAATAATGTTGGCCTAATGGAAATCATTGCAATGCACAATATGTTGATGGTCATGAAATGGGATGTCTGCGATGATTTTGAGAACGGTGGTGCTTTTGTCATGCATATGCTGTGTGTAGTGCTGGACTCACCTTGTCACCCTAGCAGCCCTTTCTCCTCTAATAACCTCATTCGTGTCTTGCAGCTCAGCCAGCAGCACGGTCCCAGGCAAGGCCACAGAGGCCAGAAGGTGGGGGCGCGGGGCAGGAGTCGGCAGATGATCCTACTACATCAAGTACTGAGGAGCTCCGATTGTCACCCGTCAATCCGCTGGGTCTGTTCTCGACAGATGAGACCACGGACTTCGAAGAACCTGCATCGCCACGTTCCAGAAGCCATTCCACGCCACCTAGTGGTCCTCTGATCATTCCCGCCTCCACTCTGGAGGTGCTGGTCCCAAGCACCTCTCCATAGGGCACCCCATTTGTCCCCAGGACACCGCCGACCCCGCGGAGGTCTCGTGGATACGGCAGGTCTGGTCCATGAGCGCGACATGACAGCGGAAAGATGGTACAGTTGTCCAGGAGGACTGTAGACATTGGTGACCAGCTCATCGAAGCATTGGGGGTCATATCCCGATACCTGGCCACCATGTCCGAGTACATTCTGCGCATGGCAGAGTCCCTGGATGCGATAACCAGGAACACTGCTGGCACAGGCCTCCCAGTGGTCCCCGAGCGTGGCACTCCACCCCTAGGTTCCACACCACCACTGTGAATGACAGATGCGAGCAAGGACCAAGATCCTGCTGCTGCATCAGAGAATGTTGCCCCCTCGGCACCCCCCATTCCCGTACCCATGCAACCAACGCATCTGCCTTCATCCCCCCCAATGAGGCACCGCCTGAGGAGCTCCTTGGCCAGGCGCCGTGGAGCGAGGTTGGGGAAGGGGTAGAGGTGGAGAGAAGAAAGTGAGGGGGTAGGACAGTGAGGTGCATGTCCGCAGGTGATGGCTGTGTTATATCTCCATCTGGGTGTATGCAATTTGTTGCAATGTATGGGGGCTGGGGACCACGCTCCTGCTTTGCCTTTGTATTCTGTGTTGGTGGACATGTTGAACATGTGATTTATGTCAATGGTGGAAAAAGTGGGATGTCGGTGGGGGTTGGGTGTTATTGGCTGTGATACTTATGATTTCAGACCAATGTTGGCATTAACCTTTTGTTGTTGAACATAACCTTGGTGCTCATTGTCTCAGATAGCTGGACCATTACACACTGGTGATTCCTTACCATGAAAGGGTTAAATACAACATAACATCAATCAACGCAAACTTTAACTGGCACCAAGGTGATGGGCACCATTGATGTCTGAGCTGCACACACACAGCAGTGTGTCAGCGTTGTCACTCACATTAGCGCTCTTTCAGGCAAATCTTTCCGATATCAGCTTCTCACGTAAGAGTGGGATTTAGTAAATGCCAGCTACACCGCTTGCGTTCATCCCGGTTAGTTTCACTTTTTGTGGACGTTTTTTTGAGTGAGCGATATTGTGGGCGATATGTGTGTGAAATTGAAGATGGGTGATCTCTATGGCCACTGGTTTGTGTAAATATGCTCTTTGCGACAAAAAACAGTCGGCGGGTGTTCATATTGAATCTCGGCGTTAATTCCGTGCGGAAAGTAACGCTGGGCAATATTATGGGCGTTGAATTCGTCCATTCTGCTGATTCCGACCCAAAAAAGTAGGCGGACGGTGATATTTTTTCTCAGTGTTAAGCCCATTGGGAAAATAACGCTAGGCAATAAGTCTCCTAAAAAAGCCTGTCAGTTTCCATTTTGTGCCAGAATGGATGCTATCTGGGCGTTATACGTCATCTCAACAGTAAAGTGAGCATTAAGTGGGCGTTAAGCATGCAAAATAAGTGGAGGTTCTAGCCCAAAGAGAGACAGAGAGAGTGAAAGAGGCATGGAGAGACAAAGAGAGATAGAGAGAGACAGAGACAGAGAGAGGGAAAGAGGTATGGAGAGACAGAGAGAGAGACAGAGAGAGTGCTGCTGAAACTCCAGTTTGTGTCTTTGGCAACTCCTGGCTTTTCTCGATCACCTTCCCAAACTGCTGCTGATCCAGAATGCTACACTCATGTTGTTGCATTCCCATCATCCTTGAGATGTCTTCCTCGATCCCAACGGGTCGATTCTAAGGTCCTCGTAGTTTTGTTCCAATTCCTGCACAGCCATTTCCCACCCTCCCTTCACGATCGCTCTCACCTATATGTCCCTGCCCATTGTGTCTGCCCCTACGCCATTGATCCACATACTCCCCACTACCTTTGATCCACCGCGGATGGCTGTTGCTTCAGCCTTTATGGCTTCATTTTTTGTAACTCCCTCTCCAAATTCCTCCATTTTGCCACCTGTCTTCCAGCCTTCAGAATCCTCCTGAACACTCTTCTCTTTGCTTGAATGATTCAAGTCACGTCCACACACACACTCAATTTCTACCATTCCTTTCCCTCTGCTCAGTGTCTACCTGTTTATGAAGGGCTCTGAGATGTTGAGCAGGGTTTCCCTTTTTGGGGGGGGGGGCAGAATAGTGGCAGGACGGGACCTCCGCCCACCCTTCCAATGCTGCTCCCCCCACCGGCATTTATGTGCAGCGGGCAGAGAAAGGGGCAACAACAACTTGTATTTATATAGCGCCTTCAACATAGTAAAACATCCCAGGAGTGTTATCAGACAAAATTTGACACCGAGCCACATAAGGAGCTATTGGGGCAAATGATGAGGGAGGTTTTAAGAAGCATGTTAAAGGAGAAAAGAGAGGGAGTGAGGCAGAAATAGAATTCCAGAGCCTAGGCAGCTGAAGGCACGGCCGCCAATGGTGGAGCGATTAGAATCGGGGATGCTCAGGAGGCCAGAGTTAGCGGAACACAGATATCTTGTCGGGGGGGTTGTAGGGCTGGTGGAGATTACAGAGACGGGGAGGGGCAAGGCTATGGAGGGATTTGAAAACAATTTTAAAATCGAGGCGCTGCTTAACCGGGAGCCAATGTAGGTCAGCGAGCACAGGAGCGATGGGTGAGCGGGACTCAGCGCGGGTTAGGATGGGCAGCCAGCGGCAGTCCCGGCACAGGCAGGAGCAGGGCTTGGGAATGGAGATCAGGGTGGGCAGACAAGGGTAGGCCTCGCCACCTGATTTTGCCCCATTCTCTGCCACGATCTTGAGGATTGTGGTGAAAAATCCAGCCCATTGTTCTCCTTTTGAGGATCACTATATAAATACATGTGGCTGGTGTTTAGATGTGTTCTGCAGCTGGGCAGCTGAATGGTAAATGAAATTAAAACTGACAAATGCAAAGTATTGCAGCTTCTCCAATTCCAGAATCTTGCACATCCCCAATTTCCTTTGCTCCACCATTGACAGCCGTGTCTTCAGCTGCCTGGGCCCTAAGCTTTGGAATTCCCTCCCTTAACCCCTCCACCTCTTCTTTCTCCTTTAAGACGCTCCTTAAATCCATCATTCGGATGAGATGTTAAACCAAGGCCCCATCTGCACACTCAAGTGGACGGCACTATTTCGAAGAAGAGCAGGGGAGTTATCCCCAGTGTCCTGGCCGATATTTATTCCTCAATCAACATAACAAAAAAACAGATTATCCGGTTATTATCACAGTGCTGTTTGTGGGAGCTTGCTGTGCAAATTGGATGCCGCGTTTCCCACATTACAACAGTGACTACACTCCAAAAGTACTTCATTGGCTGTAAAGCGCTTTGAGACATCCAGTGGTCATGAAAGGTGCTATATAAATCCAAGTCTTTCTGTCTTCTTTCTTTAAAACTAACTTCTTTAACCAAGCTTTTGGTTTCCTGTCCTAATATCTCCTTATGTGGCTCGGTTTCAAATGTTTGGTCTGATTACAGTCCTGTGAGGCACGTTGGGACGTTTCACTACATTAAAGGTGCTATATAACCACAAGTTGTTGTTGTAAATATGAAAAGTCGGATAGCAGAGCTGAGTGCAGCTCATCTCCCATGCCGCAATGTTAATCAGCTCGACTGCAAGCTGGCCTGGGTTAAAGATTGATCAAGTCTGGGCCTCCTCCCCGCAGGCCCAAGGGAGAGCGAGCAGTGGCTCATTGACATTTCATTTCACACACAGAATGACGCACAGAAAAGCAGGTGAGGTCTGCTCGGGTAAGCACACACACATGCTGACACCGCAGGCTGTTCGAACGTCTGAGAGCCCTGCAGCCTCCACAGGGCAGAGAGCCCATCGATCAGCATCAGGACGCATCCCTACAGCTGAGCAGCCCATGACCAAGGCTTGGCTCCTGCAGAATGCACAAATAGGTGCAGTGCTCACTGAGGAGGGCATTTAACATCCCGTCCACGTAGGAGGGCCAGGCTCTGCATTAATGGTGCTCGCTGACACTGTGTGGAGCCACGGAGAGACACAGAGAGACAGCACAGAGAGACAGCACAGAGAGAGACATACACAGAGACATACACAGAGAGACAGCACAGAGAGACATGCACAGAGAGACAGGCACAGAGAGAGACATACACAGAGAGACATACACAGAGAGACAGGCACAGAGAGAGACATACACAGAGAGACATACACAGAGAGACAGGCACAGAGAGAGACATACACAGAGAGACAGCACAGAGAGACATACACAGAGAAACACACGCACAGAGACGTACACAGAGAGACACACGCACAGAGACAGGCACACAGACTCAGCACAAAGAGAGACATACACAGAGAGACAGACACACAGAGACAGCACAGAGACAGACATACACAAAGAGAGACAGAGAGATACAGAGAGACAGACACAGAGAGAAACAAAGAGACAGACACACAGAGAGACAGACACAGAGAGCGGCAGAGAGACACACAGAGAGACAGACACAGAAAGACACAGAGAGACAGACACAGAGAGACACAGGTAGACACAGAGAGACAGACACAGAGAGTGCCAGACACAAAGAGACAGACACAGACAGACACGGAGAGATGGACACAGAGAGACAGACAGTATCCGAGCAAATCTGCTTAGTGATGAGACAGGGAGGAACCAGCACAAAGAGCAAAGACATCAAAATACAAAATATTAGTGAATAAAGTAATATGTAAAGGGTAGGTGGGGAACAGTTCGATAGACAATGCACACAGCAGCAGCAGGTTATATAGCGGGTACACACTAGGGAACAGTGGAATACATGCTGGAGAGCAGTGGGATATATAGGTGGAGATAGAGAGATTTTTGAGTGATAAGGGAGTCAAGGGTTATGGGGAGAGGGCAGGGAAGTGGAGTCGAGGCCAAGATCAGATCAGCCATGAGCTTATTGAATGGCGGAGCAGGCTCAAGGGGCCAAATGGCCGACTCCTGTTCTTATATAAAGGATACATACTGGGTAACAGTGGGATATATAGAGGGTATGGTAGCATAATGGTTTTGTCACTGGACTAGTAATACAGAGGCCTGGACTAATCCGGCGATTTCAAATCGCACCACGGCAGCTGGGGAATTTAAATTCAATTAATTAAAAATAAATCTGGAATTAAAAAGCTAGTAATGGTGATCATGAAACTACTAGATTGTTATAAAAACCCATCTGGTTTAGGGAAGGAAATGTGCCGTCCTTACCCAGTCTGCCCTATATGTGATTCCAGACCCACAGCAATGTGGTTGACTCTGAACTGACCTCTGAAATGGACTAACCAGATATATCAAACCACTCCGAAAAACAAGAATAAGAAGAATAAAACTGGACGGACCACCCAGCACTGGACATGACAAAGTCCGAGCCCAATTGACCCTGCAAAGCCCTCCCCACTAATATCTGGGGATTTGTGCTAAAGTTGGGAAAGTTGCCCCGCAGGCATAGTCACATGCGCAGAATCATATCTTTCAGCCAATGTCCCAGACTCCTCCATCATCATTCCACAGGTAGGACAGACCCACCCGAGGTGGTGGCACAGTGGTATACAGTCGGGAGGGAGTGGCCCTGGGAACATTCAACATTGACTTCCGACTCCATGAAGTCTCAAGGCTTCAGGTCAAGCATGGCCAAAGAAACCTCCTGCTGATTACCACCTACCGCCCTTCATCAGCTGGTGAATCAGTACTCCTCCATGTTGAACACCACTTGGAAGAAGCACTGAGGGTAGCAAGGGCACAGAATGTACTCTGGGTGGGGGACTTCAATGTCCATCATCAAAAGTGACTCGGTAGCACCACTACTGACCAAGCTGGCCGAGTCCTGAAGGATATAGCTGCCAGACTGGGCCTACGGCAGGTGGTGAGAGAACCAACATGAGGGAAAAACCTACTTGACCTTGTCTCCCCAATCTACCTGTCATGGATGCATCTGACAGTATTGATAGGAGTGACCACCACACAATGCTGTGGAGACAAAATCCCGTCTTCACACTGACGAGACTCTCCAGCGTGTTGTGTGGCACTACCACCGTGCTAAATGGGATAGATTCAGAACAGATCTAGCAGCTCAAAACTGGGCAGCCATGAGGCGCTGTGGGCCATCAGCAACAGCAGAATTGTATTCCACCACAATCTGTAACCTCATGGCCCGGCATATTATGTACTCTACCATTACCATCAAACCAGGGGGCCAACCCTGGTTCAATGAGGAATGTAGAAGAGCGTGCCAGGAGCAACACCAGGTGTACCTAAAAATGAGGTGCCAACCTGAGGAAGTTGCAACACAGGACTTTATGTATGCTGAACAGTGGGAGTAGCATGCTATAGACAGAGCTAAGTGATCCCACAATCAACGGATCAGATCAAAGCTCTGCAGTTCCACCCCATCCAATGGTGGATAAGTAAACAACTAACAGGAGGGTGAAGTCAATTAACATCCCCATCCTCAATGATGGCAGAGCCCAGCATGTGACTGCAAAAGTCAAGGCTGAAGCGTGCTCAACCGTCTTCAGCCAGAAGTGCAGAGTGGATGATTCATTTCAGCCTCTTCCTGAGGTCCCCACCATCACAAACGCCAGTCTTTGGCCAATTTGATTCACTCCACGTGATATCAAGAAATGGCTGAGCGCACTGGATACAGCAAAGGCTATGGGCCCCAAAAACATCCCGGCTGTCGTGCTGAAGACTTGTGCTCTGGAGCAGCTGCGCCGCTAGCCAAGCTGTTCCTGTACAGCTACAACACTGGCATCTACCCGACAAAGTGCAAAAACCGCCCAGGTATGTCCTATCCACAAAAAGCAGGACAAATCCAATCCAGCCAATTACCACCCCATCAGTCTACTCTCAATCATCAGCAAAGTGATGGAAGGTGCCATCGACAGTGCTATCAAGTGGCACTTACTCACCAATAACCTGCTCACCACTGCTCAGTTTGGGTTCTGCCAGGACCACTCAGCTCCAGACCTCATTACAGCCTTGGTTCAAACATGGACAAAAGAGCTGAATTCCAGAGGTGAGGTGAGAGTGACTGCCCTTGACATCACGGCAGCATTTGACCGAATGTGGCGTCAAGGAGCCCGAGTAGAACTGAAGTTTATGGGAATCAGGGAGAAACTCTCCACTGGCTGGAATCACACCTAGCACAAAGGAAGATGGTTTTTGGAGGTAAATCATCTCAGCCCCAGGACATCGCTGCAGGGGTTCCACAGGGCAGTGTCCTAGGCCCAACCATTTTCAGCTGCTTCATCAATGACCTTCCCTCCATCATTAAGTCAGAAGTGGGGATGTTCGCTGATGACTGCACAGTGTTCAGTTCCATTCGCAACTGCTCAGATAATGGAGCAGTCTGTGCCTGCAGGGAGTAAGATCTGGATGACATTCAGGCTTGGGCTGATAAGTGGCAAGTAACATTCGCGCCACACAAGTGCCAGGCAATGACCATCTCCAGCAAGAGAAATCTAACTACCAATCCATGACATTCAATGGTATTATCATCATTGAATCCCTCACCAAAATCATCCTGGGGGTCACCATTGACCAGAAACTTAACTGGACCAGCTACAAGAGCAGGTCAGAGGCTGGGTATTCTGCGGCAAGTGACTCACCTCCTGACTCCCCAAAGCCTTTCCACCATCTACAAGGCACAAGTCAGGAGTGTGATGGAATACTCTCCACTTGCCTGGATGAGTGCAGCTCCAACAACACTCAAGCAGCTCGACACCATCCAGGACAAAGCAGCCCGCTTGATTGGCACCCCATCCACCACCTTAAACATTCACTCCCTCCATCACTGCGCACCAATCCAGGGCATAGATTTAAGTGGATTAGACAAGTCATCAGAACAGGGCGACGGAAGGAAAGCCCAGAATGTTCCATCAAAACACGGTACATACATCTCCCTAAAGCTAAGAGTCTGTGGGGTAAACACAGAGCACTAAATCTGTTTGTTCAGAGAATGTTTTAAGAGGTTTACAGGGTTACATAAGGACTTATATATATGATAGATAATCTGAAAGGCTTCTTATCATTATACCAGATGTGCCCACAGGGAGGATAGCTGTCGAGCAGGAGCAGGTAAGGTCGAAGTGTAAATGAATAACAGAGACTGAATTGCAGACGCAGAGGCCGTTTATCATTCACCCATTTGAAATGGTTCCAAACTGTTTCAAACCACCAGCCAAAAGGCCAAGTGCAAACAGCTCTCAATTTTCCTGTGTCAACTCACTTGCACAATTATTCACAATGGCCGGAGCAGACACAGATGGACCGAGGGAAGGCACGAGAGCTGGGTGCAGAAAATTTGCCGGTTAAGCCAAATTTACAGAGACGGGGCAATTAAAGGGGAGTGTCACAGTTAGGGGACAAAAATGCAGAAAGCCTCTGGAAAGCTTCAGAAGGTGTCTCGGCCCATTTTCCCAGGTTGAAGAAGCGGCGGGTTAAGAAGTGATGGGCACAAGAGAAGGGAAGGGGGCATCGAAGGTGCAGACTAGGCATGAATCAACAACCCAGCACCCGCTGGTGGCTGAACGTTGAAGTCCAGGTGATGCTGCATGACCTGCCTGTATAGAGGGATTCCCTCTGTACACCAGTCAGTGAAAGCAAACATGCAGCTGCAGCAAGCAATTAGGAAGGCAAGTGGTATGTTGGCCTTCATTGCAAAAGGATTTGCGTACCGGTGCAAGGATGTCTTACTTCAGTTATACAGGGCCTTGGTGAGACCGCACCTGGAGTATTGCATGTAGTTTTGGTCTCCTTACCTAAGAAAGGATATACTTGCCATAGAGGGAGTGCAGCGAAGGTTCACCAGACTGATTCCTGGGATGGCAGGACTGTCGTATGAAGAGAGATTGGGTCGACCAGGTCTGTATTCACTAGAGTTTAGAAGAATGAGAGAGGATCTCATTGAAACGTATAAAATTCTGACGGGGTTGGATAGACTGCATGCGAGGAGGATGTTTCCCCTGGCTGGGAAGTCTAGAACAAGGGGTCACAGTCTCAGGATACGGGGTAGGAAATTTAGGACTGAGATGAGATTAAATGTTTTCATTCAGAGGGTGGTGAACCTGTGGAACACTCTACCACATAAGGCTGTGGAGGCCAAGTCACTGAATATATTTAAGAGGGAGCTAGATAGATTTCTAGACACAGAAGGCATCAAGGGGTATGGGGAAAAAGCAGAAATATGGTGTTAAGATAGAGGATCAGCCATGATCACATTGAATGGCGATGTAGACTCGAAGGGCCAAATGGCCTACTACTGCTCCTATTTTCTATGTACCACTCCAGGGCATTACCCCATAGCTTGGCATTGCGCTACCGTCCCTGCATTTGCCAGCCCTATGCTGCCGGGAATGGCACTGCCCTGCCTTTGGCACAATGCTGACCCAGACCGAGAAGACTGATTTCCATGGTCACTGAAATTTAAAATTCCCATCACTGCATTTTGTAATCCCTCCATGGCCTCACCCCTCCCTCTCTCTGTAACCTTCTCCAGACCTACAACTCTCCGAGATCTCTGCGCTCCTCCAATTCTGGCTCGTTACACATTACCGATTTCCTTCGTCCCACCATTGGCGGCCGTGCCTTTGGTTGTCTGGGATCCAAGGTTTGGAAATCCCTCCCTAAGCATCTCCGCCTCACCTCCTCTCTCTCCTCCTATAAGACCCTCCTTAAAATCTACCTCTTTGACCATGCTTTTGGTCGCCTATCGTAATATCTCCCTATGTGGCTCGGTGTTAAATTTTGTCTGATAATGCTCCTGTGGAGCGCCGTGTGACATTTTACTAGAAGCACTATATTAATGCAGGGTAATGTTGGGGATTACAGAAATGCTTGGTGGCATCTTGATGGCCCAGTCAATAAGGCCAACAGTGATACCTTACCACCCTGGTATGACTTATTTTATTCTGTACCATGTACAATGTGACATGTCAGGACTCAGGAGCTTTGAATTAGCCAGCAAGTATATTGGATAATGAAAAAAAAACAGAACATGCTGGAAATCTCAGTGAGTCGGGCAGCATCTGTGGAGAGAAACAGAGTTAACGTTGCAGGTCGGTGACCCTTTGTCAGAACTGGAAATATAACAGATTCTTAATGAAGTGCAGGAGGCCGTGATCGGGGGAGGGGAGGGAAGAACAAAAGGGAAGGTCTATGATAGGGTGGAAGGCAGGAGAGATTAGAGAGACAAAAGGGATGCTGGGCAAAAATGAGATGGTCATGGCACAAGTTAGGAAACAAAAGATGAGTCTAGATAGGGAGTGAATGGTGGAATCATTACCAGCTGCCCTGGGAACGAGAAAAAAGGGGGTGTGGGGTTTAGTAAAAAAAGAAGGAAAGGGAAAAAAAGTATGGGCAGAGGTTATGGTCTGAAATTATTGAACTCGATGTTGAGTCCAGAAGGCTGTTAAATGCCTAAACGAAAGATGAGGTGCTGTTCCTCGAGCTTACGTTGAGCTTCATTGGAACAGTGCAGGAGGCCGAGGACGGAGAGGTCAGAGTGGGAATGGAGCGGGGAATTAAAGCGGCGGGCGACCGGAAGCTCGGGGTCACGCTTACGGACTGAATGGAGGTGTTCCGCAAAGTGGTCACCCAATCTGCATTTGGTCAGTATACTGGGCTTTCACATAGCACAGTGAAGCCATGAGGAACCCGCTGGGTCAGCTTCATTTGGCAAGAGGACTCCCCACCATCACCATGTCTGCCACAGCCAAGGTAATGTCACCTCTTTCTGCAGATGTGGACACGCAGGTGGTGATGGGAGGGCATGGAGCACCTCTCGGACAGCCTGACCTGCCTGCTATCACTCTCTCGGTCCTTTTCTTCTCCCAAGGCCATTGGTTCGGAGGTTTCCCACTGGGAATCCCACAGGTTCCAGAAAAGGGGCCCAAAAATAATAAATAGCAATGGCCAACATTAAGGAATTCATGAAAGCCGAGGCACCAGCAGGGGGGAAATAGTCCAGATATGGCCTGAAATATTTAACATTCAGGGCCCATTAAATGACCAAAACAATCGGAGGTAGTGATGCGCTAACTGTTGAGTATTCTTGTCAGACCACAGCTTGAGCACTATGTCCAATTCTAGTCACTGAGACAAAGGGGTCATTCAAGCCTGGAGCGGGTGCAGTGAAGATCTACAACACTAACCCTTAGCATCAGAGGGCGGAGTTATGAGGATGAGAGAAACTTGAGTAGTTCTTCTTTGAAAGGAGGGGAACTAAGATGGCCTGAATGGCCTCCCTCAATCTTTCTTGTGATCTAGCAGTGCAGAGAATGGCATACAGGCTGGAGTGTGCTACATGGATTGATAACTAGACTTCATTTTGTTTGTTTATTAAGGCCAGTGCCACTTAAGGCACGAGGTGCTTATTCACTGTCTGAAAATCACACGATGGATTCAGACATAGCCGTCCCTTCCAGACCATTTTATTTCAACATTCTAGAATACCAACTCCACTATCTTGCCGTTCTGCCATCCAGCAGTTTCTTAAGTCGGCCCATGCTCTAGCTTCAGTGCCCTTTGAGACAACGCTGTTATAACCTGGGTTAAGAAACTAAGGATGCGAAATTGCCTCGTGCCCGGATTTGGGCACATCATTTAAATTAAAAGAAAATTTAGCACCTGGTGAGATGGGCTGGCAAATCACTGGGTTGTCTCTGCGGAATTGGGCCTTAGAGCAAAAACAGTGTGTGGGGCGGTAATGGGGTGTGACTCTCAGCGCGCGCTGATGTTCCGCATCACGCTGACTGTCACAACATCCCTCCACTTCTTTTAAGGAGGAGGGCCGCTGCGAACTCTGCAGCCACTTTAGTGGTACCCACTGGGTTGCCAGAGAGAGTGTTGGCCGGGCCAACAGGCCGGTACCCAAGAGGGGCCTGCCAGGCTGCGTGCTGGGGACCGCCATTGTCGGGCCGACTGAAAAGATGGCCGACACAGAAAAGATGGTGGTGGCAGCGCTACCACCTCCCCTTCGAGGGCGGTCGGGGCGCCCCAGCTTCCACAGCTTCTCGCCCCGAGGAGCTGTTGGTGGCATCGCTCCCCGCTAACCTCGAGTCCCGCGGGGCGCAACGGAGTCAGTGCACACGACGATGATGTCATCGCCGTGCTTGCGCCACACCGGGCCGCTAATCGCAGGACACGGTCACAAAGCCCTTTTAGCGCGCGGAACCCCGGGGGAAATTCCAGGAGGGGGGGGGAGGAGTCACGCTCTGACGGTTGCGCCCGGGGGAAAACCCAATAGCTCCCCGATAGCGCCTCCCTGGGGTTAACGGACCTTTTTCAGAGGGGCAATTTTGGGCCCTCGCTCTTCATAATCCAGAACCTGTGTTATCTGCATCAAAATGCATGGCTCTGGGTTTAGTTTCTCTGTCACGTTAAGCATCTTTTGATGCTGACGAGCCCTGATTTATCTATCTGCTCCTCCTGTCTCTAACACTGCGTATCAGCTCCATTGGTCTGCCCCGCTCTGCCTCTAGGTGTATTTGCTTAGGCTCATTGAATCATAAAATCTGATCAACATTATATTATTGCTGCTACATGTTACCAGCTGATCATTAAAATGGAAGAGTTGGATTTTACAGTAGGTGGATTTTATACCTCCAAGGGGACCTTATAAAGATTGTCTCCTGTGCACTTAGAAAGCCATTTCTTTAGCTGTTCAGCCCATAAATCCCCCAAATTAAATTACTAACAATGAACTGCAAAAATAAATTCTGACAAGGAATCAATCCCTCCCTGCAACCAAAGTTTTTAAATGTTTTAAATTTGATAGTGAAAAGTCATAGGCATGAGCTGAATCTGAATCCTGCCCCTTCAACCCATGTCACTGTGCCGTGGACAGTACATGCAAAAAAACAAGAGAGGTGCAATGAGGTTTAAAGTGGTGAATTCATTCCTGTGAGGAGTGGGTTCCAATAAGAATTCCATTCGTTTGGTGGAAATGCAAAAGGAGGTCATTGGCAGGGAAAGGGTGTAGGTTGTTGGAGCACCAACAGGTGGCGCCATGGAGCAGAAGCCACATGTCTCATTCTTTTCCCCCACTCCCCTGAAGGGTAGAAATGAGGTTGACGCCTGGATAAAAACATGAGGGGAATTTGGTATGGGTGTGTTAAGCATTCCTGTCATAGCATCACTGAGAATAATCCAACTGTTTCTGAAATGATCCGTGGCATTTATCCTCGACTGTCATCCTTGAAAGTCCATTCCTCGTGTTGCTCACTCATTATGTGAAGAAGCGTTTTGCTGATATCTGTGCTCAATTACTGACATCTTGCCCAGTTTGAACGAGAGCCCCTTGTCCTTTAAAAAAAAATTGTCTTGTAACAGGATTCTGGATCTTCCTTTTTAAAATACTGATTATTGTCCCATATGCCTCTTTGAGCTTCCCTCTCAGTGCCTCCTTTCAAGAACTACGTCAAGCCTCTCTAAGGATCAGCCTTGTGAACTCCCATTGACCAAACGATGGTCAACTTATGGCCTAACCAGAGGACTACACACTAGGACATCCTCTGATTTGTGGTAGTGGGCCCCCTGTACTCGACGATGATGGTACCAACCATGAAGGGAGAACACAGTTCATGGTCGATGGGTGCATTGATGACCTTGCTGTCCGACACGTGACAGTGATTGTCTACCACAAGACTCACGTGACCACGTTCCTGAGGGTCTCTCCTGTTGGTGCTCCTGACGTTGGTGATTCTCCCGCCTCTCTCGCCTTGCCACATTGGCACGGCGTTGTGGCTCAAAGCCCTTCACTCCTTCTCTCACCTCAGCACTACGGTCATTTGTCAATGACCAGGGTCTCCCGAGTGTGAAAGGCCGTGCAGCACTGCTTCAAGCGAACCTTCAGTGGGTCCTTTGTTGTCCGCCTTGCTTTCTTCTGCCACCCATCAGTTCTCCATAAACCACCTGCTTCCAGGCCAACCTGATGACCAGGCCAACATCCCCAGCATCGAAGCACTGACCACACTTGATCAGCTTCTCTGGGCAGGCCACCGTGTTCGCATGCCAGACAAGCAAGCAAGGGCTCTACTCGGAACTCCTTCACGGCAAACGAGCCAAAGGTGGGCAGAGGAAACTTTACAAGGACACCCTCAAAGCCTCCCTGATAAAGTGCAGCAACCCCATTGACACCTGGGAGTCCCTGGCCAAAGACCGCCCTAAGTGGAGGAAGTGCATCCGGGAGGGCGCTGAGCACCTCGAGTCTCATCGCCGAGAGCATGCAGAAACCAAGCGCAGGCAGTGGAAAGAGCGTGCGGCAAACCGGTCCCACCCTCCTGTAGCCTCAACGACTGTCTGTCCCACTTGTGACAGGGACTGTGGTTCTCGTATTGGACTGTTCAGCAACCTAAGGTCTCATTTTTAGAGTGGAATCAAGTGTGCCTCGATTCCGAGGGACTGCCTATGATGATGCTGGCTTCTTCAACCCTACGCTGTCCATCCTAATATGCACAGGCAACAGGTCAGGGTTCTGTTGGCTTTGTTGATGGTGTTCTGCACTGACTGAATATGCTAAACGCTGACGCTTCAGGCTGTTGCACATTTCCTAGTGAGCAACGGCGGAGCAGCGTTGGTGTAGGCCTCAGAGCAGGCCACCTGGCCAGTCTTCTTGGTTGCAGACAGAATGCAGCCCAGTGACATCTGCGAAAGAAAATAATGTGAGGGAAGTAGGGATGTGATGCAGCATCATCTGTATCTCCAAAACCCCAATTAAGTACCTACAGTTCAACATCTGAGCTGTGTAGGTCACAGAGAGCTGACAAGTGACCTTTCAGCTCATTCCCGAATACAGCATTCCTGGCAAACTGTTCAATTTTAAATACCAGAATTATCATAAACTACTGCCCTTCAGAGCAATCTACCCTCTATCTCACAAGAAATGTGGAAAGTGAGTCATTTCATCGAACAACAACTTGCGCCTTTAACGTAGTAAAACATCCCAAGGCGCTTCACAGGAGCGAACTCAAACAAAAATTGACACCGAACCACCTAAGGAAATATTAGGACAGGTGATCAAAAGCTTGGCCAAAGGAGCATGTTTTAAACTGCGTCTTAAAGGAGGAGAGAATAGGTAGAGAGGCAGAGAGATTTAGGGAGAGAATTCCAGGGCTTCGGGCCTAGGCAACTGAATTTACGACTGCCAGTGGTGGAGTGATGGAAATAGGGCAAGAGGCCAGAATTGGAGGATCTTAGAAGGTTGTAGGGCTGGAGGAGGTTACAGAGATAGGGAGGGATGAGGCCATGGAGTGATTTGAAAACAGGGATGAGAATTTTGAAATCGAGGTGTTGCTTAACCGGGCACCAATGTAGATCAGCGAGCACAGGCGTGATGGGTCAGCCGGACCTGGTGCGAGTTGGGACACGGGCTGCTGAGTTTTGGATCTGCTCAAGTTTATGAAGGATTTCACAAAGGAACAGGTACCTAAGAATTCAAAAGAGTGAACATTTTCTTTGAATCATCCAATGACAAAGAGCAGATCAGGTTTGACTAATTCAGCCACTGTCCTGTGGTAATTAACTTGTTGTCAGCATAAACAGGAGGGGCGGTGAATTTTCCATGGGGGGCGGTCACGAGGCACGAGGTGCGATCGTTGGCGGCTCGGGTGGGAAAATGTTTTTTTTTATAGTGGTTCGGGACCCTGTCAACCTGCCGCCATGCACCTTTCCCAAATGTCAGGTCTGCCAGCACTGAGCAGTCCTGACACTCAGCGGCGGGGGAGGCAATTGAAATCATTACTGGCTTGTTTACAGCCACTTAACAAAACTTTTTTCCCAGCTTTTTCATTTTGACAGGCCGCCCACCGGTTTCCCGCTGTGCCTGGACCTCGTCAGTGAAGCTGTGCAGGAGGTCAGTGGCCATTGTTTCAGCTGATGAGTTGACAGCTTCAGATGCCAGGTCAAAACTCCCAGCTGAATCAGTTATTTTCCTTTAGCCGCTAGCTTCTCCAAACTACATTTCCACTGCAGATTCAGAATGCGTCAAGTCTTGACGTAAGTCTCCATCCAGCCTGACCTCATTACTCCTCCCACCATTGAGAGATTGCTTCTGTCATCTCTACTTCAGCTGCCATCTATTAAATCAGCATCGGTGCCCTTGAAACTATCTCTCCTTGGTCCTCAGAATCCCACCACAATCAGCCCCAACACCAGCAGCACCAGGCACACCAGCAGCACCAACAATCACATCAACCTTCTCCCCAATCAACTGATGCTGCACAAGACACAGGGCTTCAGCACCCGACCACATTGCTGCCCGGGAGGCCAAGGATGGCCTCACCATGGCCAGATTTACTTCACTTGACACTGTACAACCTGGCCACCATGTGATGCACCAGGTGGGCACCACCCCACACTAACAGCATAAAGCATCCCTGCAATGCCCAAGCCATTCCGTTCACACCCATCGTGTTTAATGTTATGTCTCACCATTCACTGCAACTCACTAAGCCACTTCCAAAGGTGCACACAGATCTGTCCAAGAATGCAAAGTGTTGAAAATAAAGGTTTCAATGTTTGACACTACATTAACAGAAGCTTTACATGAGCATTGTATAAAACACCCAAGTGCCTACCCTTGTGTGTTGTTAGTTGGTATGAGGGTGAATGAGATGGGGAAGTGATAATGTAGATAGAGAGGGATGGGTGGAGGTGCAAGGTGAGTTGGTGTGAGTAATGATGTGCAGGAGTAGGGTAGGGAAGGCAGAGTGATGGGAATGTGATGAGTGGCACAGCAGGATGAGGTTGAGTGGGACAGCACAAATGTCAAAATTAATTTGTATGGTCTCTTTAAGGAAACTGGCTGATGACGCATCATCAAATGACGTCATTAGACCGCTTCCTTCAGTTGGCTGGTAAATGCGCGGGGTGGGCTTAACAAGCCCAATCAGGGGACAGTCATTTCACACAGCGAGGTTGGGACCCACCACCGATGTCACCCGTCACGGAGCCACCGAGGTTGGTAAAATCCAGACCAACATCTCCAAAACCATGCATGTACTTCCAAATAGGTTACCATTACATGTTCTTCCAGGAGCATGATGTTTCTAATTGCCTAGGTTCCTGTTTACTATCTCTATCTGTACTGCAGCAGATTGTCCATTCACTGAGTTAATTTCCATAATCCAAGAGGTGTGTGAGTGATGTACTTTCTCTTTTTCCTTTTCTGTAGCAATAGCCTTGGCCTCTTGGGTTCCACTCCATCTCCTTCAACTTTCTTCAGAGTGAATGCCCTCATGCAGATTTCCTTCAATTCTCTGGCAATTGGTTGAATTACTCAATCCTGAGATCCTCATTACATTTTAATGGTCTAATAGAAATATTGATTATTTCAATTCTTCAAAAGGCACAGTTACTTTATGATCACTGCACATCTAACCAGCTGCTCCCACCGTGTGCCTTTGATGGGACCATCCTTACTCCTCCATCATGTATTGATGCCCTTGACCTCACCACTTTTCTCTGGCTCGAACGTAACTAATATGTATGGGAGTGTAGTGGTTATGTTCCTGATTTAGTAATCACGTGGCCTGGATGAACAATCCAGTAGAAGGAGAGTTCAAATACTGACAGTGGCAGTTTGAGAATTTGAATTCAGTTTTCAGAAATCTAGAAATCAAAAATCAAAGCTGGTATTAGTAAAAGAGACCATGAAGCTGTTTAATTTTTGTAAAAAACCCAATTGATTCACTAACGTCTTTTAGTGAAGGAATCCTACCGTCCTTGCCCAGTCTGGACTATATGTGACTCCAGACCCATACATAGAAACATAGAAAATAGGAGAAGTACTAGGCATTCGGTCCTTCGAGCCTGCACCGCCATTCAATATAATCATGGCTGATACTCCATCTCAACAGCATATTCCCACTTTCTCCCCATACCCCTTGATGCCTTTTGTGACTAGAAATCTATTTATCTCCCTCTTAAATATATTCAGTGACTCGGCCTCCACAGCCTTATGTGGTAGAAAATTCCGTAGGTTCACCACCTTCTGAGTGAAGAAATTTCCCCTTATCTCGGTCCTAAATTTCCTATCTTGTATCCTGAGACTGTGACCCCTTGTTCTAGACTTCCCAGCCAGCGGAAACATCCTCCCTGCATCCAGTCTGTCCAGCCCCGTCAGAATTTTATACATTTCAATGAGATCCCCTCTCATTCTTCTAAACTCTAGTGAATACAGGCCTAGTCGACCCAATCTTTCCTCATACGACAGTCCTGCCATCCCAGGAATCAGTCCGGTGAACCTTCGCTGCACTCCCTCTATGGCAAGTATATCCTTTCTTAGGTAAAGGAGACCAAATCTGCACACAATACTCCAGATGCGGTCTCACCAAGGCCCTGTATAACTGTAGTAAGATATCCTTGCTCCTGTACTCAAATCCTTGCAATAAAGGCCAACATACCACTTGCCTTCCTAACTGCTTGCTGCACCTGCATGTTTGCTTTCAATGACTGGTGTACAAGGACACCCAGGTTCCTCTGTACATCAACACTTCCCAAGCCATCACCATTTAAATAATACTTTGTCTTTATATTTTGATATACTTCACACTTATCCACGTTATACTGCATCTGCCATGTCTTGTGTTTGACTCTTAACTGCCCTCTGAAGTGGCTGAGCAAGCTACTTAGTTATGGCAAAGAGGGACGGGCAATAAACGCCGATCTTGCCAGCGACACTCACATTCCGACCATTAATTAATAAATACCCTCCATTGCAGGAAGCTCAGTTTCCCTTCCCTTTAATAACCTTAACTGCCTACAAAGTTCCCATATATGTCGAAGGTCTTCCAAGGTCTCTCTCTCTCTCACAATTTTCCTCCCTAATACTAATAGGGGCACCATCACCACATGGATTGCAGTGATGTGAGAGGAAGGCCCACCGCCATCTTCTCAAGGGCAATGAGGGAAGGGAAATAAACAACTCAAGAGCAAAAAGAAGAATGAATAGAGAAATCTCTCTCTCCATTGCAACTTCTCTTGTCTCTCTATTTGTCTTGATACTTCTATGAGTGTTGCTCCTGTCTTGTTCCTGCTAAGCTTCAAATGCTGCACCTCATATTCTCTTCCTTCTTCCTCCATCCAAGACTGCATCAAAATCAAGACTCGTGGTACCATCTGCTACTCGAAATCATTCCTTGCCAGGGCCTCGAAACTGTGCAACTCCTCATTTCCCTTAATCTTCCCTTTATGTCACAAGCTACAGTTTTGAAAACCCTCACTTTGCTTCAGCTAACTGCTACTTGTGGCCTTGAATTGTGTCCCGTCTTTTGGATGAGACGTTAAACCAACTCTCTCAGGAGGATGTAAAATATCCCATGGCACTATTTCGAAGAAGAGCAGGGGAGTTCTCCCCGGTGTCCTGGCCAATATTTATTGCTCAATCAACATAATAAAAAACAGATTATCTGGTCATTGTCACGTTGCTATTTGTGGGAGCTTGCTATGCGCAAATTGGTTGCCGTGTTTCCTACATTATAACAGTGACTACATTCCAAAAGTACTTCATTGGTTGTAAAGTGCTTTGAGACGTCCAGTGGGCGTGAAAAGCGCTATTTATAGTTTTTCTTTCTTTCTTTCCTTGCTCACTGTTTACTACACTTCCAAGTTTAGTGTCATCTCAAATTTTTAAATTGTGCCCTGTGCTCTCAAGTCCAAGTCATTAAAGCAGTGGTCCTCCCTCCAGTCTGAAAAACAGCCAGTCACCACACCTCTGTGTTTTGTATTCCTTAGCCAATTTTGTATCCATGCTAATGATATTTTATCCCACGGGCTTCAATTTTGCTAACAAACCTAATATGTGGTACTTTATCAAATGCCATTTGAAAGGCCATATATACATCAGCTACACTACCCTCATCCACTCTCTCTGTTACCTCATCAAAAATCTCAATCAAGTTAGTCAAAGCCGATTTAGCATTAACATCATCATCATAGGCAGTCCTTCGTATCGAGCTTGACTTGCTTCCATGCAAAAAGGGATGAGCTCACGGGTGTTTCAATGAAGGATCTGATATTCCGGGTTCCAAACTACATCCTCAAGGGCAGAAGATGCCTGTGTGTGGATTTTTTTAACGTGTGGTGGCCGTTGCACACCAGTCACCACACGGGCTTGACAGAGCTAGGTCTTGGTCCAGTGGCAAGGATTTACCAAGACAACTGGAGACCAGCTTTGCTGCACAGACTTAGTGTGCACACATATCGCAGTGCGGGCGAGCCCTCGTCTCTGCTGGGCCCCGATCACGTCGCTCCACGATCTCTCGTCCGCTCTCTCGCTGCTCCCTCGCCGCTCCCTCGCCCTGACCTCGCCCTGACCTTGCCGTTCCGGCCCGCGCTCCGACCAGCCACCTGGACCTTGCTGACTCCAGTCCAGTCTTCTGGTTCACAGCTGCCTGCCAGCACGCACAGTAGTTTCTGTGCTGTCTCTCCTTTATTAGTCCATGCTTGTCTCTATGATTATCGTTTCTAAAAGCTTCACCACCACTGACTGGCCTGGAATTGTCAGGTTTATCCTGCTCCCCTTTTTAAACAAAGGTGTAACATTATTAATCCTCCAGTCCTCTGGCACCACCCCTGTATGTAAGGAGAATTGGAAGATTGTAATCAGCACCTCTGCAATTTCCACCCTTACTTCCCTCAGCAACCTAGGATGCATCAAATGTTCCCTTTAAGCTGCGTGGCCGAGCAGCTCTCTGTACCTCCCGTGCAGCCGGTTCACTGGTTTTTCAATGAAAGATTTCAATTGCAAACCCGCATCCACGGTATTTTGAATGGGCTGTGCAACTGTTTAAAGGGGCCACGCACCCAAAAACAATTATCAGGAACATCCCATCTGCAATGGGTGACTTTTCCACTTTAAGTACTGCCAGCTTTTCTAGTACCTCTTTATCTATTTTTATTTCATTCAGTATCCCAACAACCTCCTCATTTGCCATAGTTTTTGCAAAGTCCCTTCCTGCGTAAACAGCGATGCAAAGTACTCATTTAGTACATAAGAACATCAGAGCATAAGAAATAGGAGCAGGAGTAGGACATATGGCCCCTTGAGCCTGCTCCGCCATTCAATAAGATCATGGCTGATCTAAACTTGGCCTCAACTCCACTTTCCTGCTTGTTCACCATAACCCTTGACTCCCCTATAGTTCAAAAATCTGTCTATCTCCACCTTAAATATATTTAATGACTCAGCCTCCACAGCTCTCTGGAGTAGAGAATTCCAAAAAGTCACGACCCTCTGAGAGAAGAAATTCCTCCTCATCACCGTTTTAAATGGGTGACCCCTTATTCTGAAACTATGCCCCCTAGTTCTAGATTCCCCCACGAGGGGAAACATCTCTCTATACCTACCCTGTCAATCACCCTCAGAACCTTATATGTTTCATTAAGATCATCTCTCATTCTTCTAAACTCCAATGAGTTCAGGCTCAACCATCCCTCATAAGTCAACCCCTTCATCTCAGGAATCAACCTCGTGAACCTTCTCTGAACTGCTTCCAATGCAAGTATATCCCTCCTTAAATAAGGAGACCAAAACTGTATGCAGTACTCTAGGTGCGGCCTCACCGATACCCTGTACAGTTGTAGCAGGACTTCCCGACTTTTATACTCCATCCCCTTTGCAATAAAAGACAACATTCCATTTCCCTTCCTGATTACTTGCTATACCTGCATGCTAACTTTTTGCGTTCCCAGGTCTCTTTGTACCACAAAATTCTGGTTTCTCTCCCCACTTAAATAATATTTTCCTTTTTAATTCTTCCTATCAAAGTGGATAAGCTCACATTTTCCCATGTTATATTCCATCTGCCAAATTTTTGCCCACTCAATAAACTATCAATATCCCTTTGCAGACTCTTTGTGTCTTCACAACTTACTTTCCCACCTATCTTTGTATCGTCAACAAACTTGGCTACATTACGCTCAGTCCCTTCATCCAAGTCATTGATATAGATTGTAAATAGTTGAGGCCCCAGCACTGATCCCTGCGGCACCCCACTAGTTACAGTTTGCCAACCTGAAAATGACCCATTTATCCCGACTCTCGGTTTTCTGTTAGTTAGCCAATCCTCTATCCATGCTAATATATTACCCCTAACACCATGAGCTCTTATCTTGTGTAGTAACCTTTTATGTGGCACCTTATCGAATGCCTTTTGGATATCCAAATACACTACATATACTGGTTTCCCTTTATCCATCCTGCTCATTACTCCTTAAAGAACTCTAATAAATTTGTCAAACATGATCTCCCTTTCATAAAACCAAGTTGACTCTGCTTGACTGCAGTATGATTTTCTAAATGTCCTGCTACTACTTCCTGAATAATGGACTCCAGCATTTTCCAACTGATAGATGCTAGGCTAACTGGCCTGTAGTTTCCTGCTGTCTGTCTCCCTCCTTTCTTGAATAGGAGCATTACATTTGTGATTTTCCAATCCGCTGGGACCTCCCCAGAATCCAGGGAATTTTATCTCTGCAGCCATTTCTTTTAAGACCCTAGGATGCAGGCCATCAGGTCCAAGGGACTTGTCAGCCTTTAGTCCCATTAGTTTGCCGAGTACTTTTTCTCTAGTGATAATGATTGTTTTAAGTTCCCCCCTCCCTTTTGCCCCCTGATTTTCTAATATTATTGGGATCATTTTTAGTGTCTTCTACCATGCAGACAGATACAAAATATTTGTTCAAAGTCTCTGCCATTTCCGCTTCCCATTATTAATTCCCCAGTCTCCTCCTCTACGGGATCAACATTTATTTTAGCAACTCTCTTCATTTTTATATACTTGTAGATGATGTTTGTTTTTATATTTCTTGCTGGTTTACAGTCATAATCTATTTTCTCCCTCTTATTTTTTTTAGTCATCCTTCTAAAATGTCCCCAATCCTCCGGCCTACCATTATTCTTCGCAACATTGTATGCCTTTTCTTTCAATTTGATACCATCCTTAACTTCCTTAAGTAGCCACGGATTGTTCATCCTTCTCATAGAGTCTTTCTTTCTCAATGGAATATATCTTTTTTGAGGATTATGAAATATCTCTTTAAATATCAGCCACTGTTATCTACCGTCTTACCTTTTAATCTATTTTCCCAGTCCACTTTAGCAACTCTGTCTTCATACCTTTGTAATTGTCTTTATTTAGGTTTAAGACACTAATTTCAGACCCAAGTTTCTCGCCCTCAAACCGAAGGTGAAATTCTATCATGTTATGATCACTGTTCCCTAGAGGACCCTTTACTATAAGATCATTAATTAATCCTTTCTCATTACATAATACCAGATCTAAAATAGCCTGTTCCCTGGCTGGTTCCACAGCGTATTGTTCTAAGAAACCATCCCGAATACACTCTATGAACACGTCCTCAAGGCTACCTTTGCCAATTTTATTTGTCCAATCTTTATGAAGATCAAAATGGACCACGATTATTGCAGTACCTCTCTTACAAGCCCCCATTAGTACCTCAGCCACACCTTCTGCATCCACCAATAGATTTCCATTTTGGTCCCTAATTGGCCCCATCGCACGTCATAAGTTACACAGGATTACAACGGATATACGGCACAGAAACAGGCCATTCGGCCCAACCAGTCCATGCAGGTGTTTATGCTCCACTCGAGCCTCCTCCCGTCTTTCCTCATCTAACTCTATCAGCATAACCCTCTATTCCCTTCTCCCTCATATGCTTGTCTAACCTCCCTTTAAATGTATCTATACTACTCGCTTCAACCACTCCCTGTGGCAGCGAGTTCCACATTCTCACCGCTCTTTGGGTAATGAATTTTCTTTTGAATTCTCTATTGGATTTCTTGGTGACTACCTTATATTGATGGCCTCTAGTTATCCTTTTCACCACAAGTAGAAACACTCTCTATGTATCCTCTCTATCAAAACCTTTCATAATTTTAAAGACCTCTATTAGGTCACCCCTCAGCCTTTTTTTTTCAAGAGAAAAGAGACCCAGCCTGTTCATCCTTTCCTGCTATGTATACCCTCGCATTTCTGGTCTCATCCTTGTAAATCTTCTCTACACCTTCTACAGTGCCTCTATATCCTTTTTATAATACGCCGACCAGAACTGCATGCAGCACTCCAAGTGTGGACTAACCAAGGTTTGATATAAGTTTAGCATAACTTCCCAACTTTTGAATTCTATACCTTTAGAAATAAACCCGAGTGCTTGGTTTGCTTTTTTTATGGCCTTGCTAACCTGTGCCACAACTTTTAGTGATTTGTATATTATTAATCTGTATCTTGTGTATTATTGTTAAATTATTATTCTAACTTTAATCGCTCGACTAGATTCCAAGCTGTAACTTACTCCTGGGTTTCTGTTATTCTAGATCCATAAACTTGAGTTAATCCAATACTCTACTGCCCGTACCCTAACTCACACTGAGTCCTGTTAACCCATTACCCCTGTGCTCGCCGACCTACATTGGCTCTCGGTCCACTAATACTTCGATTTTAAGATTCTTATCCTTGTTTTCAAATCCTTCCATGGCCTCACCCCTCCCTACCTTTGTAACCTCCTTGAGCTCTACAACCCTCCGAGATCTCTGCCCTTCTCCAACACTGGCCTCTTGAGCAGCACTAATTTCATTCACTCCATCAACTGAAGCCTTGACTTCAGCTCCCTGGGCCCTAAGCTCTGAATTTCTCTCCCTAAACCTCTCCGGCTCTCTACCGCTCTTTCCTCCTTTAAGATGCGCCTTAAGACCTCCTTCTTTGACCAAGCTTTTGGTCACCTGTCCTAATATCTCCTTATGTGGCTCGGTGCCAATTCTCTTTGACAACGCTCCTCTGAAGCGCCTTGAGATGTTTTGCTTAGTTAAAGGTGCTATATAAATGCAGGTTGTTGCTATATATAAACTATCTAAGTCCCCTGTGATGGTTTGGTTACCTTTCTTTCTCATGGTGCCTCTCCAGTACATGGAGGGTTCAGGTGAAGATGACTGTGTTCCTGGATGCAGTAATCTCTGCTGGCAGAGGTAAAGGAATAGGTTTATCAGCAAAACTCACGTGACCACAGCCTTCCTGCCTAGTGTTTTGGTTTGTATCTCTCGAACTGTTGTCACTGAACTCAGTGGGTAATCATGACAGTTACGATGGCACACACCCGTTGCAATCTCTATTTGATCTCATACCATCTCAGTAGACTGCAGCCTTAGCAATCCTCCTTCAGTTCCTAGTCAATATTGACTCACAGACACTGTGCAGCCACGCTCTGTGCGAAATTCTCATTTAGAAATCGCTGATCTGTGAATCCTAAGTGAGAGTTTCACACAGAGCCCAATACCTTCAATGGAACGCATGCAATCAGGTTCGTTCATTAATTCATTTAAAGAAAAATCGTTCTCAGGATGTGGGTGACGCTGGCATGGTCAGTATTTGCTACCCATCCCGATGGGAATGCGGCGATGGGCCTTCTTCTTGAGCCGTTATTTCTTTGTAGCGGTTTGATACAACTTACTGGGCCACTTCAGTGGACAGTCGTGTCAACCATGTTGGTGTGGGATTGGAGTCACATGTAGGCCAGACCGGGTAAGGACGGCAGGTTTCCTTCCCTAAAGGGACATTAGTGAACCTGGTGGATTTTTGCAACAATCCAACAGCTTCATGGTCACTTTTATTGATACTAGCCTTTTATATCCAGAGTTTAAAAAATTTAATTCTCAATGAAGTTGTGAAAGGCGCTATATAAATGCAATTTCTTTCTTTCTTTCTTTCTTTCTGTTTTTCTTTCTTTCTTTCCATGCAATCCAAACTAGTTCAAGAAACAAATACTGAACAACCATTGCTCACCAGTAATACTGAACATGGATGTTTATTTATAGAGCATCCTCTACACAGTAGAATGCACTGAGCCATTTTAAAACTAGGAGGGATGGCTGAGCACTATGTGAGTAAATTTGGATAAAGAGCTCTCCTATTGCAGCGCCAATTCTCTGACCCACACCCTCTTCGAGCAGTGGCCCCTCATTGAGAACACGCACCGCTGAATTAGCCAAATATATGTGCAGGCCACAGAGTTGTGGAAGAACTGTAACTGGTGGGAGACCAGCAAGAACAGTGAGTGTAACAGCAGCAACTTGCATTTATATAGCATCTTTAACGTAATAAAATGTCCCAAGGCGCTTCACGGGAATGATTATCAGACAAAATTTGACACCGGGGCACATATTTGGATAGGTGACCAAAAGCTTGGTCAAAGAGATAGATTTTAAGGAGGGTCTTAAAGGAAGAGAGAGTGGTGGTAAAGTGAAGCGGTTTAGGGAGGGAATTCCAGAGCTTAGGGCCCAGATGGCTGAAGGCACGGCCGCCAATAGTGGGGCAGAGGAAGTTGGGGATGCGCAAGAAAGAAATACCTGCAGTTATAAAGCGCCGTTCACAACCACCGGACATCTCAAAGCACTTTACAGACAATGAACTGCTTTTGTAGTGTAGTCACTGTTGTAATGTGGGAAACACGGCAGCCAATTTGCGCACAAGCAAGCTCCCACAAACAGCAATGTGATAATGACCAGATAATCAGTTTTTTTTTAGTTATGTTGATTGAGGGATAAATATTGTCCAGGACACCGGCGATAACTCCCCTGCTCTTCTTCAAAATAGTGCCCTGGGATCTTTTACATCCACCTGAGAGGGCAGACGGGGCCTCGGCTTTAACGTCTCATCCGAAAGACGGCACCTCCGACAGTGCAGCACTCCCTCAGCATCACACTGGAGTGTCAGCATAGATTATTGTGCTCAAGTTCCTGGAGTGGGTCGAGCCCACAACCTTCTGACTCAGAGGCAAGAGTGCTAGTCACTGTATTGGAGGAGCGCAGAGTTTATGGTGGGAAGAGGTTACAGAGATAGAGAGGGGCGAGGCTATAGAGGGATTTGAAAAGAAAACAGAGGAAATGACTGGAAATATCTGTTTTGCCCTCTTCCTTGCAGATTCGCTGGTGTTTGGGCGAGAGGCCTATACAAACCTTTGCAGCACTCTGAGACCCTCATTTATTGAAATGACTATGACAGTTCTTTAATAAACTGCCCATAGCTATTTCATGGCACCTGTCATAATTCAAAATGAATTGGTAAAATCAATGAGGATTAATATAGTAAAAACAATTAAATGGGAAGAGGCACGCGTGCCTGAATGAGTTTGGAGCTCGGGCAGTACTGGACTGAAACGCCTGCCTCACTCCTCCTCATCAAGTTGCACACCACTGGAATTAAACCCGTAAGTATTTCATTCAGAAATATGCGGCTGCATTTGCCCTCAATAGATACCACCTATCACGCAAAACAGGAGCGGGGAGCTGTCACTGTGGAAATGCATTCTGAATAATTCTCAACATAAATGCTTACATACACAAGCACATCCAGGGCTTTAACCTAAGGGAGATCACGACTGACTGCAGTGATTTATTTGGTTGCCACTGGCATAAGGGTGAATTATAAATCATACTGATTCCTAATCCATTTCATTATGTATTATTAATAACTATTGCAGCCTATTTAAAAATGGCTTCAAGCACTTCTCAGTATTCTTTAAGGCCCCTGATTAACCTCCATGTCCAATCCCTTTGCTTCCAAATAGATGTTAAAATTGCAAAATAACCTCACATCTGAAAGCATCACTAATTCAGTGAGAACAGGGGCATAGTGATTACTACTGAGAGTAATACAGTGATTGGGAAAGGAGGAAATGATCGGGAGGGAGTGTGGGGGGTTGATCGGGAGGGTGCGGCGGGGGTTAATCGGGAGGGTGGGACGGGGGGGTTAATCGGGAGGGTGGGCGGGTGGGGCTTGATTGGGAGGGTGGGGAGGGGGGTTAATCGGGAGGGTGGGCGGGTGGGGTTTGATCGGGAGGGTGGGGCGGGGGTTAATCGGGAGGGTGGGGCGGGGGGTTAATCGGGAGGGTGGGCGGGTGGGGTTTTAATCGGGAGGGTGGGGCGGGGGTTGATCGGGAAGGTGGGAGGGGGGGGCTGATCGGGAGGAAAGGTGGGCAGGCGTTGATTGGTTGTTGAATGTGCGTGTCTCCGGCTGTAATGTGTGCACCTATGAAGATGCTCACAGGTTTGTAGAGTTGTTGAATGTTCGCGCCAGCGTGTCCCTGGAGATGGAGCAAGTGGTGTCCACCGGTACGCTCGCAGCCTACCGCGAGAGGTGGGTGCCGGAGGGACTCGAGTGCATCTTCACCCCCGGCAACCAAATTTTAATTTGATTTAAGTTTCGTTAAAGTTTAAATTGTTAATTTGTGGGTTCTCGTGCCCTTGTCAAAAGGGGGCATTTGATTTTACGTTCTACCAAAATAGTTGTAGAGCTGTTTAGTTGTGGGTGGCTTAGTCGTTCAAGTGATGTTCACAAGATTCAATAAAACCCCAGCTGTGATATCTTCTCAGAGCACAGCACATGCAGCTTCCTAACATGGCAGGCAGCTCTCTCTTGGAAGCCTCCGGAAACAGCCTGGTTCTGTTTATTAATAACTCTGCAGTTGCAGGACACAATACCTCCACATCCACAGTGTGGAGCTACAAATATTACAAGCTTACAGACATTACAATTCTCCCTCCTTAATGAAGAAGTTATTATAACAAACATCATACATAACTTTCATGTTTATATATAACACAGGATATAGACTTTTTTTTTCCATATTTACAAATTTAACTTTACCACTTGTTTTCTGTTTCGAAGAGGATACCTTCGCTCTCGAACAGAATCTTCCAAACATGGTGTTGAATCTAAACTTATTCGAGGCTCATCCTGAGGAAAGTTTTCCTCCACGGAATTTCCTTGATTTTCATTTGAACTCACTCTAACTTCAGGTTCTTTGTTTTCCTCACTCAGTCTCAGACTTTCATTCTGATTCTCTCCTGGATTTGTTTCCAGTATATTAGATTTAGGATTTGCTACTGGTGTATCAAAACTATCTGATGAGTCAGAAATAATTGAATCATTCCCACCTTCAACTCCTTCCATGTCTGTTGGTAAAATATGATCAATATGAACAAACCTAACCTGTCCACTATCAAACATCTTTACCAAATATGTGCGAGGATCACATATCTTCACCACTCTTCCTGGTAACCACTTTAACCATTTATGGTGATGGTTCTTCACTCTCACCTTCTGGTTTAATTTCACACTTCTCTCTTTTACTCTACCTCTGTCATGATTCTCTTTCTGTCTTAATTGTGTCTTTTCTACGGACTGTGCCAAATTTGGTTTCAACAATGAAAATCTGGTTCGTGGCTGTCGTTTGAGAAACAACTCTGCTGGTGTTCTACCAGTAGTTGTATGAGGAGTATTTCGATATGTAATCAAAAAATTAGCCAATCTGTGATCCAATGACAACTGTCGTTTCCTTGGATTTCGATCTAACATTTGTTTTATGAGGGCACGTTTTACAATTTGTACAGTGCGCTCTGCTGCACCATTCGAAGCAAGATGGTATGGTGGAACCTTGATATGTTTCACACCATTTTTACTCGTGAATTGTGCAAATTCTTCTGAACGAAATTGTGGTCCATTATCCAAACAATCTCTTCAGGGAGGCCAAATGAAGAAATAACCTTTGTAAAATGTCCAATGTTTTACTTGTTGTTATTTGCCACATTGGAAACACCTTAATCCACTTCGAATGGCTATCAATTACAATGAACAATTGTTGTCCTTCTAACTCAGCAAAATCAATATGTAGCCTTTGCCACACCCTGAGAAGCCATTTCCATGGCTGTAATGGTACTGGTGGTGGTTGCTTGCTTATCGATTGACATGTCATACACTGACTCATGATGTACTCTGTATCTTTATCAAGATCCGGTCACCATAAATAACTGCGTGCCAAACACTTGGTCAAGCACATTCCCAGGTGCTGGTCATGGAGGTCTCCTAATAATTTGGACCTGAATTTATTTGGCATAACTACTCTTGCACCCCACATGATACAATCTTTATCAACCGATAATTCATTCCTACGAAGGAAGAATGGATGTGTATCTTTGTCTGTTACCTGGTTTGGCCATCCATTTGCAATATGCTCATACACGTTTGACTGGCAGTTCATCAATGTATGAATAATAAAACACTTCTTCCCTATCGGGTGTAACTTGTGATGGGGAAGGCAATCTAGACATTGCATCAGCATTACTGTGATCAGCTGATCATCTGTATTCAATATCATATGTATATGCTGACAAAATCAAAGCCCATCTCTGCATTCGGGCTGCAGCTAATGTTGGAACTGGGGACTTTGGATGGAGGATTGCTGTTAGGGGCTGATGGTCTGTAACGATGGTAAAGAAGTATTTGTGAAACTTCTTGACCCCCAAAATTAATGCCAAAGCTTCACTTTCAATTTGCGCATAATTACTCTCACTGGCACTAAGAGCGTGTGAAGCAAAAGCAATTGGTCTCTCCTCCCCACTACGTGATACATGAGAGATTACTGCCCCAGCTCCATACGGAGAGGCATCACATGCTAGTTTAATCTCCTTAGATATGTCATAGTGAACTAACAAGGTGCTCTCTACCAATTTACTTTTGCTCCTTGAATGCTGTATCACATTCTTTTGATCACTTCCAAGGCACCTGTTTTTTCATAAGTTCATTCAGTGGATGTAATACTGTAGCCAAATTTAATAGGAACTTCCCATAATAGTTCAAAAGACCCAAGAATGAACGAAGTTCAGTGACATTCCTGGGAGTGGGTGCATTTCTAATTGCATCCAATTTTTCCACGGTTGGATATAAACCCTCTTTGTCTACTCTGTACCCTAAGTACTCCACTGAGTTTTTAAATAACTCAAACTTATGAGCAGACACTCGTACTCTGTGCTTCTCTAGCCATTTGAGGACTTCATTCAACATGTTATTATGAATTTGCCTATTTGGTGCTGAAATTAGTATGTCATCCAAATAACATACTACCCCTTCAATACCTTGCAAAATCTGGTTTATCACCCCTTGGAATATGGCAGGGGCGGAAGACACTCCAAACGATAGCCTATTAAACTGATATAGGCCTAGATGAGTATTTATAATCAAACATGACTTGGACTCCTCATCTAGTTCAAGCTGTAAGTAGGCATTCGTAAGATCCAGTTTTGAGAAGATCTGACCACCTGTCAGTGTTGTGAACAAATCTTCTATATTCGGCAATGTATTGGGGACATTACCATCTAGAACCTGGTTTACAGTTACTTTATGATCACCACACAATCTTACCTTACCATCGGACTTAAGTACAACAACAATAGGTGTAGCCCAATTACATTGATCTATCTTACAAATAATGTTCTCAGTCTCCAGTCTTTTGAGTTCTTGCTCAACTTTCTCCTTGAGTGCATATGGTACAGAACGTGGCTTGTAATAAACCGATTTGGCGTCCTTCTGTAGTCTGACACTCGCCTTTAAGCCTTGGATCGGACTGCCCATTTCGCAGAACACCTTCGGATACTTCTTGATAACCTCATCCGTTGATGAAAATCTCGCTTCCACACAGAAAATCTCACTCCAATCAGCTTCCGTGAGCTCAACCAATTTCTTCCTAGTAAGACAGACTTGTCCCCTTTCACTACTATTAGAGGCAAGTTCTTTTGATCTTTATATTTCACCGGTACGGTGATACGACCTATCACAGGAATTTTCTCTCCCGAGTAGCCTCGCAGCACTATCTTGGATTTCTCCAGTTGAAAATCACGCAATTCGTCGTGATATTGTGACTCCGGTACTACACTCACGGATGCACCCATGTCAATTTCCATTGGTATCTTGAATCCCGAACATCTATGTGGATTTTGATGCTTTCCGAATTGCTGTCCGTTAACCTCGTGCTCCTGATGATGTGTAACTCTAACATCTCCTCGTCCTTTTGTTGTTCTTCCATGCTATGTAGTCTCTTGGGATTTCTACTCATAGCTTTGAACGCTGGACTCATAGCTTTAAAAACTGGTTTACCCTTTGGTCGGCATGCCTTCGCAAGATGCCCAGTCTTCCTGCAGAAGAAACACTCTGCCTTCACGCATGGACAACTTTGAGCAATGTGTTGTCCCAGGCACCTATAGCACGACTTCAATGCTCTGTTAGAATTTCCCGTTTCTGAGACTTTGGGCCCTCACCGTCTTTTACTTTGAACCTGCAGGTGATTTACCTCAGTTGACTGACGACCGTAATTATTATTTAATTCTCGGGAATATTGTTCAGCCATGCCCATCGACCTCGCTATCTGACAAGCTATCTCAAAAGTCAAGTCATCCGTTGTCAATAACTTCCTTCTGATCGCATCATTTTTCACCCCACAAACAAAACAATCCCATAATGCTCGGTTTTGAAAGTTTCCAAAATTACAGTGCATCGATAGATTTTTTAATGCTACGATGTAATCACTGATACTTCATCAGACTTTTGATTCTGAATCCCAAAACGATAGCTTTCAGCAATTTCTAACGGTTTGGGGTTATAGTGTTGCTCTAGCTTCGTTAAAATCTCTTTAAGCATTGTGTCCTTTGGCTCGTCGGGCACAAGCAGATTTACAAGGGTTTCGTACAATGCCGGACCCACCTCCGATAAGAAGATCGCTTTCTTACATTCCATCACAGCCCAGTTCTGGACTGCATTGTCTGGAACTTCGATTATGTTATTTGCAGTGAAATACGTTTCTAGCCGATCCACATACGCTTTAAAACGTTCCCGGTCGTGTCTATATTCCCCCAAATGTCCCATTACACCTGCTATTTTAATCTCTAGCTGTTCACACCATGTGCTGCATTTTACCTCGGATTTTTGTAGCTTTTTCCAAAGACAGAAACTTCCAAAGTCTCTCTGTCGGCTAGTTGAATCCTTCACCAACAAAATTTAACATAATTTCATCCGAAAAAATCCCATCTCATCGCCAAATGTTACATCTTCACAGAGCACAGCACACACAGCCCCTAGCATAGCAGGCAGCTCTGTCAGAAGCCTCCGGAACAGCCTGGTTCTGTTTATTATTAACCCTACAGTTGCAGTACACAATATGTCCACATCCACAGTGTGGAGTTACAAACATTACAAGCTTACAGACATTACACCAGCCAGTTGGGTTCGGGGGATCCACGATGAGGCAGGTGGTTGTGAGCCTGGCGGATGGACTGGTAATGTGTAGTGTGATTGTTAAACCTTTGCTAATAAGCCAACTAGTTCTTAATAGCGATATGTTGCTATGAATTCTTAAGCAAAGAACCCATGAAGCAAAAACATTACACGGTCTTCTCCCTGTGCCTGTCGTCAGTCAGGCCTCTCCAGGGCCTGTCGCCACTGGGTCCTCTCTCGGGCCTGTCATCGGTCAGCCCTCTCTCAGGCCTGTCGTCAGTTGGCCTTCTCTCTCTCTCTCTCTCTCTCTCTCTCTCTCTCTCTCTCTCTCGGGCCTGTCGCCACTGGGCGCTCTCTTGGGCCTGTTACTTAGTATGCCACAGCCACTTAGGGATCTTAAGGGCACCGTGTGCTCTTTCAGTCTTGACTGCGGGGAAAATGTGTATTGCTGACAAGTCGATGAATTGCCGCTTGGATAAACATCCGCATCGCAACGGTCCATTGCCATAGCAACGGGTCCAGGTGATATCATTTTTTGACAAGCAGTACAAACTCAAGACCAGTGGAAAACAATGCCATACATTTGCTTTCAAAAAAATGTTTCTCTCTCCCTCTCTCTTTGGGATTAAATAAGAGACTGAGTCAATGGATTCGAATCTGAATACAAGGTTCCAGAATGTAAATGGATTGTCCTTAAACCTCAAGGTTAGCACTTTACCAGAGGCAGAAAATCATAGAATCATATAATCATGCAGCACGGGAGGAGGTCGTTCAGCCCATCGTGCCTGTGTCTGAAAGAGCAATCCAATTAGTCCCACTCCCCTCTGCTCGTTCCCCATAGCCCTAAAAATGTTTCCTTTTCAAGTATGTATGCAATTCCCTTTTGAAAGTTACTATTGAATCCCTTTCAGGCAGCGCATTCCAGATCACAACATCTCGCTGCGTAAAATAATTCTCCTCTTCTCCCCTCTGGTTCGTTAGCCAATTACCATCAATCTGTGTCCTCTGGTTACCGACCCTCCTGCCAGTGGAAACAGTTTCTCCTTAATTACTCAATCAAAACCATAAATTACTCCATAAATCACCCATTCACCATCGCTGCTCTAAGGAGAATAAAGTCTACAAGCAAGAACCATTATCTCCAGTCAAGTCCCCTCAGACTAAATTCAATGTCATATTTTCTTTCTGACATCACGAACAAATACTCAACAAGATGACTCCAACATATCATGTGACTTTTCCACATGACCCCTTTATTGTATTTACATCAGCAGTAGCATTACCACAGTAGTCCACTAGGTGGAGCGTTATTACAGTCAACAGCCGTGTAACTGGAATGGCAGTCAAATTTGCTTACATAACAACAGTCACATACAGGAATTCACTTTAAGGTGTTTCCATGAGATGATAGTATCCCATTTCCAACATTCCATTGACTCTGGATCAGTTCCTATCGAGTGGAGGGTAGCCAATGTAACCCCACTTTTTAAAAAAGGAGGGAGAGAGAAAGCAGGGAATTATAGACTGGTCAGCTTGACCTCAGTAGTGGGTAAAATGATGCAATCAATTATTAAGGATGTCATAGCAGCGCATTTGGAAAATGGTGACATGATAGGTCCAAGTCAGCATGGATTTGTGAAAGGGAGATCTTGCTTGACAAATCTTCTGGAATTTTTTGAGGATGTTTCCAATAAAGTGGACAAAGGAGTACCAGTTGATGTGGTATATTTGGACTTTCAGAAGGCTTTCGACAAGGTCCCACACAGGAGATTAATGTGCAAAGTTAAAGCACATGGGATTGGGGGTAGTGTGCTGACGTGGATTGAGAACTGGTTGTCAGACAGGAAGCAAAGAGTAGGAGTAAATGGGGACTTTTCGGAATGGCAGGCAGTGACTAGTGGGGTACCGCAGGGTTCTGTGCTGGGGCCCCAGCTGTTTACATTGTACATTAATGATTTAGACGAGGGGATTAAGTGTAGTATCTCCAAATTTGCGGATGACACTAAGTTGGGTGGCAGTGTGAGCTGCGAGGAGGATGCTATTAGGCTGCAGAGTGACTTGGATAGGTTAGGTGAGTGGGCAAATGCGTGGCAGATGAAGTATAATGTGGATAAATGTGAGGTTATCCACTTTGGTGGTAAAAACAGAAAGTCAGACTATTATCTGAATGGTGACAGATTAGGAAAAGGGAAGGTGCAACGAGACCTGGGTGTCATGGTACATCAGTCATTGAAGGTTGGCATGCAGGTACAGCAGGCGGTTAATAAAGCAAATGGCATGTTGGCCTTCATAGCGAGGGGATTTGAGTACAGGGGCAGGGAGGTGTTGCTACAGTTGTACAGGGCCTTGGTGAGGCCACACCTGGAGTATTGTGTACAGTTTTGGTCTCCTAACTTGAGGAAGGACATTCTTGCTATTGAGGGAGTGCAGCGAAGATTTACCAGACTGATTCCCGGGATGGTGGGACTGACCTATCAAGAAAGACTGGATCAACTGGGCTTGTATTCACTGGAGTTCAGAAGAGTGAGAGGGGACCTCATAGAAACGTTTAAAATTCTGACGGGTTTGGACAGGTTGGATGCAGGAAGAATGTTCCCAATGTTGGGGAAGTCCAGAACCAGGGGTCACAGTCGAAGGATAAGGGGTAAGCCATTTAGGACCGAGATAAGGAGAAACTTCTTCACCCAGAGAGTGGTGAACCTGTGGAATTCTCTACCACAGAAAGTAGTTGAGGCCAATTCACTAAATATATTCAAAAGGGAGTTAGATGAAGTCCTTACTACTCGAGGGATCAAGGGGTATGGCGTGAAAGCAGGAAGGGGGTACTGAAGTTTCATGTTCAGCCATGAACTCATTGAATGGCGGTGCAGGCTAGAAGGGCTGAATGGCCTGCTCCTGCACCTATTTTCTATGTTTCTATGTTTATTTTTTTTCATTCACAGGATGTGGGCATTTCTGGCAAGGCCGGCATTTATTGCCCATTCCTCATTGCGCCTCGAGAAGGTGGTGGTGAGCCGCCTTCTTACATAAAACTGAGTGGCTTGCTCAGCCCGTTCAGAGGGCAGTTAAAAGACATTGCTGTGTGTCTGGAGTCACATGTAGGGTAAGGACGGCAGATTGACTTCCCTAATGGACATTAGTGAACCAGTGGGTTTTTATGACAATCCGGTAGTTTCATGGTCACCATTACTGATACGAGCTTTTTATTCCAGATTTTAATTTAATTGAAAAGCTGCCGTGGTGGGATTTGAACTCAAGTCTCCCGATCTTTAGTTTAGGCCTTCTTGTATTACTAGTCAAGTAATATAACGACTATGCTACCGTACTATAATTAAAGAACAGCAGTTATGGATGCATACAATCAGCACCAAGAAAAGAAAGACAATGGATCCAGAAAGTTGATCGCACCAGGCTGCTGTGTGAACTGGGTCCAGGGGTCGATCCCTGAGCCTGATCATGTAGGCCGAAGGCCCGCCCGGTATTGGGCCTTGGGCCGAATTTAAATTAGACTGAAGAGGCCGACATTTAGGGCCGGCAGCAGCCCTCAGGTAGGTACTTAAAGGGAAGGTACGTCAAATAGGAGGGGGGTGATTCGGGGGTGGGGGGGGTGTGGAGGGGGTGAGTGGGGGGGCGTGGAGGGGGTGAGTGGAGGGGCGCGATCAGGGGGGGGGCGCTGGGGAGGGACGATTGGGAGGGGCGATCGGGAGGGGCAATGGCTAGGGGGGCACTCTAGGCGGGGGTAATCTGGGGAGGATGGGAAGTGGTGATGGGGAGTAGGGCGATCTGGGGGCGGCAAATGGGGAGGGGTTATGGGGAGGGGCGATGGGGAGGGGGGATGGGGGGTGATGGGGGGGCGATGGGGAAGCGACGGGGAGGAGTGAGGGGGCGATGGGGAGGGAATATGGGGAGGGCGATGGGCAGGGGGGATGGGAAGGGGTGATGGGGAGGGGGGTGTGGGGAGGTGCGATGGGGAGGGGGGCAATCGGGGATGAGCAGGGGGGTAATAGGGAGAGGGGATGATGAGGAGGGGTGATGGGGGGGCGATGGGGAGGGGATATGGGGAGGGATGGGGAGGGGTGATGGGGAGGAACGATGGGGGGTCGATGGGGAGGAGTGATGGGGGGGCGATGGGGAGGGGGCATGGGGGGGCGATCATGAGGGTGATTGGGAGGGGGGATGGGGGGCGATGGGGAAGGGCGATGGGGGCGATGGGGAGGGGTTATGGGGTTCGATGGGGAGGGGGAATGGGGGGCGATGGGGGAGCGATGGGGAGGCGACGGGGAGGAGTGAGGGGGCAATGGGGAGGGAATATGGGGGAGGGCGATGGGCAGGGGGGATGGGAAGGGGCGATGGGGAGGGGGGTGTGAGGAGGGGCGATGGGGAGGGGGGTAATAGGGAGAGGGGATGATGAGGAGGGGTGATGGGGTGCGATGAGGAGGGGATATGGGGAGGGGGAGGGGTGATGGGGAGGAACGATGGGGGGTCGATGGGGAGGAATGATGGGGGCGATGGGGAGGGGGCATGGGGGGGCGATGGGGAGTGGTGATGGGAGGGGTGATGGGGAGGGGGGATGGGGGTGCGATGGGGAAGGGCGATGGGGGGCGATGGGGAGGGGTTATGGGGGGCGATGGGGAGGGGGAATGGTGGGGGCGATGGGGAGGGACGATGGGAGGGGTGATGGGGCGGGGCGATGGGGGGCGATGGGGAGGGGTGATGGGGGGGCGATTGGGAGGGGTGATGGGGAGGGTGGATGGGGGGGCGATGGGGAGGGACGATGGGATGGGCAATGAGGAGATGGCGATTGTGGGGGGGGATCTGGGGGGGGATGGGGGCAATGGGGCGGGGGAATCGGGAGGAATGATCAGAGGGGGATGATCGGGGTGGGTGATCGGGAGGGGAGATGTGGGGGGACGATCAGAAGGGAATGATCGGGAGGGCAATGGGGAGGGAGGGATCGGGAGGGGGGATTGGTCGGGGGTTGATCGGGGGAGGCAATGGGGAGGGGGGGATCAGAAGGGAGGGGATTGGGAGGGGTATGATGGGGGCGATGGGGTGGGGGATATCAGGAGGGAGGCTTGGTAGGAGGGTGATCGGTGGGAGCGGGATCGGGAGGGGGTGATGGGGAGGGAGGGATCAGGAGGGGGGGATTGGGAGGGCTGTGATCAGGAAGGGAACGATGGGGAGGGATGATCAGGGAGTGGGGGGGATCGAGAAGGAATGTGAGTGGGGTGGAGCGTTGCCACTGGGTACCGACAAAGGTCTGTGGGACTGTGGCAGAAGTATTCCTGCACCTCCCAGTTCAATATTCAGGTAAGGATATTTTAGAAAGGTTGAGTGGTCCCTGGTAGCAGCCCACCTGGCCCTAGCAACGTTCAAAGCAACCCAATTTTACACAAGGTTAGGCCCCTTATCTGTATATGCAAAGAATCTCTGGCCTGGGCCTTGCTTGCCTGTTTCTTTGCTTATAGTGTCAGCTGTGGCTCAGTGGCTAGCACACTCGCCTCTGAGGGACTTGAGCACAAAGAATCTAGGCTGACACTCCAGTACAGTGTTGAGGGAGTGCTGCACTGTTGGAGGTGCTGTCTTCTGGAGGCGACGTTAAATCGAGGCCCTGCCTGCACTCTCAGGTGGATGTAAAAGATCCCATGGCACTATTTTGAAGAAGATCATGGGAGTTATCCCTGGGTCCAATATTTATCCCTCAACCAACATCATTAAAACAGATTATCTGGTCATTATAACATTGCTGTTTGTGGGAGCTTGTTGTGCACAAATTGGCTGCCGCGTTTCCCACATTACAACAGTGACTACACTCCAAAAGTAATTCATTGTCTGTAAAGCACTTTGGGACGTCCGGTGATTGTGAAAAGCGCTATAGAAATGCAAGTCTTTCTTTCTTTCTTTTACGCCCCATGGAAAGGTTGTAGCGCTGTGAACACATTGCAATTGGATGTAAGGGGAGCTGCAAGGGAATCCCTCTTGCACAGCTGGAGGATGTTAAAGCGGATGTGGGTGTTCCTCAAAGCAAATGTCCCACTGTTGGTAAAGTCTCATTGCCTTCTCCTAGAGTGAGTCATCATCATCATCATCATCATAGGCAGTCCCTCAGAATCGAGGAAAACTTGCTTCCACTCTAAAAGTGAGTTCTTAGGTGACTGAACAGTCCAATACGGGAATTACAGTCTCTGTCACAGGTGGGATAGACAGTGGCTGAGGGAAAGGGTGGGTGGGACAGGTTTGCCGCACGCTCCTTCCGCTGCCTGCGCTTGGTTTCTGCATGCTCTTGGCGATGAGATTCAAGGTGCTCAGCGCTCTCCTGGATGCAGTTCCTCCACTTAGGGCGGTCTTTGGCCAGGGACTCCCAGGTGTTGGTGGGGTTGTTGCATTTTATCAGGGAGGCTTTGAGAGTGTCCTTGAAACCTTTCCTCTGCCCACCTGGGGCTCGTTTGCAGTGTAGCAGTTCAGAGTAGAGCGCTTGCTTTGGGAGTCTTGTGTCAGGCATGCGAACAATGTAGCCTGCCCAACTGTAAGGGGGTGGTCCCGGGGTCAGGTTCACTTCTGACCTACTTGAGCGGTTCAAATCGCTCCTTCTCCCTTGGATTCTAGACTCTGGATTTATTTGGGGGATGTGATAAAGTGCAAAGGACAACTAGTTTGGTGCAAAAGGACTTTGATTTTATTACAAATAAGAACGTACAATGTCAAACTTATAATTAATCTAATAAGGAACAATACAAGAAAAGATACAATGTCAAACTTATAATCACTCGAATAAAGAACAATACACTACACATTCAAAGGGGGATAAAGTAAAATTACACCACCCACCTCCCAATACCTAATTCTAGCTAGGTTAGACTCCAGGGCATGCAGGGACTATGCTTACCAATCCTTTCTGGTCAGTTAGCGGTAGTTCGCGATTTCGGGATTCGTTGAAACCTGTTGGTTCTGCTTGCCATACCCCGAATGTCAGAGAAAACTTCTAGCTGCGCAATCTTCAGTTGGGTTGCGTCTGCTGATGTGGTAAGGCGCGTTTTGGATCCATGGGGTAAGTACTATTTCTTCGTTAGAAATAGGTTCAAAGTCTCTTTAGGTAATGTTTTCACCTGTTGGTAGTCAGGCCTTAGATTGTAGAATGAAAACTTTCGATTCTTCGGTTTCTTCCAGTTGGAGTTTTGTTTTGAATTTGGTCGATCGCGGTGATTTTTCGTTGAGACCACGTTGGCTGTGGTCAGTTGTTGCCGCGCTGGTGATGTTCTTCCTTCCTTCAGGACTTCAGGACTTCGAGGCTGGAGAAGTTAGTTTACAACTGTCATGCTGGTTTCTCTACTTGTCTTGATGATATAGCCGTAGTATAGCACGAGCAATATGGCATACCCTCTGTTGAAACAAGGAGCCAGTTATACGGTTTGAGCGGTTCTAATCTTGGAGCCAAATCAGTTCAGAATTCTTTGTTTGAATTTGGCGGGCTTGCCTTCTCTTTGTAATATTTTGGCGGGCTCGTTAAAAGTTAATATGTTTTGGGTCGGTTGATGTTCAAAAACTGTTTCCTGATGGAAATATTAGCTTGGTAATCGCAATGTCCTTTTGTGCTTAGGTTTTCACATACAGGCTGGATTGGGCCTCTTTGTGATGTATATGCTGGAATGGTTTTCTAGATTCAGATTGATGGTTAGCTATCTCTGGCTTATTTGTTGTAATGTTAATGTCTCTTGTGGAGAAGGATTCTCGAATACCCATTTCTCCAGACAAGTTAACTTAGTCCCAACACCCAGACAATTCCAATAATCAAGTTGTCTCCTGTTAGTCCTTTAGGCCCGACCACAGCCTTGAATTTGTCTTTTGAAAGTCCACAATTCGATTAAAGTTCGTAGTTTCTTCCAGAAGCACTTTAGGATTTCAAACATTTCAGTAGATAGTCCCAAATTAAATTTCCTTTCGAATGAGCCCAATCACTGGGGGGGTTCTTGTGAATTTTGCATCCCTTCAGTCCCCCTGTTGACACTCCACACTCTTGAGTATCAATCAAGGTAAGCAAAATTCCTGCTCCCGAGAGTCAACCTTCCCTGTATTTACACTAGCTAAACATCAATGTGCATCCCCCGTTGAAATGCAATGCAATATACAAGCGAATACAGTCTGAACAATTCGGTTATAGCATAGAGGGGGTATGCTGTCCCTCTTTTACTTGGGTTTCACAGTAAAATAACGGTATACAGTTGTAAATGTAGATTCTTTTCTCTCAATCTGGTTCAGTAAAATTACTGAGTCGAATATCTCTTGTGCTTTGAACAAAGCGGTCTTTATTTTACCGGCCGGCAAGACTTATCAGACAGAGGATATACATTCTCGGTCGAGCGTACACACTCCCTACGGATAAGTGAAGTTACATCGTAAAGCGACAACAGTTATACATTCTCGGCAAAAGATAACAAGATAGGGCTAGAGTGACATCCTAGTTCAACCTATCTCTTTTGGTCCCTCTTTCCCTTTGTCCACTCATAAGCCGACCTAAGTATGGTCTGATTTTAAACAAAGACCTTCTGTTAATGTTTCAGGTTAATAACATGATTTAATAAGACCTTGAGGTTTTTCTGCAAGCTGTGGGTTTTGTTTCAATATGTGTTAGTGTTGTAACATTTCGCAGTCTCGAGTCCGAGATGTCATGGCTATTCCTCCATGAATTCTTTGTTAGCTTATACTGTCCCTATACAATTCCCACGTTCTCAACTTCAACGTCTCTATACATTTTAAACATTCACAAAGTAAAATAGTCAAACACATTCTAAGTAACACTCTTACAACACTCGAGATATTTCGCGGTTTACAGCAGGTAAAATCAAACACAAATTAAACATGGTAGTATGGTGTCACCCCTCCCTGCGCGATTCCCAAGTTCGGCCAAGGACCGTACAGCACCCTTTGGTGCCTGACCAGACGGCCTCTGCATTTCACTCAGCAAGTGAGACACCATAAGTAAAGAATAATCGCGAGTTGACAGATAACTAAAGTGTGGGAAGCGATTCGGATCCAGACTGGGACTTCTATATTTCTGAAAAGGTCTCATCAAGGCGGAATTGTGATCTTGAGAATCTTTTTCCCTATCTCAATGGTTTTCTGTTCTAGAGTGTAGAAGTGTTTTTGTGAGATAATTACAGCTTTTAGCAGAGCGGTAAGATGTTCGGGTAGAGGGGGAATTGCATAGCTAAAATGTACCACATAATCCTGCGGGTTTGTAATGTTTCCCTTCACAGTGAGGTGGATAGTGGAGGGTTCAGGAATGGGGACAATCCGTTCCTGGGTCACTTGAACTGATGCCTCAGGTTTGAAGCAAAAACTTCTGTCACTTACCGGACACCAGAAGTGTCCATGTTGGTAGTGGGGCACACTGGTGGTGACACAATATGTCCCAGCCCCTGTGTATACTATCTGTGGAGGGACATGGTCTTGTGCCATTACCTCCATGGTGCAGTTAATGGGCTGTGCACCAGCAGTTTTAAACCCACACTGTGACTTTGAATGGGCACTCAAGTACTGGGGACACAGTATTACGTGTGCACCCCGGCTCCGGCACCCGGAGAGGTCAGTACCCGTTACAGCGTGTTCCCACTTTATGACACACGGTGGGACCGCTGCAAAACAAATGTGTGCACCTCCCTGAATAACTCCAATGTTCTCCACCTGGTATACCGATGCGGGTCGGGCTGTCCCACCCATGACCAGCATCCTTAGTATGATTCCCACAATGGTGTGGTTAGATTTCCCACAGTCTACTGGGACAGGGTAGGCTTCAGAGGCTAGGCGGAGCTGACACGGGCTTAGTGAATTGCTGTACGGGTGGAGGGCTGCGAGGTGCTTGTTCCTGATCCAAGAGGGGACTAAACCTTGTTTTAAATCCTCCAGGTTGTTGCGGCCCTCGCCCAACAACCATGCCCATACAGTATGCACACCTCGTTCTGTGCAGCCTGGTCAGAAGCGTTTCTATCCTCCCGTATAAGTGTATTCACTGTCTGTGCATGTTTTTCCAGCTCAGCCACAATTTCTTTTAAATGGACAGTCATAGCCTGGTCCTCGTGTAGTCTGAACCTACTACTGTATTCTCTTGTTTCAGGATTTTTCTCAATTGGTTCTTTAAGCCGTTTATCGGTGTTTGCAGTTCTATGTCATCTAGGCTATTTATTACAGAGGATCCTGTATTGTAGGTAGTAAAAACGTCGTTTATGATTCCCCTTCGAGGTCTCCCCGAGCCCATGGTGTCCCGAGCGTTTAGGGTGTATCGATCTGCTTTGTCTACATTTCTAAAGTCCAATTCATAAAATTTCGTGAACATGTCTCTAAGTAGGGCCTGGTATAGCAGCTCTGTTTCCTTCGGGCACCATTCAGGTAGGTGTACCTCGGTAAGGTTTAAAATTACTGAAGTTACTGCATAATGTACCCCCTGGTATAACACCTTTTCGGTCGGTACCAATACTAATCCGTTCCCAGGCCCCTTGGTGGTGGCAGGACACCTTTCTATTACTGTGCGTATAGGCGGGGTTGTGGGCAGGGGTTTCTTAATGTGTGCTCTTAGTTTGGTGGCGTTAATTGGGAGTGGGGAGTGTGGCACCGCGCACCTGTGTAGGCTGGAGTCCCACCCAATCCCTTTCCCTTCATCTTGCCATTACCTGGCGAAGGCGATTGATATGCCTGCGGAACAAATACTCTCTGATCCCCACATGCAAAGATAAATTCCTTGTTCGGATTCCCACCATTTGTCCCAACGCACTGTTACTCCTCCCCGTGTCCCCGTGCTGGTGCGGTACGTATCATTACCGAGTCTTTCCCAGGCTGATTCCTGGCCCCATGCGTCCTTGCTGAGTTTTCTGAGCCACCACCATCTTCCCAGGGGAATGTTTCCTTTGCAAGTCAAACATACACGTTTTCCCTCTGTAACACTGACTCGGGCAGCGATGATCCGTATCCGGGGGCATGGAACTGAGGCCCCCCCATAGGTAAAACCTTCCTGGCTGGAGTAGCGGCTAGAATTAGATCCCAGCCACCCTGGCCATCTTCCCCCGTGGGTGTAAACGGCGAGTTCTTCCACGTCTGGGGTGCCACCCCCGGCGGTTACGATCGGTGCTCTTCCTCCTGAACACCCATAGATGAGGGATTCTTCCACATCTCCTTGGTCGCTGCTGCTCATCCTTATCAAGGCGAGCAGGAACAGGGCCCTTCTCATGCTGCTCTCTTTCCTGTGGGGGCACATAAAACCGATTGTCTAGCCCTGAAAAAACTCTCTGGCGTGACAAAGGTGACCGAGTTCCAATTTGGGCTCAGTCTTTAATTGACTGGCTGTATTATTCAGTTCCTTGTGGACTGATGTCTGCTTCTAACTTTTATCTCACAGCCATTTTACTATTATCTTACCGGTGCTTCCTTAATAGCCATACTGGTAGATTCTTCTTACTCCCGAGATTACCCGGCCTGTGCCTCTTTTAATAGCTGCACAGGTAGATTCTTTTCCTTATCCCAGTAACTAATATATATATATACTTATCATTACACAGATAATCTTCTACTACTCTAAGTTATTCACTGAATATACTTAAATTCACATCATACTGCATATGTACATCTGCCACCCGTCTCTGGGTGGCCAGGTTAATTCCTGCCTCCTTTCTTCCTTCTTCTTCCGCTGGGTGTCCAGCGAAGTCGGTAATAGGTCGGTCTGCACTGCCGAACCCGGAGTGTCCTTCGGAGGTGGGTGTGAGTCCCACTCTATCGGGGGAATGTCCCCTCCGGTGCTACAGAACACCGCTCCTTTGGGGGTGGCTGCCTGGTTCATTTCTTCCCCTGGGGGTTGTTCTGCCTGGTCGAGGGCTATGGGCTGGGTTCTCCCACTTGGTGGCTGGTCCACCGCTATCTCTTCTAGGGGTCCCTCATTTCCCGAGGCTACCAGCTGGGTATCCCTGCTCGCGGGTTGGTCTCTGACCTTAGGTGTCCTTTTGTGGCTGGTCCCTTTCCTGGGGCTGAACCATTCAAATTGGAGCGCTGGTGACCACGGTGTCTTTGGCCGTGGTGTGCGAGGAGTCCTTCTTAAGGCTCTGGCTGCTGGGGGTGTGTCCGAGTCCCAAATGATTGGGGGGACAGCTCCTCCAGTAACAGAGTCCACCGCCCCTCTAGGTGCAGTCTGTGGGTCTGCCACATCCCCTTGGGGATTTCCACAGTCGGGGGCTATTGGTTGGGCGTCCCTGTCTTTAGTGCGGATTACCGTTCATGGCTGTCCCTTACCTTTAGCTGCTGCCCCTGGGTTGAAAAGTTTGCACTGATTTCTGTGGAACCACTTTGTTCAGCGGGGCAATTTTATGGCATAGATCATGGGGCTTGCCTTGTTGACAATGTGGTACAGTCCCATGTACAGTGCCTCAAAGACTCCTACTCTAGCGTAGTTCCTCACCATAACCTGGTCCCCTATCTTCCATTCATGGTGTTTGTGGGGCTCTAGCAGCAGTTGGTTGCTCCGATGCTGTTTTCCCATGTTGTTAGCAGCCTGCCAGTGAATCTGATTAAGGCGTTCAGACAGATTCCTGACAAAGCTGTCCTGGTTCGCTTCCCTTAGCTGACCTTCCGTGAGTACCGGGATTAACAAATGGGTGGGGGTTCGCATGGCTCTGCCGGTCAAGAGCTCGTATGGGGAGTACCCCATGCTCTTTGACTGGCTGGCCCGGATCCCCATGAGGACCAGTGGTAGGACCTCTACCCACTCTTTGGGTGAGTCCCCGTCTCTTTGCGCAGCCTTTCTTTAATAGTGCGGTTTAAATGCTCCACAGGCCCGGATGACTGCAGGTTGTAGGCAACATGCCATTTTCCTTTGATGCCGAGTACCTTAAGGATCTCCTGCATCATCTGCCTGGTGAAGTGACTCCCTTGGTCGGACTCCATGTATTGTGGTAGCCCCCATCGAGAGAACACTTCCAGGATCCTAGCTGTTCCCAGGGCAGTGGCTGTTCGGCATGGGATGGCTTCCACCCATTTGGTGAATACATCCACCAATACTAGGCAGTATTTGTAGCCTCCCTGGACAGTGGGTAGGGACCCGATGTAATCGATTTGGATCGACTGCCAGGGTCCCTCTACCCTCCTGATATGTCCCATAGACACCTTTCTTTTCTGGGGGTCGGGGTTGTTGGCCGCGCACACCAGACAGCTAGCACAGAACTCGCGGACGTCTTCCCTGAGTCCTGGCCACCACCCTGCCTGTTCCACTCATTGCCAAGTGGTCTCAGGTCCGGGGTGTCCTGCTCCTGGACCCTCGTGGGCCAGCTGGAGGAATTCTCTTCGGTGTTGTTGCGGTACTACCCATTGCTCCTCCCTGAACAGCATGCCTTCTTTAATGGCAAGTGCTGCGGTGCCGTACGGGCCGTCTATCCTTTCCCCTTTCGCTAGCATGTTCAGGACAGTTTTGAGGACGGGGTATTGGGTCTGAACCGTTATTAGTTACGGGGGCAAAGCTATCCCTGCCTTCCCTGCCGTCCCTATCCTGCCCCTGACTGCTGCAATGGGTCCTGGGTTGTACGGATCCCAGAGCTTGCCCGTGCGGGCACCCTGCTTGGCTAACATGTCAACCTGTTGGTTTCCCTCGCTACGGGGTTCAGTGGTGGAATGTGCCTTCACCTTATGTATGTAGATATTCCCTTCCTCCCCTACGGCTTTCATGATCTTTTCCAGTAGGGGCTTAATCGCCAGGGGTCTCCCGTCTGTCAATGTGTATCCATGATGGGACCAGATAGCCAGGTACTCCATACACGAATTGCATGTGAACATACTGTCCGAGCAAATCGTGTATGGGGTAGGGAATTCTTCGGGATGTGTGACTACGTACACCACCGCAGACAGTTCAGCGTGCTGGGCGCTCATAGTACTGGGCAGCCTGTGAGTCGTTCACCTGCAGATACTTTGTTTGAACCATCCACATAGATCTCTCAGGCTGTGGGGTGCAACCCAGCCCAAAAGCCTCTGCTAATTTCCCATACCCCTTCTACAGAACACCGGTGGGCTGTCCCTGGATAAATCATGTTGGCTGCGAGTCTTGGCTCGCAGAGACCCTTTACCCTTAGGTCCATTTGAGAGAAGAGTAGGGTCCAACAAGCAATGCGGGCACTGCTCACTGTCCCGTCCTTAATTCTCCCGTCCAGGAGCATTTGGGTCGGCGTATGGTGGGTAAGGAGTGTGATAGGGGACCCCCCAATGAAAATCAGTAATCTTTTCACAGCCCATGAGTGGCTAGGAGATACCTCTCACAGTTGGAGTATCCCTTTTCCACGTCCGTGAGTATCCTGGAGGAGTAGACCACTGGTCTCAGCCGGCCGTGCCGCTCTTGGAGCAATACTGCGCTCTGGCTGTCCCCACTGGCTGCTACCTCCAGGAAAAACTCTCTACCCCCATCGATGACCCCTAGAGCTGGCGTGGTCTGCAGGTCTTTCTTGAGTTGGATAAATGCTGCCTCGCAACCTTTGTCCCACTCTCACTCCACTCCCTTGTGTAGGAGTGGGTGCAGAGGGGCTGCGGTGGCTGCATAATCCTCAATGAAATCTCTGCAGTACCCGGTTAGCCCTAGAAAAGATCTTACTCCTGTCACTGTGTTGGGGGCGGGTAACTTCTGCACTGCTTCCCTTCTTGCTTTGTCAATGGCTCTTTCCCCTGCGCGCACAGCCAGTCCCAGGAATTTTACTTCCTTCAGACCGATCTGTGTCTTCTTGGGGTTTACTTTAAATCCTTCTTCTTTCAGCAGCTCCAACAGCTCAGCCAGCAGTGGGCCATGCTCCTCCCCCTCATCGGTGAACAGGAGCAGGTCATCCACATACTGTACTAACTGCTGGGGTCTGCTGAAACTCTTTAAACAGTTGGCCATACACTGGTGGAAAATACTGGGGCTGTTGTGGAAGCCCTGAGGGAGACAATTCCAAGTGTAGTGCTGTCCTTTAAAGGTAAAAGCAAACTTGTACTGATCTTCCCTTCTTAAAGGTATGGACCAGAACCCGTTGGAAATATCCAACACCGTGAAGGTGGTCGCGGAGGCTGGGATACTTCCAATGAGATCGGCGACAGCAGCAATGGTGGGTGCACAGGCGGGGATGTTACGGTTGAGTACTCGATAGCCCACCCTGGCTCTCCAGGAGTTGTCCGGTTTCTTAACTGGCCACAATGGAGAGTTCACGTGGGTAGCTATTGGTCTCAATAACTCCTGTTTAACCAAAGAACCCAAGGCTGTTTCCATGTCTGCCTCCGCCTCCCTGGGGAAGTTGTACTGTTTCTGCGGTCAGGTCATGGGGTCTCTATCTATGCTCACCTCGACCCCATTTATTCTCCCACAGTCGTGTTTGTGAGTGGCAAAAGCTGCAAGGTTTTTCCTCACATATTCTCGGTACTCTGTCGGAGTGTTACTGACCAGTGATTCAAGGTCGTAACCCTCCTTTGGTTTCATAGTGCACACTGTCCCTTTTCCCTGTTTTCCCGGGATAACCATCACCTCACTCTCTTGTCCCGTACAGACTGACCCCCAAAGACAGTGGTTTCTTAAATCCACTAGGATCCCGTAGCCTAGGATGAAGTCAGCCCCCAGGATTCCTCTCCCTTCCTGCTCCCACTTCATCAGGACACAAGTCCACTCAGTGTGGTGTGTACCTAAATGAATGGAGAGCGGAATGGAGAATGAGCCAGTCTGTTCAGTGCCAGTGAAACTCACCAAGCTGTAGGGGACCCCGTTAGACAGAGGTGAGACGGTGGGGTTGGTTGCATAGACAAGGGTGCTTGAAGCACCGGTGTCCAGCAGGTAAGTCCCTTTCACCTTTTCCACTTCCATCTGAACGCTCGGTCTCCTCCATGCATCATACTCGAGGGCACACAGGTGGACAGGCTGTGCCTGTCCTAGTCACGGTTTTGGTTGGGAGGGGGCAGATGGGATTTCGATACCAGTGGCGGTGGCTACCTTCCCATGGCCATCTAACATGGTCCGGAGTGCGGTTAGAAAAGTATCGAATGAGTGGGGAGGGACTGGCTTATCTGTCTCGGTCTTTTGGCCTGGGCTGGAGAACTCTTTCCTGCGCATAGTCTTCCATGGATTTCTACAATCCTTTCTCCAGTGCCCACTTTTTCCACACCCGAAACAGGTACGTTTTGTATCGGAGGGGTTGCCCCCCTCGTGGCGCCATTCCCTCTTATCTTGGTTAGGTCGGATTTCGTGAATCGTTCCCTTTTGTTGGAGCTCTTCCATCTCTCTGCCGTTTCTGTAAGCTAGGGTCAGCTGCCTAAGCACTCCCTATTCTGTGGCTTGGGGATCTCTTGGGTCGAACCAGGCCTCAGCCTTTGTTCTTATTCGGGGTAAACTATTAGCTACTAGGCTTCGGAGCCAGTGTGCTAATTCATCCGGGCTTAAGTGATCTCTGTCTATATCCCCATTACAGCCGCTTTTGTACACTGGCCACAGTCTGCGAAAGCCTGTGGGGTTTCCCCTGCGAGCTGCACCGTTTTCTCCACTCTGAAGAAGGGACTTCCGTCATTGCAGCCCATGGCTTCTAAAATGTCTTTCTGGACGGTAGCAAGTGTTTTCTGTCCTCTTTTTCTCTCAGTAGAGAGGGACTGGTGCAGTTTGCTGTCCAGGGATAGGAGAAGCATCTTTGCCATTTCTGCATCATCGCACCCATTAATATCCCCCGCCTGTTCCTTCCACCTCCATAAAGTGAACTGAGGGGTCTCCCTTTGGAGTTAGCTTTCCCAGGTGGCTTATCATAGCCCTAAGCTGGTGGTGAGTGTGGGGGACCACAAACTGACTTTCCAGGGGCTCTGGACCCCCCCGGCAACGGTGAGCGGGCCAAACCTCTGTTGCCGGACCGGGCACATTGGCCCTGGTTCTGGCTCTCCTCCCTCTCCTCCCTGCTGCCAAGCCGAGTGAAACGCGGTGCCACAGGTGGTGGTGGTTCACTATCCCTGTCCGCCCCGTAACTGGTTTGCCTCTCCTGCTGCTGAACCGGTGTAGTCACCGTTGCCACAGATAGTGGCCGGGTAGTTTCCTCCTTCTTTTCCAGGTTTACCTGGGGCGTACCCGGGCTTATTAGGCATATCGTGCCTTTTGCCTTGGTCAGAGCAAGGTTTAAACTTTTAATTTGTTGCTGGCAGGGACCGTTGTCTCCCGATCCAAACCCATTAGTGCTAGCTACTTTATACGCTGCTTGCACATCTTTTAACTTTTCCTGGAGCTCTTTTACTTGTAGGGTGAGGCGAGTGCTTTCCTCCCTCAGTGACTTTTCATTACTTTTGGCCTCGGTAACCTGACATTTTAAACCTTTCCATTATCTGGGTCCTTTTCTGTTTTAGCTTACGGAGTTCTTCCCATAATCTTTCTTCTGACATAACTATTTCCTGGTAGTTCACTGCACATTCCCATAACTCTGCCTGTAGTGTCTCATTGGTTTTATCTCGGAGTTGGATCTGTCATTGTAGACAGACCAACCAAATTGCCTTCTCTACTGCTTCTTTGTGATCTTTGCTTGCTGTCCACTGGGCTGCAGTGTCAGCTGGACGCTCAGCACGCAATAGACTAAGCATCCCTTCTTTGCTGACATTGACCTTATACACATAGGAGGAAATCCTCTCTTCCATCTTGGTTCTTTGCCCCAAACCAGCACTCTCCACATCACACCCCTTGTACCAGAGTCCTGCCGCGGTCGCCATTTTGCAAGGGGGTGGTCCCGGGGTCAGGTTCCCTTCTGACCAACTTGAACGGTTCGAATCGCTCCCACTCCCTTGGGTTCTAGATTCTGGATTTATTTGGGGGGGATGTGACAAAGTGCAAAGGACACTGGTTTGATGCAAAAGAATTTTGACTTTATTACAAACAAGAAAGTATAAACTTATAATTAATCTAATAAGGAACAATAAAAGAAAAGATACAATGTCAAACTCATAATCACTCTAATAAAGAACAATACATTACACATTCAAAGGGGGGGTACAATAAAATTACACCTCTCACCTCCCAATACCTAATTCAAGCTAGGTTAGACTCCAGGGCAGGCAAGGAATATGCTTACCAATCCTTTCTGGTTAGTTAGCGGTAGTTCGCGATTTCGGGGTTCGTTGAATTCTGTACGTTCTGCTTGCCGTACCCCGAACGTTGGAGAAGACTTCTAGCTGCGCAATCTTCAGTTGGGTTGAGTCCGCTGATCGGTAAGGCGTGTTTTGGATCTATGGGGTAAGTACCCGGTTTTCTTCGTGAGAAATAGGTTCAAAGTCTCTTTAGGTAATGTTTTCACCTGTTGGTAGTCAGGCCTTAGATTGTAAAATGGAAACTTTCGATTCTTCGGTTTCTTCCAGTTGGAATTTTGTTTCGAGTTTGGTCGATCGCGGTGGTTTTTTGTTAGTACCATGTTGGTTGTGGTCGGTTGTTGCCGCGCTGGTGATGTTCTTCCTTCCTTCAGAACTTCAGGACTTCGAGGTTGGTGAAGTTAGTTTCCAACTGTCCTGTTGGTTTCTCTCCTTCTCTTGATGACATAGTCGTAGTATAGCACGAGCAATATGGCATACCCTCTGTTGAAACAGGGGGCCAGTTATACAGTTTGAGCAGTTCTAATCTTGGCACCAAATCAGTTCAGAATTCTTTGTTTAAATTTAGTGGGCTTGACTCTTCTTTGTAATATTTTGGCGGGCTCGTTAAAAGTTAATATGTTTTGGGTGGGTTGATGTTTGAAAACTGTTTCCTGATGGAAATATTAGCTTGGTAATTGCAATATCCTTTTGTGCTTAGTTTTTCGCATACAGGCTGGATTGGGCCTCTTTGTGATGTATATGCTGGAATGGTTTTCCAGATGGTTAGCTATCTCTGAGTTATTTGTTATAATGTTAATGTCTCTTGTGGAGAAGGATTCTCGAATACCCATTCCTCCAGGCAAGTTAACTTAGTCTCAACACCCAGACAATTCCAATAATCAAGTTGTCTCCTGTTAGTTCTTTAGGCCTGCCCACAGCCTTGAATTTGTCTTTTAAAAGTCCACAATTCAATTAAAGTTTGTAGTTTCTTCCATAAGCACTTTAGGATTTCAAACTTTTTGGTAGATAGTCCCAAATTAAATTTCCTTTATAATGAGCCCAATCACTGGGGGGGAGTTCTTGTGAATTTTGCATCCCTTCACAACAGAGCTGGTCGAATGTGGTCAGTGCTTCGATGCTGGGGTTGTTAGCCTGGTCGAGGACGCATTGGTGCATCTGCCCTCCCAGGGGATTGACAGGATCTTGCGGAAACATCATTGGTGGTATTTCTCCAGCGACTTGAGGTGTCTACTGAATATGGTCCACATCTCTAAACCATACAGGAGGGCGGGTATCACTACAGCCCTGTAGACCATGAGCTTGGTGGCGGATTTGAGGGCCTGATCTTCAAACATTTTTTTCCTCAGGTGGCCGAAGGCTGCACTGGCGCACTGGAGGCAGTGTTGAACCTCGTCATCTATGTCTACCCTTGCTCATAATAGGCTCCCGAGATTGGAAAGTGGTCCACATTGTCCAGGGCCACACTGTGGATCTTGATGACAGGGGGGCAGTGCTGTGTGGCGTGGTCAGGTTGGTGGAGGACCTTTGTCTTACGGATGTTTCGGGTAAGGCCTATGCTTTCGTATGCCTCAATGAAGATGTTGACTATGACCTGGAGTTCACTTTCTGAATGTGCGCAGACGCAGGCGTTGTCTGCGTACTGTAGTTCGCGACAGAGGCTGGGGCAATCTTGAATCTGGCCTGGAGATGATGAAGGTTGAACAGGTTCCCACTGGTTCTGTAGTTTAGTTCCACTCCAGCGGGGAGCTTGTTGAGTGTGAGCATTGCAGCGAGGATGATCGAGAAGAGGGTTGGCGCGATGACGCAGCTCTGCTTGACCCCGGTCCGGACGTGGCTTGGGTCTGTGATGGATCTATTGGTCAGGATCACAGCCTGCATGTCATCATGGAGCAAGTGGAGGATGATGACAAACTTTTGGGGGCAGCTGAAATGGAGGAGGACGCTCCATAGTTCTTCGCAGTTGACAATGTCAAAGGCCTTTGTGAGGTCAAAGAAGGTGCAAGAGAGACAAAAGGAAGACTTGCATTACTGCAGCATCTCATCATGTCTCTAGGACTAGGGGGCACAGTCTCAGGATAAGTGGTCGGCCATTTAAGACAAAGATGAGGATGAATTTCTTCACTCAGAGGGTGGTGAATCTTTGGAATTATGTGCCCCAGAAGGCTGTGAATGCTGTGTCTCTGAATATATTCAAGGCTGAGATCGATTGATTTTTGGCATCTAGGGGAATCAAGGGATATGGAGATTGGGTGGGAAAGTGGAGTTGAGGTTTATGATCAACCATGATTTCATTGAATGGCGGAGCAGGCTCGATGGGTTGTATGGCCTACTCCTGCTGCTATATCTTATGTTCTTATGTTCTCTCAGGAATATCTCAAAGCACTTCACATACAATCCTTACTTGTTATATATGCATGCCTGTGATGTAATGATGTACTGAACACCGGACCTGAATGTACCTTCACCCTGTATATACCTTACCTGTACACTAGAGGGTGTTGCTGCTGGAGGCCTAAGGGTCACATGTACACTGCAGGTAACCCAGTATAAAAGGGAGCTCACCTCTTGGTGTCCTCACTCTAGAGCTGCAATAAAGGACTACAGTCTGTACAGTTCAAGTGCCATACCTCTGCCTCGTGGAATCATTAACAGAGTGTCTGTATGATCGGAGCCAATGTGTCATGTATGCAGAATGTCGACTATTAAAGGACACCGGGTTCTACGGGTACAATATAAATGCCAGACTCCCAGGTCCAGTGCGCTACCTGACCATGTAGCCTGGACTTTTGGGACAAATGTGATGCCCCAGGAAGGGCTCACACACACCCAGTGGGAGCAGACCCACTGCAGGGACAGCAGTCAATGGGCAGCACAGCCACCACCACTGGCAACCTGACCCAGATCGGCCCTACAGCCCTTGGCCACCAGGGACAACACCAGGAGCGAGAGGCCAGTACCCTTCAGCTTTCCTGGCGGACCCTGGGATGACCAGACTTCCAGCACCAATGGAGGACAAGGAGCCCACACAGCCCTGTGGCCCTGCCCATCACCACACACCACCACTTTCCCACTCTACAGTGCATGTACCCTACCCATTGCACTGGCACCCCCACTGAGGGATCCTACAACAGTGTCACCCACATGATCTGTGTGTGAAGGGGGGTAAATGTATGAAGCCAGCCTCAAGCACAGGGATCACATCTGGCATCCACACAACCCTCACCACAACCTCCCACAGCCCACTACTGATCATCTCCCTAGGTCATGGCAATAAGGACTTGAAAAAGGCTTAGGGGGGGAGTGTTGTTATATATGCATGCCAATGATGTAATGATGTAATGAACACTAGACCTGAATGTACCTTCACCCTGTATATAACTTACCTGTACACTAGAGGGTGCTGCTGCTGGAGACCTAAGGGTCACCTGTACACTGCAGGTAACCCAGTATAAAAGGGAGCTCACCTCTTGGTGTCCTCACTCTAGGAGCTGCAATAAAGGACTACAGTCTGTACAGTTCAAGTGCCATACCCCTGCCTTGTGGAGTTATTAACAGAGTGCCTACATACACAATATTAGTGTTCACCTGAACTGCCAGCACAAACACATGGAGCCTCGGCTCAATGTCCCAGTGGCAAAAATGAAGTGCTTCTATCTAGTTTGACCTTGTTACTTGCTCCTTTAATTCTGTCGCAATATATAAGGAGTTAAAAACCATTTAGTATCAAGTCTGCAGTCTAACTTGGTATAATGTCGCAAGGACTAATGGTTGGCTTGATCTCCGACAGATTGCTTCAGGGGGGAGCCAAGCATCAAACACAAACGTTCCCAAGATTTGTTCAATGGTGGGTATGGCTGACAGCTGCTTTTGAATTTAGTTCACAGTCTGCAAAGACCCAATGGCTGTTTTGAGATAGCTTTTATTTTTCAAATCAGAGTCGGTCTGGAACTGCCAAAGAAAGAAAGATTTGCATTTATATAGCACCTTTCACAACCTCAGTACATCCCAAAGCAGCCAGTGAAGTATGCTTGAAGTCTAGTCACTGTTGTAATGTATGAAACGCAGCAGTCAAGTTGCGCACAGCAAGCTCCCACAAACAACAAGAAGAAAATCTGTTTTACAGCTGATGGTTGAGGGATAAATATTGGCCAGGATACGGGGAGAGCACCCCTGCTCTTCTTCGAAATAGTGCCATGGGATCTTTTACATCCAGCTGAGAGGACCGCCTCATCAGACTAGATAGCTGCCTGACCTGCTGAGTATTTACAGCATTTTCTCCTTTTATTTCAAGTTTCCAGCATCGGCATTATGTTGCTTTCACAAGGCTGGATTTTCGGCTTTGCTCATTTTGGGGTGGTAATGGCGGCGGGGCGGTAAAGTTTGCATGCGGGAAAGCTTTGCACCTCACTCAGCAAAATTCATCAGCTAGGCCCTGAGTGTGGGGCGGAGCGCTAAGGGAGGCATTACACACCTTTCTCAGGGCGCTAGGCCGGCTGAGCATGGGAAAATCCCGAGCTAAACAGCCGGCCTTACAGCACCATAAGAGAGGCCACGGGGGGGGTGAGAAACCGTGAAAAATACCACCAAAAACATTCCCAATCAATAACTCACGCCACCGCAACATAAATTGCAAACAAAAAAAGCACTCACACTTACCTGAGGTGGGCATTGCTTACCTCACTGCGGCCGCTACAGCTCCGACCGCCCGCTTTCACAGGCGTTCCCAGCAGGGGGCGCTCTACAGAGCGCTGTGGATCGGGAAGGGAGCCAAAAATAGAGCTGGTGTGGCAATCAGGGGTGTTTCACACCGGCTCGCCTCTCCCGGGCAGTAATGTTCCACGTCCACCTTGAAACCGGCCCCGAAAACCCCGGCGGGGCACTAGAAGCTGGCCGCCTGCCCGGAAGAGCTCACCGCCGCCATTGCCACCCCTTGGGGGTGAAAACAGAGGCGGCAACAAGCAGAAAATCCAGCACTAGATTGAATATATTTAAGGTGGAGATGGACAGATTTTTGAGTGATAAGGGAGTAAAGGGTTATGGGGAGCGGGCAGGGAAGTGGAGTTGAGTCCATGATCAGATCAGCCATGATCTTATTGATTGGCAGAGCAGGCTCGAGGGGCCAAATGGCCAACTCCTGCTCCTATTTCTTATGTTCTTATGTAGATATTTTATGTAGTTGGTATAATTTTAAGGAAAAAAAAGCTACTTTACATATTATATATATATATTTGTTTTATATCCATATAAAATAAAATTATAGTTTAGCACAAAGATCGTGAACCATTTCTTTGAGAACTTAGTATAGTCTGATAGGTACTGTTACTAGATACATTCCTGTGATTTATTGACTTCCCCATTTACTGATCAATAAATGTGTTTCGCAGTTAGTGTCTGTAACCTGTGTCAGTGTTGCTGCTCTCAGAGATGAGAATCCTGAGGGGACAGAGGATAAATCCAGTAGCAAAGAGATATAAAGAAAAGTTTTCTCTTTGTTATCGTGTGCACGCTTTCAAAACGTACTTAGATATCAGAACTACTAACGATACTCTCACGGCCATAGGGTAGGGCTTCTAACCCTCCAGGCTTAAATTGTTAGAAGCCCTCGCCAAGAATTGACGATTGATCTCTTGCACACTGCTGAGAGCAGCCCTGATGAACTATCACTGGAGTATGAGAATAAAGATGTGCTTTTTTCATTTTCTTTGAACAATTCTGTTCATTAGTTATAAAAAAATAATGGAGATGGGGGAAAAGGCTGTTTGACTGAGAGTCAAACATCATCCAATCGGGTAATGAAGACTCTGTTCACGTTCCCATTGGCCATGGGAAGGCGGTGCCCCATGAAGTTGGACTTACCGGGCGACCAATCGTGGGAGCGTGGGGGGCGGGGGCAGTTGGAGATGGGAGGTCATGTGATGAAACCTCCAGGAATACATCCAACCAGAGTTGGCAACACTACCCTCAGGAGCAAAGACTATTGGAATAGTCTCAAAATACAGAAGCTGAAATATCTAGAGCATAAAGGACAGCAAACACACAGTCCCACCTGAAGGACAAGGAGGGTAGAGACTTTGGCCATCTTTCATCCTCTAAACAGTGAGGCCTATTTCAGCTCAGGTGCCTCAGCAGGGCTGATAAAAAAAAACGATCAATAACATAGTTCCTTATGGCATCAATAATAGCCTGACAACCAGGGTTAAGTACTCTGGTGTTGATTTTAATCCTACCCAGATGGGGAAAGGTTAAAACCACCAAGGTTACTTACCTCCCCCCAATCCCCGGACAGTCAGCAGAATTCCGCTGTCCACAATTTTAACCTGCTCTTTTGAGCAGGCAGCAAAGGCACCCCACCGTCGGGGTCCTTCTTTTTTTTTTTATTCGCCCCCCCCAAGATTTGGGCATCACTGGCAAGGCCGGCATTTATTGCCCATCCCTAATTGCCCTTGAGAAAGTGGTGATGAGCCGCCTTCTTGAACCGCTGCAGTCCGTGTGGTGAAGGTGCTCCCACAGTGCTGTTAGGGAGGGAGTTCCAGGATTTTGACCCAGCGACGATGAAGTAACAGCCGATATATTTCCAAGTCAGGATGGTGTGTGATTTGAAGGGGAACGTGGAGATGGTGGTGTTCCCATGCGCCTGCTGCCCTTGTCCTTCTAGGTGGTAGAGGTCGCGGGTTTGGGAGGTGCTGCCGAAGAAGCCTTGGTGAGTTGCTGCAGTGCATCTTGTTGATGGTACACACTGCAGCCACGGTGCGCCGGTGGTGGAGGGAGTGAGTGTTTAAGGTGGTGGAGGGAGTGCCAATTAAGCGGGCTGCTTTATCCTGGATGGTGTTGAGCTTCGTGAGTGTTGTTGGAGCTGCACTCATCCGGGCAAGTGGAGAGTATTCCATCACACTCCTGACTTGTGCCTTGTAGATGGTGGAAAGGCTTTGGGGAGTCAGGAGGTAGGACACTCGCCGCAGAATAGTAAGAAAGAAAGACTTAGATTTATATAGCGCCTTTCATGACCACCAGATGTTTCAAAGCACTTTACAGCCAATGAAGTATTTTTTGGAGTGTAGTCACTGTTGTAATGTAGGAAACCCGGCAGCCAATTTGCACACAGCAAGCTCCCACAAACAGCAATATGATAATGACCAGATAATCTGTTTTTGTTATGCTGATTGAGGGATAAATATTGGCCAGGGCACTGGGGAGAACTCTCCTAGTCTTTTTCGAAATAGTGTCGAGGGATTTTTTTTTAATGTCCACTTGAGAGGGCAGACGGGGCCTAGGTTCAACATCACATCTGAAAGACGGCAGTCAGACCTGGCGGGAAAAACATGGGGCTCGGGCCTGTTTTAAAGTTGCAGTCGGATCCCAATGCCCTTGCCGCCTGCTCAGGAGAGGAGGTTAAAATCCTGGAGGGCGGGATATTGCTGGACGATTCTAACTGTCCACCCATCTGGTTGCTGTTGGGTGGGTAGAGTTAAGATCACCCACTAAGTTGTTTTCTATCCTTTGTGGGGGAGGAGGAGCAGGAGTGCGGTGTTAAAATTGTTAAAATGGGCTACCCGACCCCAACCCGCCACTAACCCGCCCAATTCCTGTTTTAGCAGAGGCAGGCTGGGGGATCGGGCGACTAATCTGCTCTTAGGGCGTGGGTCACTCACTGAAGTATTTTAAAGAGGTTGCACACCTTAATTTTAACTTAACTTTTAATTTTATGGCCTCTGGGAAGCAGGCAGTTGAAGTGAGGGATGAAGGGCCGGATCCATTGGGTAAGTGCCCTTTAAACACGGCTTGTGGCCAGGAGGAGCAGTAGTGTTTCTCCCCGGCCCACCAAGCTTACCTCCACACGATGGGACCCCCGTGATCGGCCAACCTCCCCCCGCGATGTCCGACTCTCTCCCCCACCGCCAGCCCATGTGGCCTTACCTCTGCCCCGCTCCACTCCTTGGCTGTCTCCTCGCCCGCCAGACAGACATAGAATCATAGAATCTTACAGCACAGAAGCAGGCCATTCAGCCCATTGTACCTGTGCCGGCTCTTTGAAAGAGCGGTCTAATTAGTCCCACTAACCAGCATTTTCCCCATAGCCCTGTGAATGAGTCCTCTTCAAGCACATGTCCAATTGCCTTTTGAAGGTCCGATCAGAATCTGATTCCACCACCCTTTCAGGTAGTGTGTCCCAGATCTTAACAACCCGCTGTGTGAAGACATTTCTCCTCATTTCCCCACTAGTTCGTCTGCCAGTTATTTTAAATCTGTGCCCTCTGGTTATCGACCCACTTGCCAGAGGGAACAATTTTTCCCTCCTTCCTCTATCACAATTTAAACAGCTCTATTTGGTCTCCCCTTAACCTTCTCTGCGCTAAGGAGAACAATCCCAGCTTCTCCAATCTCTCCACATCACTGAAGTCCCTCATCCCTAGTACCATCCTGGTAAACCTCCTCTGTACCCTGTCTAGGACCTTGACATCCTTCCATGAGTGCGGTGCTCAGAATTGTACACAATACTCCAGCTGAGCCCTAACCAGTGAATTGCAAAGGTTTAGCATAACTTCCTTGCTTTTTTAATTCAATGCCTATATTTATAAAGGCAAGTACCCCACATGCGTTCGTAACTGCCTTGTCAACTTGCCCTGCCACCTTCAAGGATTTGTGAATATGCACTCCCAGAACCCCCTGCTCTTGCACCCCCATCAAAATAGTACCAGTTAGATTATACTGCCTCTCCATGTTGTTTCTCCTAAAGTGCATCGCCATAGGCTGGATTTTCCCAACCTCGGTGGGTCCGTGGGGGTGACGACGGTGGCCTTGCTGCCGGCTCCAGCCCACTGGTAAAATGATTAACCCTTGATGGGGCTTGTTAAGCCCACCCGGCGCATTTACCAGCCAATTGATGGAAGCGAGTCTGATGACGTCATCAGCCGGTTTCTTTAAATGGGTCAAGCGCAAATTTATTTTGAAATTTGTGTTGTCAGTGTTCTGCAGCATTGAGGTGCTGCAAGGACTGACAGGCTCTCCCATGACTCCCTCCATATGTTCATGGGTGGAAGAGACCTCCCCAGGAGACCATCCTGGTTGCACATTGCACAGGAGGGCACAAGCAGGGATGTCATCAGGAGGACCAGGCTGCAGTGGCGCAAACCTTTCATTGGTCTCAGTAGATCACAAAATGTTACTGCAAACCTACACTTAACCTCATCCTGCTGTGTCACTTATCACATCCCTATCACTCTGCCTTCCCTGCGCATCTTTACTCACACTAACGTACCGTGCACCTTCACCCATCCCTCTCTCTCTCTCAACATTATCACATTCCCATCTCACTAGCCACTCCTCACACTCACCCTCTTCCTTGTCCAATCACATCAAATAACAACACACAAGGGTAGGCACTTATGTGTTTTACCCAATGTTCATGTAAAGTTTCTGTTAATGTGGTGTCAAACATTGATACCTGTATTTTGAACATTGCGTTCTTGTACAGATCTGTGTGCACCTTTCAAAGTGGCTTAGTGAGTTGCAGTGAATAGTGAGAGATAATGGTACCTCCAAAATAGTCATGAGTTGGGAAAAGAATGGCTTGGGCACTGTAGGGTGCTTTATGGTGTTGGTGTGGGGTGGTCAATTCATGCATCAAACTATCTCTCTTTATGCATTATGTGCCATGCTCTCTCCCTATTCTCTCATACACTGTGCTCCCTCCCTATTCTCTCATACACTGTGCTCTCTGCTTATTCTCTCATATACTGTGCTCTCTCCCTAGTCTCATACATTCTGCTCTCTCCCTATTCTCTCATACACTGTGCTCTCTCCCTATTCTCTTACACTGTGCTCTCTCCCTATTCTCTCATACACTGGGCTCTCTCCATTTTCTCATACACTGTGCTCTCTCGCTATTCTCTCATACACTGTGCTCTCTCCCCAGTCTCATACACTGTGCTCTCTCCCGAGTCTCATACATTGTGCTCTATCCCTATTCTCTCATACACTGTGCTCTCTGCTTATTCTCTCATATACTGTGCTCTCTCCCTAGTCTCATAAACTGTGCTCTCTCCCTATTCTCTCATACTCTGTGCTCTCTCCATTTTCTCATACACTGTGCTCTCTAATAATTCTCTCATACACTGTGCTCTCTCCCTAGTCTCATAAATTGTGCTCTCTCCCTATTCTCTCATACTCTGTGCTCTCTCCATTTTCTCATACACTGTGCTCTCTGCTTATTCTCTCATACACTGTGCTCTCTCCCTAGTCTCATACATTGTGCTCTCTCCCTATTCTCTCATACACTGTGCTCTCTGCTTATTCTCTCATACACTGTGCTCTCTCCCTTTTTTCAGACACTGCGCTCTCTCCCTATTCTCAAACACTGTGCTCCCTCCCTATTCTCTCACACACTGTGCTCTCTCCCTATTCTCATAAATTGTGCTCTCTCCCAATTCTCATACACTGTGCTCTCTCTCTATTCTCATAAATTGTGCTCTCTCCCTATTCTCATACACTGTGCTCTCTCCCTATTCTCATACAATGCGCTCTCTCCCTATTCTCTCATAAACTGAGCTCTCTCCCTATTCTCATACACTGTGCTCTCTCCCTATTCTCAGACACTGTGCTCTCTCCCTATTCTCTCATACACTGTGCTCTCTCCCTATTCTCTCATACACTGTGCTCTCTCCCTATTCTCATACACTGCGCTCTCTCCCTATTCTCTCATAAACTGAGCTCTCTCCCTATTCTCATACACTGTGCTCTCTCCCTATTCTCATACACTGTGCTCTCTCCCTATTCTCTCATAAACTGAGCTCTCTCCCTATTCTCATACACTGTGCTCTCTCCCTATTCTCAGACACTATGCTCTCTCCCTATTCTCTCATACACTGTGCTCTCTCCCTATTCTCTCATACACTGTGCTCTCTCCCTATTCTCATACACTGTGCTCTCTCCCTATTCTCTCATACACTGCGCAATCTCCCTATTCTCATACAATGTGCTTGCTCCCTATCTCTCATACACTGTGCTCTCTCCCTTTTCTCAGATACTGCGCTCTCTCCCAATTCTCATACACTGTGCACTCTCCATTTTCTCATACACTGTGCTCTCACCCTTTTCTCATAGACTGTGCTCTCTCCCTATTCTCATACACTGTGCTCGCTCCCTATTCTCATACACTGTACTCTCGCCCTATTCTCTCAGAAACTGGGCTCTCTCCATTCTTTCATACACTGCACTCTCTCTCTTTTCTCATACACTGTTCTCTCTCTCTAATCTCGCATACACTGTGCTCTCTCCCTATTTTCTCATACACTGTGCTCTCACCCTTATCTCATAGACTGTGCTCTCTCCCTATTCTCATACACTGTGCTCGCTCCCTATTCTCATACACTGTACTCTCTCCCTATTCTCTCAGACACTGGGCTCTCTCCATTTTCTCATACACTGTGCCCTCTCCCTATTCTCTCATACACTGTGCTCTCTGCTTATTCTCTCATACACTGTGCTCTCTCCCTAGTCTCATACACTGTGCTCTCTCCCTAGTCTCATACATTGTGCTCTATCCCTATTCTCTCATAGACTGTGCTCTCTGCTTATTCTCTCATACACTGTTCTCTCTCCCTAGTCTCATAAACTGTGCTCTCTCCCTATTCTCTCATACACTGTGCTCTCTGCTTATTCTCTCATACACTGTGCTCTCTCCCTAGTCTCATACATTGTGCTCTCTCCCTATTCTCAAACACTGTGCTCCCTCCCCATTCTCTCATACACTGTGCACTCTCCATTTTCTCATAAACTGTGCTCTCTCACTTTTCTCATACACTGTTCTCTCGCCCTTTTCTCATACACTGTGCTCTCTCCCTATTCTCTCATACACTATGCTCTCTCCCTTTTCTCATACACTGTGCTCTCTCTCTATTCTCATACACTGTGCTCTCTCCCTATCTCTCATTCACTGTGCTCTCTCCCTATTCTCATACACTGTGCTCTCTCCCTACATCTCATACACTGTGCTCTCTTCCCTATTCTCATAAATAGTGCTCTCTCCCAATTCTCATACACTGTGCTCTCTCCTTATTCTCAAAAATTGTGCTCTCTCCCAATTCTCCATACACTGTGCTCCCTCCCTATTCTTATACACTGCGCTCTCTCCATATTCTCATACACTGTGCTCTCTCCCTATCTCTCATACACTGCGCTCTCTCCCTATTCTCTCATACACTGGGCTCTCTCCATTTTCTCATACACTGTGCTCTCTCCCTATTCTCTCATACACTGTGCTCTCTGCTTATTCTCTCATACACTGTGCTCTCTCCCTAGTCTCATAAACTGTGCTCTCTCCCGATTCTATCATACTCTGTGCTCTCTCCATTTTCTCATACACTGTGCTCTCTGCTTATTCTCTCATACACTGTGCTCTCTCCCTAATCTCATAAACTGTGCTCTCTCCCTAAATTCATACACTGTGCTCTCTCCTTATTCTCATACACTGTGCTCTCTCCCTATTTTCATACACTTCATTCTCTCCCTATTCTCATACACTGTGCTCTCTCCCTATTCTCATACACTGTGCTCTCTCCCTATACTCATACACTGCGTTCTCTCCCTATTCTCATACACTGTGCTCTCTCCCTATTCTCATACACTGCACTCTCTCCCTATTCTCTCATACACTACACTCTCTCCCTATTCTCTCATACAGTGTGCTCTCTCCCTATTCTCATACACTGTGCTCTCTCCCTATTCTCACATGCAGTGTGCTCTCTCCCTATTCTCTCATATATTGCACTCTCTCCCTATTCTCTCATACATTGTGCTCTCTCCCTATTCTCTCATACACTGTGCTCTCTCCCTATTCTCATACACTCTGCTCTCTCCCTATTCTCATACAACGCGCTCTCTCCCTATTCTCATACACTGTGCTCTCTCCCTATTCTCATACACTGTGCTCTCTCCCTATTCTCTCATAAACTGAGCTCTCTCCCTATTCTCATACACTGTGCTCTCTCCCTATTCTCAGACACTGTGCTCTCTCCCTATTCTCTCATACACTGTGCTCTCTCCCTATTCTCTCATACACTGTGCTCTCTCCCTATTCTCATACACTGCGCTCTCTCCCTATTCTCTCATAAACTGAGCTCTCTCCCTATTCTCATACACTGTGCTCTCTCCCTATTCTCATACACTGTGCTCTCTCCCTATTCTCTCATAAACTGAGCTCTCTCCCTATTCTCATACACTGTGCTCTCTCCCTATTCTCTCATGCACTGTGCTCTCTCCCTATTCTCTCATACACTACACTCTCCCTATTCACTCATACACTGTGCTCTCTCCCTATTCTCATACACTGTGCTCTCTCCCTATTCTCTCTTCACACAACACTCTCTCCCTATTCTCTCATACACTGTGCTCTCTCCCTATTCTCTCAAACACTACACTCTCTCCCTATTCTCAAATACAATGTGCTCTCTCCCTATTCTCATACACTGCACTCTCTCCCTATTCTCTCATACACTGCACTCTCACCCTATTCTCTCATACACTGTGCTCTCTCCCTATTCTCATACACTGTGCTCTCTCCCTATTCTCTCATGCACTGTGCTCTCTCCCTATTCTCTCATACACTACACTCTCCCTATTCACTCATACACTGTGCTCTCTCCCTATTCTCTCATACACTACACTCTCTCCCTTTTCTCTCATACACTGTGCTCTCTTCCTATTTTCATACACTGTGCTCTCTCCCTATTCTCTCATTCACTGCACTCTCCCCCTATTCTCTCATACACTGTGCTCGCTCCCTATTCTCATACTCTGTGCTCTCTCCCTATTCTCTCATACACTGCGCTCTCTCCCTATTCTCTCATACACTGCACTCTCTCTCTTTTCTCATACACTGTTCTCTCTCTCTAATCTCTCATACACTGTGCTCTCTCCCTATTTTCTCATACACTGTGCACTCTCCATTTTCTCATACACTGTGCTCTCACCCTTTTCTCATAGACTGTGCTCTCTCCCTATTCTCATACACTGTGCTCGCTCCCTATTCTCATACACTGTACACTCTCCCTATTCTCTCAGACACTGGGCTCTCTCCATTTTCTCATACACTGCGCCCTCTCCCTATTCTCTCATACACTGTGCTCTCTGCTTATTCTCTCATACACTGTGCTCTCTCGCTAGTCTCATACACTGTGCTCTCTCCCTATTCTCTCATACACTGTGCTCTCTGCTTATTCTCTCATACACTGTGCTCTCTCCCAAGTCTCATACATTGTGCTCTCTCCCTATTCTCTCATACACTGTGCACTCTGCTATTCTCTCATACACTGTGCTCTCTGCCTTTTCTCAGACACTGCACTCTCTCCCTATTCTCAAACATTGTGCTCCCTCCCTATTCTCTCATACACTGTGCACTCTCCATTTTCTCATAAACTGTGCTCTCTCACTTTTCTCATACACTGTTCTCTCGCCTTTTCTCATACACTGTGCTCTCTCCATATTCTCTCATACACTATGCTCTCTCCCTTTTCTCATTCACTGTGCTCTCTCCCTATTCTCATACACTGTGCTCTCTCCTTATTCTCAAAAATTGTGCTCTCTCCCAATTCTCCATACACTGTGCTCTCTCCCTATTCTCATACACTGCGCTCTCTCCATATTCTCATACACTGTGCGCTCTCCCTATCTCTCATACACTGCGCACTCTCCCTATTCTCATACACTGTGCTCTCTCCATTTTCTCATACACTGTGCTCTCTCCCTATTCTCTCATAAACTGTGCTCTCTCCCGATTCTCTCATACTCTGTGCTCTCTCCATTTTCTCATACACTGTGCTCTCTGCTTATTCTCTCATACATTGTGCTCTCTCCCTAATCTCATAAACTGTGCTCTCTCCCTAAACTCATACACTGTGCTCTCTCCTTATTCTCATACACTGTGCTCTCTCCCTATTTTCATACATTTCATTCTCTCCCTATTCTCATACACTGTGCTCTCTCCCTATTCTCATACACTGTGCTCTCTCCCTATACTCATACACTGCGTTCTCTCCCTATTCTCATACACTGTGCTCTCTCCCTATTCTCATACACTGCACTCTCTCCCTATTCTCTCATACACTGCACTCTCTCCCTATTCTCTCATACAGTGTGCTCTCTCCCTATTCTCATACACTGTGCTCTCTCCCTATTCTCTCATACACTGCACTCTCTCCCTATTCTCTCATACAGTGTGCTCTCTCCCTATTCTCATACACTGTGCTCTCTCCCTATTCTCACATGCAGTGTGCTCTCTCCCGATTCTCTCATATATTGCACTCTCTCCCTATTCTCTCATACATTGTGCTCTCTCCCTATTTTCATACACTGTGCTCTCTCCCTATTATCTCATGCACTGTGTTGTCTCCCTATTCTCTCATTCACTGCACTCTCTCCCTATTCTCTCATACACTGTGCTCTCTCCCTATTCTCAGAAACTGTGCTCTCTACCTATTCTCTCATCCACTGTGCTCTCTCGCTAATCTCTCATACATTGTGCACTTTCCCTATTCTCATCCATTGTGCTCTCTCCCTATTCTCATACATTGTGCTCTCTCCCTATTCTCTCATGCACTGCGCTCTCTCCCTATTCTCTCATGCACTGTGCTCTCTCCCTATTCTCATACACTGCGTTCTCTCCCTATTCTCATACACTGTGCTCTCTCCCTATTCTCCTACACTGCACTCTCTCCCTATTCTCTCATGCACTGTGCTCTCTCCCGATTCTCTGATATACTGCACTCTCCCTATTCTCTCATACACTGTGCTCTCTCCCTATTCTCATACACTGTGCTCTCTCCCTATTCTCTCATGCACTGTGTTCACTCCCTATTCTCTCATACACTGCACTCTCCCTATTCTCTCATACACTGTGCTCTCTCCCTATTCTCATACACTGTGCTCTCTCCCTATTCTCTCCTACACTGTGCTCTCTCCCTATTCTCTCTTCACACTACACTCTCTTCCTATTCTCTCATACACTGCTCTCTCCCTATTCTCTCATATACTACACTCTCTCCCTATTCTCAAATACAATGTGCTCTCTCCCTATTCTCATATACTGCACTCTCTCCCTATTCTCTCATACACTGCATTCTCTCCCTATTCTCTCATACACTGTGCTCTCTCCCTATTCTCATACACTGCACTCTCTCCCTATTCTCTCATACACTGCACTCTCTCCCTATTCTCTCATACAGTGTGCTCTCTCCCTATTCTCATACACTGTGCTCTCTCCCTATTCTCATACACTGCACTCTCTCCCTATTCTCTCATACACTGCACTCTCTCCCTATTCTCTCATACAGTGTGCTCTCTCCCTATTCTCATACACTGTGCTCTCTCCCTATTCTCACATGCAGTGTGCTCTCTCCCGATTCTCTCATATATTGCACTCTCTCCCTATTCTCTCATACATTGTGCTCTCTCCCTATTTTCATACACTGTGCTCTCTCCCTATTATCTCATGCACTGTGTTGTCTCCCTAGTCTCTCATTCACTGCACTCTCTCCCTATTCTCTCATACACTGTGCTCTCTCCCTATTCTCAGAAACTGTGCTCTCTACCTATTCTCTCATCCACTGTGCTCTCTCGCTAATCTCTCATACATTGTGCAATTTCCCTATTCTCATCCATTGTGCTCTCTCCCTATTCTCATACATTGTGCTCTCTCCCTATTCTCTCATGCACTGCGCTCTCTCCCTATTCTCTCATGCACTGTGCTCTCTCCCTATTCTCATACACTGCATTCTCTCCCTATTCTCATACACTGTGCTCTCTCCCTATTCTCCTACACTGCAATCTCTCCCTATTCTCTCATGCACTGTGCTCTCTCCCGATTCTCTGATATACTGCACTCTCCCTATTCTCTCATACACTGTGCTCTCTCCCTATTCTCATACACTGTGCTCTCTCCCTATTCTCTCATGCACTGTGTTCACTCCCTATTCTCTCATACACTGCACTCTCCCTATTCTCTCATACACTGTGCTCTCTCCCTATTCTCATACACTGTGCTCTCTCCCTATTCTCTCCTACACTGTGCTCTCTCCCTATTCTCTCTTCACACTACACTCTCTTCCTATTCTCTCATACACTGCTCTCTCCCTATTCTCTCATACACTACACTCTCTCCCTATTCTCAAATACAATGTGCTCTCTCCCTATTCTCATATACTGCACTCTCTCCCTATTCTCTCATACACTGCATTCTCTCCCTATTCTCTCATACACTGTGCTCTCTCCCTATTCCCATACACTGTGCTCTCTCCCTATTCTCTCATACACTGTGCACTCTCCATTTTCTCATAAACTGTGCTCTCTCACTTTTCTCATACACTGTTCTCTCGCCTTTTCTCATACACTGTGCTCTCTCCATATTCTCTCATACACTATGCTCTCTCCCTTTTCTCATTCACTGTGCTCTCTCCCTATTCTCATACACTGTGCTCTCTCCTTATTCTCAAAAATTGTGCTCTCTCCCAATTCTCCATACACTGTGCTCTCTCCCTATTCTCATACACTGCGCTCTCTCCATATTCTCATACACTGTGCGCTCTCCCTATCTCTCATACACTGCGCACTCTCCCTATTCTCATACACTGTGCTCTCTCCATTTTCTCATACACTGTGCTCTCTCCCTATTCTCTCATAAACTGTGCTCTCTCCCGATTCTCTCATACTCTGTGCTCTCTCCATTTTCTCATACACTGTGCTCTCTGCTTATTCTCTCATACACTGTGCTCTCTCCCTAATCTCATAAACTGTGCTCTCTCCCTAAACTCATACACTGTGCTCTCTCCTTATTCTCATACACTGTGCTCTCTCCCTATTTTCATACATTTCATTCTCTCCCTATTCTCATACACTGTGCTCTCTCCCTATTCTCATACACTGTGCTCTCTCCCTATACTCATACACTGCGTTCTCTCCCTATTCTCATACACTGTGCTCTCTCCCTATTCTCATACACTGCACTCTCTCCCTATTCTCTCATACACTGCACTCTCTCCCTATTCTCTCATACAGTGTGCTCTCTCCCTATTCTCATACACTGTGCTCTCTCCCTATTCTCTCATACACTGCACTCTCTCCCTATTCTCTCATACAGTGTGCTCTCTCCCTATTCTCATACACTGTGCTCTCTCCCTATTCTCACATGCAGTGTGCTCTCTCCCGATTCTCTCATATATTGCACTCTCTCCCTATTCTCTCATACATTGTGCTCTCTCCCTATTTTCATACACTGTGCTCTCTCCCTATTATCTCATGCACTGTGTTGTCTCCCTATTCTCTCATTCACTGCACTCTCTCCCTATTCTCTCATACACTGTGCTCTCTCCCTATTCTCAGAAACTGTGCTCTCTACCTATTCTCTCATCCACTGTGCTCTCTCGCTAATCTCTCATACATTGTGCACTTTCCCTATTCTCATCCATTGTGCTCTCTCCCTATTCTCATACATTGTGCTCTCTCCCTATTCTCTCATGCACTGCGCTCTCTCCCTATTCTCTCATGCACTGTGCTCTCTCCCTATTCTCATACACTGCGTTCTCTCCCTATTCTCATACACTGTGCTCTCTCCCTATTCTCCTACACTGCACTCTCTCCCTATTCTCTCATGCACTGTGCTCTCTCCCGATTCTCTGATATACTGCACTCTCCCTATTCTCTCATACACTGTGCTCTCTCCCTATTCTCATACACTGTGCTCTCTCCCTATTCTCTCATGCACTGTGTTCACTCCCTATTCTCTCATACACTGCACTCTCCCTATTCTCTCATACACTGTGCTCTCTCCCTATTCTCATACACTGTGCTCTCTCCCTATTCTCTCCTACACTGTGCTCTCTCCCTATTCTCTCTTCACACTACACTCTCTTCCTATTCTCTCATACACTGCTCTCTCCCTATTCTCTCATATACTACACTCTCTCCCTATTCTCAAATACAATGTGCTCTCTCCCTATTCTCATATACTGCACTCTCTCCCTATTCTCTCATACACTGCATTCTCTCCCTATTCTCTCATACACTGTGCTCTCTCCCTATTCCCATACACTGTGCTCTCTCCCTATTCTCTCATACACTGTGCTCTCACCCTATTCTCTCATGCACTGTGCTCTCTCCCTATTCTCATACACTGCGTTCTCTCCCTATTCTCATACACTGTGCTCTCTCCCTATTCTCATACACTGCACTCTCTCCCTATTCTCTCATACACTGCACTCTCTCCCTATTCTCTCATACAGTGTGCTCTCTCCCTATTCTCATACACTGTGCTCTCTCCCTATTCTCATACACTGCACTCTCTCCCTATTCTCTCATACACTGCACTCTCTCCCTATTCTCTCATACAGTGTGCTCTCTCCCTATTCTCATACACTGTGCTCTCTCCCTATTCTCACATGCAGTGTGCTCTCTCCCGATTCTCTCATATATTGCACTCTCTCCCTATTCTCTCATACATTGTGCTCTCTCCCTATTTTCATACACTGTGCTCTCTCCCTATTATCTCATGCACTGTGTTGTCTCCCTAGTCTCTCATTCACTGCACTCTCTCCCTATTCTCTCATACACTGTGCTCTCTCCCTATTCTCAGAAACTGTGCTCTCTACCTATTCTCTCATCCACTGTGCTCTCTCGCTAATCTCTCATACATTGTGCAATTTCCCTATTCTCATCCATTGTGCTCTCTCCCTATTCTCATACATTGTGCTCTCTCCCTATTCTCTCATGCACTGCGCTCTCTCCCTATTCTCTCATGCACTGTGCTCTCTCCCTATTCTCATACACTGCATTCTCTCCCTATTCTCATACACTGTGCTCTCTCCCTATTCTCCTACACTGCAATCTCTCCCTATTCTCTCATGCACTGTGCTCTCTCCCGATTCTCTGATATACTGCACTCTCCCTATTCTCTCATACACTGTGCTCTCTCCCTATTCTCATACACTGTGCTCTCTCCCTATTCTCTCATGCACTGTGTTCACTCCCTATTCTCTCATACACTGCACTCTCCCTATTCTCTCATACACTGTGCTCTCTCCCTATTCTCATACACTGTGCTCTCTCCCTATTCTCTCCTACACTGTGCTCTCTCCCTATTCTCTCTTCACACTACACTCTCTTCCTATTCTCTCATACACTGCTCTCTCCCTATTCTCTCATACACTACACTCTCTCCCTATTCTCAAATACAATGTGCTCTCTCCCTATTCTCATATACTGCACTCTCTCCCTATTCTCTCATACACTGCATTCTCTCCCTATTCTCTCATACACTGTGCTCTCTCCCTATTCCCATACACTGTGCTCTCTCCCTATTCTCTCATACACTGTGCACTCTCCATTTTCTCATAAACTGTGCTCTCTCACTTTTCTCATACACTGTTCTCTCGCCTTTTCTCATACACTGTGCTCTCTCCATATTCTCTCATACACTATGCTCTCTCCCTTTTCTCATTCACTGTGCTCTCTCCCTATTCTCATACACTGTGCTCTCTCCTTATTCTCAAAAATTGTGCTCTCTCCCAATTCTCCATACACTGTGCTCTCTCCCTATTCTCATACACTGCGCTCTCTCCATATTCTCATACACTGTGCGCTCTCCCTATCTCTCATACACTGCGCACTCTCCCTATTCTCATACACTGTGCTCTCTCCATTTTCTCATACACTGTGCTCTCTCCCTATTCTCTCATAAACTGTGCTCTCTCCCGATTCTCTCATACTCTGTGCTCTCTCCATTTTCTCATACACTGTGCTCTCTGCTTATTCTCTCATACACTGTGCTCTCTCCCTAATCTCATAAACTGTGCTCTCTCCCTAAACTCATACACTGTGCTCTCTCCTTATTCTCATACACTGTGCTCTCTCCCTATTTTCATACATTTCATTCTCTCCCTATTCTCATACACTGTGCTCTCTCCCTATTCTCATACACTGTGCTCTCTCCCTATACTCATACACTGCGTTCTCTCCCTATTCTCATACACTGTGCTCTCTCCCTATTCTCATACACTGCACTCTCTCCCTATTCTCTCATACACTGCACTCTCTCCCTATTCTCTCATACAGTGTGCTCTCTCCCTATTCTCATACACTGTGCTCTCTCCCTATTCTCTCATACACTGCACTCTCTCCCTATTCTCTCATACAGTGTGCTCTCTCCCTATTCTCATACACTGTGCTCTCTCCCTATTCTCACATGCAGTGTGCTCTCTCCCGATTCTCTCATATATTGCACTCTCTCCCTATTCTCTCATACATTGTGCTCTCTCCCTATTTTCATACACTGTGCTCTCTCCCTATTATCTCATGCACTGTGTTGTCTCCCTATTCTCTCATTCACTGCACTCTCTCCCTATTCTCTCATACACTGTGCTCTCTCCCTATTCTCAGAAACTGTGCTCTCTACCTATTCTCTCATCCACTGTGCTCTCTCGCTAATCTCTCATACATTGTGCACTTTCCCTATTCTCATCCATTGTGCTCTCTCCCTATTCTCATACATTGTGCTCTCTCCCTATTCTCTCATGCACTGCGCTCTCTCCCTATTCTCTCATGCACTGTGCTCTCTCCCTATTCTCATACACTGCGTTCTCTCCCTATTCTCATACACTGTGCTCTCTCCCTATTCTCCTACACTGCACTCTCTCCCTATTCTCTCATGCACTGTGCTCTCTCCCGATTCTCTGATATACTGCACTCTCCCTATTCTCTCATACACTGTGCTCTCTCCCTATTCTCATACACTGTGCTCTCTCCCTATTCTCTCATGCACTGTGTTCACTCCCTATTCTCTCATACACTGCACTCTCCCTATTCTCTCATACACTGTGCTCTCTCCCTATTCTCATACACTGTGCTCTCTCCCTATTCTCTCCTACACTGTGCTCTCTCCCTATTCTCTCTTCACACTACACTCTCTTCCTATTCTCTCATACACTGCTCTCTCCCTATTCTCTCATATACTACACTCTCTCCCTATTCTCAAATACAATGTGCTCTCTCCCTATTCTCTCATACACTGTGCTCTCACCCTATTCTCTCATGCACTGTGCTCTCTCCCTATTCTCATACACTGCGTTCTCTCCCTATTCTCATACACTGTGCTCTCTCCCTATTCTCATACACTGCACTCTCTCCCTATTCTCTCATACACTGCACTCTCTCCCTATTCTCTCATACAGTGTGCTCTCTCCCTATTCTCATACACTGTGCTCTCTCCCTATTCTCATACACTGCACTCTCTCCCTATTCTCTCATACACTGCACTCTCTCCCTATTCTCTCATACAGTGTGCTCTCTCCCTATTCTCATACACTGTGCTCTCTCCCTATTCTCACATGCAGTGTGCTCTCTCCCGATTCTCTCATATATTGCACTCTCTCCCTATTCTCTCATACATTGTGCTCTCTCCCTATTTTCATACACTGTGCTCTCTCCCTATTATCTCATGCACTGTGTTGTCTCCCTAGTCTCTCATTCACTGCACTCTCTCCCTATTCTCTCATACACTGTGCTCTCTCCCTATTCTCAGAAACTGTGCTCTCTACCTATTCTCTCATCCACTGTGCTCTCTCGCTAATCTCTCATACATTGTGCAATTTCCCTATTCTCATCCATTGTGCTCTCTCCCTATTCTCATACATTGTGCTCTCTCCCTATTCTCTCATGCACTGCGCTCTCTCCCTATTCTCTCATGCAATGTGCTCTCTCCCTATTCTCATACACTGCATTCTCTCCCTATTCTCATACACTGTGCTCTCTCCCTATTCTCCTACACTGCAATCTCTCCCTATTCTCTCATGCACTGTGCTCTCTCCCTATTCTCTGATACACTGCACTCTCCCTATTCTCTCATACACTGTGCTCTCTCCCTATTCTCATACACTGTGCTCTCTCCCTATTCTCTCATGCACTGTGTACACTCCCTATTCTCTCATACACTGCACTCTCCCTATTCTCTCATACACTGTGCTCTCTCCCTATTCTCATACACTGTGCTCTCTCCCTATCCTCTCCTCCACTGTGCTCTCTCCCTATTCTCTCTTCACACTACACTCTCTCCCTATTCTCTCATACACTGCTCTCTCCCTATTCTCTCATACACTACACTCTCTCCCTATTCTCAAATACAATGTGCTCTCTCCCTATTCTCATATACTGCACTCTCTCCCTATTCTCTCATACACTGCACTCTCTCCCTATTCTCTCATACACTGTGCTCTCTCCCTATTCCCATACACTGTGCTCTCTCCCTATTCTCTCATACACTGTGCTCTCCCCCTATTCTCCCATACACTACACTCTCTCCCTATTCTCATACACTGCGTTCTCTCTCTATTCTCATACACTGTGCTCTCTCCCTATTCTCATACACTGCACTCTCTCCCTATTCTCTCATACACTGCACTCTCACCCTATTCTCTCACACTGTGCTCTCTCCCTATTCTCATACACTGTGCTCTCTCCCTATTCTCTCATGCATTGTGCTCTCTCCCTATTCTGTCATACACTGCACTCTCCCTATTCTCTCATACACTGTGCTCTCTCCCTATTCTCATACACTGTGCTCTCTCCCTATTCTCTCATGCACTGTGCTCTCTCCCTATTCTCTCATACACTACACTCTCCCTATTCACTCATACACTGTGCTCTCTCCCTATTCTCATATACTGTGCTCTCTCCCTATTCTCTGATACACTGTGCTCTCTCCCTATTCTCTCATACACTACACTCTCTCCCTATTCTCAAATACAATGTGCTCTCTCCCTATTCTCATACACTGCACTCTCTCCCTATTCTCTCATACACTGCACTCTCTCCCTATTCTCTCATACACTGTGCTCTCTCCCTATTCCCATACACTGTGCTCTCTCCCGATTCTCTCATACACTACACTCTCTCCCTATTCTCTCATACACTGTGCTCTCTTCCTATTTTCATACACTGTGCTCTCTCCCTATTCTCTCATTCACTGCACTCTCCCCCTATTCTCTCATACACTGTGCTCGCTCCCTATTCTCATACTCTGTGCTCTCTCCCTATTCTCTCATACACTGTGCTCTCTCCCTATTCTCTCATACACTGCACTCTCTCTATTTTCTCATACACTGTTCTCTCTCTCTAATCTCTCATACACTGTGCTCTCTCCCTATTTTCTCATACACTGCTCTCTCCTTATTCTCAGACACTATGCTCTCTCCCTAATCTCTCATACACTGTGCTCTCTCCCTAATCTCTCATACACTGTGCTCTCTCCCAATTCTGATACATTGTGCTCTCTCCTTAATCTCTCAAACCCTGTGCTCTCTCACTAATCTCTCATACACTGCACTCTCTCCTTATTCTCATACACTATGCTCTCTCCCTAATCTCTCATACACTGCGCTCTCTCACTATTCTAATACATTGTGCTCTCTTCCTATTCTAATACGTTGTACTCTCTCCCTAATCTCTCATACACTGCGCTCTCTCCCTATTCTCATACACTGTGCTCTCTCCCTATTCTCATACACTTCATTCTCTCCCTATTCTCATACACTGTGCTCTCTCCCTATTCTCATACACTGCGCTCTCTCCATATTCCCTAATTCACTGCACTCTCTCCCTATTCACTGAGGCACTATGCTCTCTCCCTAATCTCTGATACACTGTGCTCTCTCCCTAATCTCTCATACACTGTGCTCTCTCACAATTCTCATTCACTGTGCTCTCTCCTTAATCTCTCAAACCCTGTGCTCTCTCACTAATCTCTCATACACTGCGCTCTCTCCCTATTCTCATACATTGTGCTCTCTTCCTATTCTAATACATTGTGCTCTCTCCCTAATCTCTCATACACTGCGATCTCTCCCTATTGTCTCATACACTGTACTCTCTCCCTAATCTCTCATACACTGCGCTCTCTCCCTATTTTCATACGCTGTGCTCTCTCCCTATTCTCATACACTTCATTCTCTCCCTATTCTCATACACTGTGCTCTCTCCCTTTTCTCATACACTGTGCTCTCTCCCTATTCTCTCATACACAGTGCTCTCTCCCTATTCTCATACACAGCGCTCTCTCCGTATTCCCTAATTCACTGCACTCTCTCCCTATTCACTGAGGCACTATGCTCTCTCCCTAATCTCTCATACACTGTGCTCTCTCACAATTCTCTCATGCACTGTGCTCTCTCACTATTCTCTCATGAACTGTGCTCTCTCCCTATACTCTCATACACTGCACTCTCTCTTATTCTCTCATACACTGTGCTCTCTCCCTATTCTCATACACTGTGCTCTCTCCCTATTCTCTCATACACTGTGCTCTCTCCCTATTCTCATACACTGTGCTCTCTCCCTATTCTCTCATACACTGCACTCTCTCACTATTCTCTCATACACTGTGCTCTCTCCCTAATCTATCATACACTGTGCTCTCACTATTCTCATACATTGTGCTCTCTCCCTATTCTCATACATTGTGCTCTCTCCCTATTCTCTCATACACTGCGATCTCTCTCTATTCTCTCATACACTTCGCTCTCTCCCTATTCTCATACACTGTGGTCTCTCCCTATTCTCATACACTGCACTCTCTCCCTATTCTCAAACACTGCATACACTCCCTTTTCTCATACACTGTGCTCTCTCCCTTTTCTCATACACTGTGCTCTCTCCCTATACTCTCATACACTGTGCTCTCTCCCTATTCTCATACACTGCGCTCTCTCCCTATTCTCATACACTGTACTGTCTCCCTATTCTCAAACACTGCGCTCTTTCCCTTTTCTCATACACTGTGCTCTCTCCCTATTCCCTCATACACTGTGCTCTGTCTCTATTTTGTCATAAACTGCGCTCTCTCCCTATTCTCCTACACTGCACTCTCTCCCTATTCTCTCATGCACTGTGCTCTCTCCCTATTCTCTGATATACTGCACTCTCCCTATTCTCTCATACACTGTGCTCTCTCCCTATTCTCATACACTGTGCTCTCTCCCTATTCTCTCATGCACTGTGTTCACTCCCTATTCTCTCATACACTGCACTCTCCCTATTCTCTCATACACTGTGCTCTCTCCCTATTCTCATACACTGTGCTCTCTCCCTATTCTCTCCTACACTGTGCTCTCTCCCTATTCTCTCTTCACACTACACTCTCTCCCTATTCTCTCATACACTGCTCTCTCCCTATTCTCTCATACACTACACTCTCTCCCTATTCTCAAATACAATGTGCTCTCTCCCTATTCTCATATACTGCACTCTCTCCCTATTCTCTCATTCACTGCACTCTCCCCCTATTCTCTCATACACTGTGCTCGCTCCCTATTCTCATACTCTGTGCTCTCTCCCTATTCTCTCATACACTGCGCTCTCTCCCTATTCTCTCATACACTGCACTCTCTCCCTATTCTCTCATACACTGCACTCTCTCTATTTTCTCATACACTGTTCTCTCTCTCTAATCTCTCATACACTGTGCTCTCTCCCTATTTTCTCATACACTGCTCTCTCCTTATTCTCAGACACTATGCTCTCTCCCTAATCTCTCATACACTGTGCTCTCTCCCTAATCTCTCATACACTGTGCTCTCTCCCAATTCTGATACATTGTGCTCTCTCCTTAATCTCTCAAACCCTGTGCTCTCTCACTAATCTCTCATACACTGCACTCTCTCCTTATTCTCATACACTATGCTCTCTCCCTAATCTCTCATACACTGCGCTCTCTCACTATTCTAATACATTGTGCTCTCTTCCTATTCTAATACGTTGTACTCTCTCCCTAATCTCTCATACACTGCGCTCTCTCCCTATTCTCATACACTGTGCTCTCTCCCTATTCTCATACACTTCATTCTCTCCCTATTCTCATACACTGTGCTCTCTCCCTTTTCTCATACACTGTGCAGTCTCCCTCTTCTCTCATACACTGTGCTCTCTCCCTATTCTCATACACTGCGCTCTCTCCATATTCCCTAATTCACTGCACTCTCTCCCTATTCACTGAGGCACTATGCTCTCTCCCTAATCTCTGATACACTGTGCTCTCTCCCTAATCTCTCATACACTGTGCTCTCTCACAATTCTCATTCACTGTGCTCTCTCCTTAATCTCTCAAACCCTGTGCTCTCTCACTAATCTCTCATACACTGCGCTCTCTCCCTATTCTCATACATTGTGCTCTCTTCCTATTCTAATACATTGTGCTCTCTCCCTAATCTCTCATACACTGCGATCTCTCCCTATTGTCTCATACACTGTACTCTCTCCCTAATCTCTCATACACTGCGCTCTCTCCCTATTTTCATACGCTGTGCTCTCTCCCTATTCTCATACACTTCATTCTCTCCCTATTCTCATACACTGTGCTCTCTCCCTTTTCTCATACACTGTGCTCTCTCCCTATTCTCTCATACACAGTGCTCTCTCCCTATTCTCATACACAGCGCTCTCTCCGTATTCCCTAATTCACTGCACTCTCTCCCTATTCACTGAGGCACTATGCTCTCTCCCTAATCTCTCATACACTGTGCTCTCTCACAATTCTCTCATGCACTGTGCTCTCTCACTATTCTCTCATGAACTGTGCTCTCTCCCTATACTCTCATACACTGCACTCTCTCCTATTCTCTCATACACTGTGCCCTCTCCCTATTCTAATACGTTGTACTCTCTCCCTAATCTCTCATACACTGCGCTCTCTCCCTATTCTCATACACTGTGCTCTCTCCCTATTCTCATACACTTCATTCTCTCCCTATTCTCATACACTGTGCTCTCTCCCTTTTCTCATACACTGTGCAGTCTCCCTATTCTCTCATACACTGTGCTCTCTCCCTATTCTCATACACTGCGCTCTCTCCATATTCCCTAATTCACTGCACTCTCTCCCTATTCACTGAGGCACTATGCTCTCTCCCTAATCTCTGATACACTGTGCTCTCTCCCTAATCTCTCATACACTGTGCTCTCTCACAATTCTCATTCACTGTGCTCTCTCCTTAATCTCTCAAACCCTGTGCTCTCTCACTAATCTCTCATACACTGCGCTCTCTCCCTATTCTCATACATTGTGCTCTCTTCCTATTCTAATACATTGTGCTCTCTCCCTAATCTCTCATACACTGCGATCTCTCCCTATTGTCTCATACACTGTACTCTCTCCCTAATCTCTCATACACTGCGCTCTCTCCCTATTTTCATACGCTGTGCTCTCTCCCTATTCTCATACACTGTGCTCTCTCCCTATTCTCATACACTTCATTCTCTCCCTATTCTCATACACTGTGCTCTCTCCCTTTTCTCATACACTGTGCTCTCTCCCTATTCTCTCATACACAGTGCTCTCTCCCTATTCTCATACACAGCGCTCTCTCCGTATTCCCTAATTCACTGCACTCTCTCCCTATTCACTGAGGCACTATGCCTATGCTCTCTCCCTAATCTCTCATACACTGTGCTCTCTCACAAGTCTCTCATGCACTGTGCTCTCTCACTATTCTCTCATGAACTGTGCTCTCTCCCTATACTCTCATACACTGCACTCTCTCCTATTCTCTCATACACTGTGCTCTCTCCCTATTCTCATACACTGTGCTCTCTCCCTATTCTCTCATACACTGTGCTCTCTCCCTATTCTCATACACTGTGCTCTCTCCCTATTCTCTCATACACTGCACTCTCTCACTATTCTCTCATACACTGTGCTCTCTCCCTAATCTATCATACACTGTGCTCTCACTATTCTCATACATTGTGCTCTCTCCCTATTCTCATACATTGTGCTCTCTCCCTATTCTCTCATACACTGCGATCTCTCTCTATTCTCTCATACACTTCGCTCTCTCCCTATTCTCATACACTGTGGTCTCTCCCTATTCTCATACACTGCACTCTCTCCCTATTCTCAAACACTGCATACACTCCCTTTTCTCATACACTGTGCTCTCTCCCTTTTCTCATACACTGTGCTCTCTCCCTATTCTCTCATACACTGTGCTCTCTCCCTATTCTCATACACTGCGCTCTCTCCCTATTCTCATACACTGTACTGTCTCCCTATTCTCAAAAACTGCGCTCTCTCCCTTTTCTCATACACTGTGTTCACTCCCTATTCTCTCATACACTGCACTCTCCCTATTCTCTCATACACTGTGCTCTCTCCCTATTCTCATACACTGTGCTCTCTCCCTATTCTCTCCTACACTGTGCTCTCTCCCTATTCTCTCTTCACACTACACTCTCTCCCTATTCTCTCATACACTGCTCTCTCCCTATTCTCTCATACACTACACTCTCTCCCTATTCTCAAATACAATGTGCTCTCTCCCTATTCTCATATACTGCACTCTCTCCCTATTCTCTCATACACTGCACTCTCTCCCTATTCTCTCATACACTGTGCTCTCTCCTTATTCCCATACACTGTGCTCTCTCCCTATTCTCTCATACACTGTGCTCTCACCCGATTCTCTCATGCACTGTGCTCTCTCCCTATTCTCATACACTGCGTTCTCTCCCTATTCTCATACACTGTGCTCTCTCCCTATTCTCAAACACTGCACTCTCTCCCTATTCTCTCATACACTGCACTCTCTCCCTATTCTCTCATACAGTGTGCTCTCTCCCTATTCTCATACACTGTGCTCTCTCCCTATTCTCACATGCAGTGTGCTCTCTCCCGATTCTCTCATATATTGCACTCTCTCCCTATTCTCTCACACATTGTGCTCTCTCCCTATTTTCATACACTGTGCTCTCTCCCTATTATCTCATGCACTGTGTTGTCTCCCTATTCTCTCATTCACTGCACTCTCTCCCTATTCTCTCATACACTGTGCTCTCTCCCTATTCTCATACACTGTGCTCTCTCCCTATTCTCTCATCCACTGTGCTCTCTCGCTAATCTCTCATACATTGTGCACTTTCCCTATTCTCATCCATTGTGCTCTCTCCCTATTCTCATACATTGTGCTCTCTCCCTATTCTCTCATGCACTGCGCTCTCTCCCTATTCTCTCATTCACTGTGCTCTCTCCCTATTCTCATACACTGCGTTCTCTCCCTATTCTCATACACTGTGCTCTCTCCCTATTCTCCTACACTGCACTCTCTCCCTATTCTCTCATGCACTGTGCTCTCTACCTATTCTCTGATACACTGCACTCTCCCTATTCTCTCATACACTGTGCTCTCTCCCTATTCTCATACACTGTGCTCTCTCCCTATTCTCTCATGCACTGTGTACACTCCCTATTCTCTCATACACTGCACTCTCCCTATTCTCTCATACACTGTGCTCTCTCCCTATTCTCATGCACTGTGCTCTCTCCCTATCCTCTCCTACACTGTGCTCTCTCCCTATTCTCTCTTCACACTACACTCTCTCCCTATTCTCTCATATACTGCTCTCTCCCTATTCTCTCATACACTACACTCTCTCCCTATTCTCAAATACAATGTGCTCTCTCCCTATTCTCATATACTGCACTCTCTCCCTATTCTCTCATACACTGCACTCTCTCCCTATTCTCTCATACACTGTGCTCTCTCCCTATTCCCATACTCTGTGCTCTCTCCCTATTCTCTCATACCCTGTGCTCTCCCCCTATTCTCCCATACACTACACTCTCTCCCTATTCTCATACACTGCGTTCTCTCTCTATTCTCATACACTGTGCTCTCTCCCTATTCTCATACACTGCACTCTCTCCCTATTCTCTCATACACTGCACTCTCACCCTATTCTCTCATACACTGTGCTCTCTCCCTATTCTCATACACTGTGCTCTCTCCCTATTCTCTCATGCATTGTGCTCTCTCTCTATTCTGTCATACACTGCACTCTCCCTATTCTCTCATACACTGTGCTCTCTCCCTATTCTCATACACTGTGCTCTCTCCCTATTCTCTCATGCACTGTGCTCTCTCCCTATTCTCTCATACACTACACTCAACCTATTCACTCATACACTGTGCTCTCTCCCTATTCTCATATACTGTGCTCTCTCCCTATTCTCTGATACACTGTGCTCTCTCCCTATTCTCTCATACACTACACTCTCTCCCTGTTCTCAAATACAATGTGCTCTCTCCCTATTCTCATACACTGCACTCTCTCCCGATTCTCTCATACACTACACTCTCTCCCTATTCTCTCATACACTGTGCTCTCTTCCTATTTTCATACACTGTGCTCTCTCCCTATTCTCTCATTCACTGCACTCTCCCCCTATTCTCTCATACACTGTGCTCGCTCCCTATTCTCATACTCTGTGCTCTCTCCCTATTCTCTCATACACTGCGCTCTCTCCCTATTCTCTCATACACTGCACTCTCTCTATTTTCTCATACACTGTTCTCTCTCTCTAATCTCTCATACACTGTGCTCTCTCCCTATTGTCTCAGACACTGTGCTCTCTCCCTAATCTCTCATACACTTCATTCTCTCCCTATTTTCATATACTGTGCTCTCTCCCTATTCTCATACACTGCGTTCTCTCCCTATTCTCATACACTGTGCTCTCCCTATTCTCTCATACACTCCACTCTCTCCCTATTCTCTCATACACTGTGCTCTCTCCCTATTCTCATACACTGTGCTCTCTCCCTATTCTCTCATACACTGTGCTCTCTCCCTATTCTCATACACTGTGCTCTCTCCCTATTCTCTCATACACTGCACTCTCTCACTATTCTCTCATACATTGTGCTCTCTCCCTATTCTCATACATTGTGCTCTCTCCCTATTCTCTCATACACTGCGATCTCTCTCTATTCTCTCATACACTTCGCTCTCTCCCTATTCTCATACACTGTGGTCTCTCCCTATTCTCATACACTGCACTCTCTCCCTATTCTCAAACACTGCATACACTCCCTTTTCTCATACACTGTGCTCTCTCCCTTTTCTCATACACTGTGCTCTCTCCCTATTCTCTCATACACTGTGCTCTCTCCCTATTCTCATACACTGCGCTCTCTCCCTATTCTCATACACTGTACTGTCTCCCTATTCTCAAACACTGCGCTCTCTCCCTTTTCTCATACACTGTGCTCTCTCCCTATTCCCTCATACACTGTGTACTGTCTTTATTTTCTCATAAACTGCGCTCTCTCCCTATTCTCCTACACTGCACTCTCTCCCTATTCTCTCATGCACTGTGCTCTCTCCCTATTCTCTGATATACTGCACTCTCCCTATTCTCTCATACACTGTGCTCTCTCCCTATTCTCATACACTGTGCTCTCTCCCTATTCTCTCATGCACTGTGTTCACTCCCTATTCTCTCATACACTGCACTCTCCCTATTCTCTCATACACTGTGCTCTCTCCCTATTCTCATACACTGTGCTCTCTCCCTATTCTCTCCTACACTGTGCTCTCTCCCTATTCTCTCTTCACACTACACTCTCTCCCTATTCTCTCATACACTGCTCTCTCCCTATTCTCTCATACACTACACTCTCTCCCTATTCTCAAATACAATGTGCTCTCTCCCTATTCTCATATACTGCACTCTCTGCCTATTCTCTCATAAACTGCACTCTCTCCCTATTCTCTCATACACTGTGCTCTCTCCTTATTCCCATACACTGTGCTCTCTCCCTATTCTCTCATACACTGTGCTCTCACCCTATTCTCTCATGCACTGTGCTCTCTCCCTATTCTCATACACTGCGTTCTCTCCCTATTCTCATACACTGTGCTCTCTCCCTATTCTCATACACTGCACTCTCTCCCTATTCTCTCATGCACTGCACTCTCTCCCTATTCTCTCATACAGTGTGCTCTCTCCCTATTCTCATACACTGTGCTCTCTCCCTATTCTCACATGCAGTGTGCTCTCTCCCGATTCTCTCATATATTGCACTCTCTCCCTATTCTCTCACACATTGTGCTCTCTCCCTATTTTCATACACTGTGCTCTCTCCCTATTATCTCATGCACTGTGTTGTCTCCCTATTCTCTCATTCACTGCACTCTCTCCCTATTCTCTCATACACTGTGCTCTCTCCCTATTCTCATACACTGTGCTCTCTCCCTATTCTCTCATCCACTGTGCTCTCTCGCTAATCTCTCATACATTGTGCACTTTCCCTATTCTCATCCATTGTGCTCTCTCCCTATTCTCATACATTGAGCTCTCTCCCTATTCTCTCATGCACTGCGCTCTCTCCCTATTCTCTCATTCACTGTGCTCTCTCCCTATTCTCATACACTGCGTTCTCTCCCTATTCTCATACACTGTGCTCTCTCCCTATTCTCCTACACTGCACTCTCTCCCTATTCTCTCATGCACTGTGCTCTCTACCTATTCTCTGATACACTGCACTCTCCCTATTCTCTCATACACTGTGCTCTCTCCCTATTCTCATACACTGTGCTCTCTCCCTATCCTCTCCGACACTGTGCTCTCTCCCTATTCTCTCTTCACACTACACTCTCTCCCTATTCTCTCATATACTGCTCTCTCCCTATTCTCTCATACACTACACTCTCTCCCTATTCTCAAATACAATGTGCTCTCTCCCTATTCTCATATACTGCACTCTCTCCCTATTCTCTCATACACTGCACTCTCTCCCTATTCTCTCATAAACTGTGCTCTCTCCCTATTCTCTCATACACTGTGCTCTCCCCCTATTCTCCCATACACTACACTCTCTCCCTATTCTCATACACTGCGTTCTCTCTCTATTCTCATACACTGTGCTCTCTCCCTATTCTCATACACTGCACTCTCTCCCTATTCTCTCATACACTGCACTCTCACCCTATTCTCTCATACACTGTGCTCTCTCCCTATTCTCATACACTGTGCTCTCTCCCTATTCTCTCATGCATTGTGCTCTCTCTCTATTCTGTCATACACTGCACTCTCCGTATTCTCTCATACACTGTGCTCTCTCCCTATTCTCATACACTGTGCTCTCTCCCTATTCTCTCATGCACTGTGCTCTCTCCCTATTCTCTCATACACTACACTCTCCCTATTCACTCATACACTGTGCTCTCTCACTATTCTCATATACTGTGCTCTCTCCCTATTCTCTGATACACTGTGCTCTCTCCCTATTCTCTCATACACTACACTCTCTCCCTGTTCTCAAATACAATGTGCTCTCTCCCTATTCTCATACACTGCACTCTCTCCCGATTCTCTCATACACTACACTCTCTCCCTATTCTCTCATACACTGTGCTCTCTTCCTATTTTCATACACTGTGCTCTCTCCCTATTCTCTCATTCACTGCACTCTCCCCCTATTCTCTCATACACTGTGCTCGCTCCCTATTCTCATACTCTGTGCTCTCTCCCTATTCTCTCATACACTGCGCTCTCTCCCTATTCTCTCATACACTGCACTCTCTCTATTTTCTCATACACTGTTCTCTCTCTCTAATCTCTCATACACTGTGCTCTCTCCCTATTGTCTCAGACACTGTGCTCTCTCCCTAATCTCTCATACACTTCATTCTCTCCCTATTTTCATATACTGTGCTCTCTCCCTATTCTCATACACTGCGTTCTCTCCCTATTCTCATACACTGTGCTCTCCCTATTCTCTCATACACTCCACTCTCTCCCTATTCTCTCATACACTGTGCTCTCTCCCTATTCTCATACACTGTGCTCTCTCCCTATTCTCTCATGCACTGTGCTCTCTCCCTATTCTTTCATACTCTGTGCTCTCTCCCTATTCTCTCATACACTGCGCTCTCTCCCTATTCTCTCATACACTGCACTCTCTCTATTTTCTCATACACTGTTCTCTCTCTCTAATCTCTCATACACTGTGCTCTCTTCCTATTTTCTCTTACACTGTGCTCTCTCCTTATTCTCATACACTACGCTCTCTCCCTATTTTCTCATACACTGCTCTCTCCTTATTCTCAGACACTATGCTCGCTCCCTAATCTCTCATACACTGTGCTCTCTCCCTAATCTCTCATACACTGTGCTCTCTCCCAATTCTGATACATTGTGCTCTCTCCTTAATCTCTCAAACCCTGTGCTCTCTCACTAATCTCTCATACACTGCACTCTCTCCTTATTCTCATACACTATGCTCTCTACCTAATCTCTCATACACTGCGCTCTCTCACTATTCTAATACATTGTGCTCTCTTCCTATTCTAATACGTTGTGCTCTCTCCCTAATCTCTCATACACTGCGATCTCTCCCTATTGTCTCATACACTGTACTCTCTCCCTATTCTCTCATACACTGCGCTCTCTCCCTATTCTCATACACTGTGCTCTCTCCCTATTCTCATACACTTCATTCTCTCCCTATTCTCATACACTGTGCTCTCTCCCTTTTCTCATACACTGTGCACTCTCCCTATTCTCTCATACACTGTGCTCTCTCCCTATTCTCATACACTGTGCTCTCTCCCTATTCCCTTATACACTGTGCTCTATCTCTATTTTCTCATAAACTGCGCTCTCTCCCTTTTCTCATACACTGTGCTCTCTCCCTATTCTCTCATACACTGTGCTCTCTCCCTTTTCTCTCATACACTGCGCACTCTCCCTATTCTCTCATACACTGCGCTCTCTCCCTTTTCTCATACACTGTTCTCTCTCTCTAATCTCTCATGCACTGTGCTCTCTCCCTATTTTCTCATACAATGTGCTCTCTCCTTATTCTCATACACTACGCTCTCTCCCTTTTCTCATACACTGTGCTCTCTCCCTATTCTCATACACTGTGCTCTCTCCCTATTCTCATATAATGCGCTCTCTCCCTATTCCCTAATTCACTGCACTCTCTCCCTAATCTCTCATACACTGTGCTCTCTCCCTATTTTCTCATACACTGTGCTCTCTCCTTATTCTCATACACTACGCTCTCTCCCTATTTTCTCATACACTGCTCTCTCCTTATTCTCAGACACTATGCTCGCTCCCTAATCTCTCATACACTGTGCTCTCTCCCTAATCTCTCATACACAGTGCTCTCTCGCAATTCCCATACACTGTGCTCTCTCCCTATTCTCTCATACACTGTGCTCTCTCCCTATTCTCTCATACACTACACTCTCTCCCTATTCTCATACACTGCGTTCTCTCCCTATTCTCATACACTGTGCATTACTCCCTATTCTCATACACTGCACTCTCTCCCTATTCTCTCATACACTGCACTCTCACCCTATTCTCTCATACACTGTGCTCTCTCCCTATTCTCATACACTGTGCTCTCTCCCTATTCTCTCATGCATTGTGCTCTCTCCCTATTTTCTCACACACTGCACTCTCCCTATTCTCTCATACACTGTGCTCTCTCCCTATTCTCATACACTGTGCTCTCTCCCTATTCTCTCATGCACTGCACTCTCCCTATTCTCTCATACACTCTGCTCTTTCCCTATTCTCATCCACTGTGCTCTCTCCCTGTTCTCTTAAAATGTGCTCTCTCCCTGTTCTCATACACTGCACTCTCTCCCTTAACTCATACACTGTGCTCTCTTATTGTTCTTATACACTGCGTTTACTCCCTATTCCCATACACTCTGCTCTCTCCTTATTCTCATGCACTGTGCTCTCTCCCTATTCTCATAAACTGTGCTCTTTCCCTATTCCTGCACACACTGTGCACTCTCCCTATTCTCATTCACTGCATTCTCTCCCTATTCTCATACATTGTGCTCTCTCCCTATTCTCATACACTGTGCTATCTCCCAATTCTCATACACTGTGCTCTCTCCCTATTCTCTCATACACTGTGCTCTCTTATTTTTCTTATACACTGTGTTTTCTCCCTATTCTCATACACTGTGCTCTCTCCTTATTCTCATGCACTGCACTCTCTCCCTATTCTCTCACACACTGCACTCTCTCCCTATTCTCTCATACACTGCTCTCTCCCTATTCTCATACACTGTGCTCTCTCCCTATTCTCTCATGCACTGTGCTCTCTCCCTACTCTTTCATATATTGCACTCTCTCCCTATTCTCTCATACATTGTGCTCTCTCCCGATTTTCATACACTGTGCTCTCTCCCTATTCTCTCATGCACTGTGCTCTCTCCCTATTCTCTCATTCACTGCACTCTCTCCCTTTTCTCTCATACACTGTGCTCTCTCCCTATTCTCATACACCGTGCTCCCTCCCTATTCTCTCATACTGTGCTCTCTCCCTATTCTCACACACTGTGCTCTCTCCCTATTCTCTCATACACTGCGCTCTGTCCCTGTTCTCAGACACTGCGCTCTCTCCTATTCTCATACACTGTGCTCTCTCCCTATCCTCTCATACACTGTGCTCTCTCGCTATTCTCTCATACATTGTGCACTCTCCCTATTCTCATACACTGCGTTCCCTCCCTATTCTCATACACTGCACTCTCTCCCTATTCTCTCATACACTGCACTCTCTCCCTATTCTCTCATACACTGTGCTCTCTCCCTATTCTCATACACTGTGCTCTCTCCCTATTCTCTCATGCACTGTGCTCTCTCCCTATTCTCTCATATATTGCACTCTCTCCCTATTCTCTCATACATTGTGCTCTCTCCCGATTTTCATACACTGTGCTCTATCCCTATTCTCTCATTCACTGCACTCTCCCTTTTCTCTCATACACTGTGCTCTCTCCCTATTCTCATACACTGTGCTCTCTCCCTATTCTCTCATACACTGTGCTCTCTCCCTATTCTCATACACTGTGCTCTCTCCCTATTCTCTCATACACTGCGCTCTCTCCCTATTCTCAGACACTGCACTCTCCCTATTCTCATACATTGTGCTCTCTCCCTATTCTCTCATACACTGCGCTCTCTCCCTATTCTCTCATACACTGTGCTCTCTCCCTATTCTCATACACTGCGTTCTCTCCCTATTCTCATGCACTGTGCTCTCTCCCTATTCTCATACACTGCACTCTCTCCCTATTCTCTCATACACTGTATTCTCTCCCTATTCCCATACACTGTGCTCTCTCCCTATTCTCATACACTGCGCTCTCTCCCTATTCTCAAACACTGTGCTCTCTCGCTATTCTCATACACTGCACTCTCTCCCTATCACTCATTCTCTGTGCTCTCTACCTATTCTCATACACTGCACTCTCTGCCTATCTCTCATTCACTGCACTCTCCACCTATTCTCTCATACACTGTGCTCTCTCCCTATTCTCTCATACACTGCGCTCTCTCTCGATTCTCATATACTGTGCTCTCTCCCTATTCCCATGCACTCTGCTCTCTCCCTATTCTCTCATACACCGTGCTCTCTCCCTATTCTCTCACACACTGTGCTCGCTCCCTATTCTCTCATACACTGTGCTCTCTCCCTATTCTCTCACAAACTGTACTCTCTCCCTATTCTCATACACTGTGCTCTCTCCCTTTTCTCATACACTGTGCTCTCTCCCTATTCTCTCATACACTGTGCTCTCTCGCTAATCTCATACACTGCGTTCTCTCCCTAGTCTCATTCACTGTGCTCTCTGCCTATTCTCTCATACACTGCACTCTCTCCCTATTCTCTCATACACTGTGCTCTCTCGCTATTCTCATACACTGCGTTCTCTCCCTAGTGTCATTCACTGTGCTCTCTCCCTATTCTCATGCACTTCATTCTCTCCCTATTCTCATACACTGTGCTCTCTCCCTATTCTCATACAATGTGCACTCACGCTATTCCCATAAACTGTGCTCTCTCCCTAAACTCATACACTGTGGTCTCTCCTTATTCTCATACACTGCGATCTCTCCCTATTCTCTCATACACTGCGCTCTCTCCCTATTCTCTCATACACTGTGCTCTCTCCCTATTCTCATCCACTTTGCTCTCTCCCTGTTCTCTTAAAATGTGCTCTCTCCCTGTTCTCATACACTGCGCTCTCTCCCTAAACTCATACACTGTGCTCTCTTATTGTTCTTATACACTGCGTTTACTCCCTATTCCCATTCACTGTGCTCTCTCCTTATTCTCATGCACTGTGCTCTCTCCCTATTCTCATAAACTGTGCTCTTTCCCTATTCCTGCACACACTGTGCACTCTCCCTATTCTCATTCACTGCATTCTCTCCCTATTCTCGTACATTGTGCTCTCTCCCTATTCTCATACACTGTGCTCTCTCCCAATTCTCATACACTGTGCTCTCTCCCTATTCTCTAATACACTGTGCTCTCTTATTTTTCTTATACACTGCGTTTTCTCCTTATTCTCATGCACTGTGCTCTCTCCCTATTCTCATACAATGTGCACTCTCCCAATTCCCATACACTGTGCTGTCTCCCTAAACTCATACACTGTGCTCTCTCCCTAGTCTCATACACTGTGCTCTCTCCTTATTCTCATACACCTCATTCTCTCCCTATTCTCATACACTGTGCTCTCTCCCTATTCTCATACACTCTGCTCTCTCCCTATTCTCATACACTGCGTTCTCTCCCTATTCTCATACACTGTGCTCTCTCCCTATTCTCATACACTGCACTCTCTCCCTATTCTCTCATACACTGCACTCTCTCCCTATTCTCTCATACACTGTGCTCTCTCCCTATTCTCATACACTGTGCTCTCTCCCTATTCTCTCATGCACTGTGCTCTCTCCCTATTCTCTCATAAATTGCACTCTCTCCCTATTCTCTCATACATTGTGCTCTCTCCCGATTTTCATACACTGTGCTCTCTCCCTATTCTCTCATGCACTGTGCTCTCTCCCTATTCTCTCATTCACTGCACTCTCTCCCTTTTCTCTCATACACAGTGCTCTCTCCCTATTCTCATACACCGTGCTCCCTCCCTATTCTCTCATACTGTGCTCTCTCCCAATTCTCATACACTGTGCTCTCTCCCAATTCTCATACACTGTGCTCTCTCCCAATTCTCTCATACACTGTGCTCTCTCCCTATTCTCATACACTGCGTTTTCTCCCTATTCTCATACACTGTGCTCTCTCCTTATTCTCATGCACTGTGCTCTCTCCCTATTCTCATACAAGGTGCACTCTCCCTTTTCCCATACACTGTGCTCTTTAAACTCATACACTGTGCTCTCTCCTCATTTTAATGCACTGTGCTCTCTCCCTATTCTCATACAATGTGCACTCTCCCAATTCCCATACACTGTGCTGTCTCCCTAAACTCATACACTGTGCTCTCTCCCTAGTCTCATACACTGTGCTCTATCCCTATTCTCATCCACTTCATTCTCTCCCTATTCTCATACACTGCACTTTCTCCCTATTCTCTCATACACTGTGCTCTCTCTCTATTCTCATACACTGTGCTCTCTCCCTATTCTCTCATGCACTGTGCTCTCTCCCTATTCTCTCATTCACTGCACTCTCTCCCTTTTCTCTCATGCACTGCGCTCTCTCCCTATTCTCATACACTGTGGTCTCTCCCTTTTCTCATACACTGTGCTCTCCCCCTAATCTCTCATACACTGCACTCTCTCACTATTCTCTCATACACTGTGCTCTCTCCCTAATCTCATACACTGTGCTCTCTCCCTATTCTCTGATACACTGCGCTCTCTCCCTAATCTCTCATACACTGCGCTCTCTCCCTATTCTCATACACCGTGCTCTCTCCCTATTCTCATACACTTCATTCTCTCCCTATTCTCATACACTGTGCTCTCTCCCTTTTCTCATAAACTGTGCTCTCTCCCTATTCTCTCATACACTGTGCTCTCTCCCTATTCTCATACACTGTGCTCTCTCCCTATTCTCTCATGCACTGTGCTCTCTCCCTATTCTCTCATATATTTCACTCTCTCCCTATTCTCTCATACATTGTGCTTTCTCCCGATTTTCATGCACTGTGCTCTATCCCTATTCTCTCATTCACTGCACTCTCCCTTTTCTCTCATACAATGTGCTCTCTCCCTATTCTCTCATACACTGTGCTCTCTCCCTATTCTCATACACTGCGTTCTCTCCCTATTCTCATACACTGTGCTCTCTCGCTATTCTCATACACTGCACTCTCTGCCTATCTCTCATTCACTGCACTCTCTACCTATTCTCTCATACACTGTGCTCTCTCCCTATTCTCTCATACACTGCGCTCTCTCTCGATTCTCATATACTGTGCTCTCTCCCTATTCCCATGCACTCTGCTCTCTCCCTATTCTCTCATACACCGTGCTCTCTCCCTATTCTCTCACACACTGTGCTCGCTCCCTATTCTCTCATACACTGTGCTCTCTCGCTATTCTCTCACACACTGTACTCTCTCCCTATTCTCATACACTGTGCTCTCTCCCTTTTCTCATACACTGTGCTCTCTCCCTATTCTCATCCACTGTGCTCTCTCCCTGTTCTCTTAAAATGTGCTCTCTCCCTGTTCTCATACACTGCACTCTCTCCCTTAACTCATACACTGTGCTCTCTTATTGTTCTTATACACTGCGTTTACTCCCTATTCCCATACACTCTGCTCTCTCCTTATTCTCATGCACTGTGCTCTCTCCCTATTCTCATAAACTGTGCTCTTTCCCTATTCCTGCACACACTGTGCACTCTCCCTATTCTCATTCACTGCATTCTCTCCCTATTCTCATACATTGTGCTCTCACCCTATTCTCATACACTGTGCTATCTCCCAATTCTCATACACTGTGCTCTCTCCCTATTCTCTCATACACTGTGCTCTCTCCCTATTCTCATACACTGTGCTCTCTCCCTATTCTCTCATGCACTGTGCTCTCTCCCTACTCTTTCATATATTGCACTCTCTCCCTATTCTCTCATACATTGTGCTCTCTCCCGATTTTCATACACTGTGCTCTCTCCCTATTCTCTCATGCACTGTGCTCTCTCCCTATTCTCTCATTCACTGCACTCTCTCCCTTTTCTCTCATACACTGTGCTCTCTCCCTATTCTCATACACCGTGCTCCCTCCCTATTCTCTCATACTGTGCTCTCTCCCTATTCTCACACACTGTGCTCTCTCCCTATTCTCTCATACACTGCGCTCTGTCCCTATTCTCAGACACTGCGCTCTCTCCTATTCTCATACACTGTGCTCTCTCCCTATCCTCTCATACACTGTGCTCTCTCGCTATTCTCTCATACGTTGTGCACTCTCCCTATTCTCATACACTGCGTTCCCTCCCTATTCTCATACACTGCACTCTCTCCCTATTCTCTCATACACTGCACTCTCTCCCTATTCTCTCATACACTGTGCTCTCTCCCTATTCTCATACACTGTGCTCTCTCCCTATTCTCTCATGCACTGTGCTCTCTCCCTATTCTCTCATATATTGCACTCTCTCCCTATTCTCTCATACATTGTGCTCTCTCCCGATTTTCATACACTGTGCTCTATCCCTATTCTCTCATTCACTGCACTCTCCCTTTTCTCTCATACACTGTGTTCTCTCCCTATTCTCATACACTGTGCTCTCTCCCTATTCTCTCATACACTGTGCTCTCTCCCTATTCTCATACACTGTGCTCTCTCCCTATTCTCTCATACATTGCGCTCTCTCCCTATTCTCAGACACTGCACTCTCCCTATTCTCATACATTGTGCTCTCTCCCTATTCTCTCATACACTGCGCTCTCTCCCTATTCTCTCATACACTGTGCTCTCTCCCTATTCTCATACACTGCGTTCTCTCCCTATTCTCATGCACTGTGCTCTCTCCCTATTCTCATACACTGCACTCTCTCCCTATTCTCTCATACACTGTATTCTCTCCCTATTCCCATACACTGTGCTCTCTCCCTATTCTCATACACTGCGCTCTCTCCCTATTCTCAAACACTGTGCTCTCTCGCTATTCTCATACACTGCACGCTCTCCCTATCACTCATTCTCTGTGCTCTCTACCTATTCTCATACACTGCACTCTCTGCCTATCTCTCATTCACTGCACTCTCCACCTATTCTCTCATACACTGTGCTCTCTCCCTATTCTCTCATACACTGCGCTCTCTCTCGATTCTCATATACTGTGCTCTCTCCCTATTCCCATGCACTCTGCTCTCTCCCTATTCTCTCATACACCGTGCTCTCTCCCTATTCTCTCACACACTGTGCTCGCTCCCTATTCTCTCATACACTGTGCTCTCTCCCTATTCTCTCACACACTGTACTCTCTCCCTATTCTCATACACTGTGCTCTCTCCCTTTTCTCATACACTGTGCTCTCTCCCTATTCTCTCATACACTGTGCTCTCTCGCTATTCTCATACACTGCGTTCTCTCCCTAGTCTCATTCACTGTGCTCTCTGCCTATTCTCTCATACACTGCACTCTCTCCCTATTCTCTCATACACTGTGCTCTCTCACTATTCTCATACACTGCGTTCTCTCCCTAGTGTCATTCACTGTGCTCTCTCCCTGTTCTCATGCACTTCATTCTCTCCCTATTCTCATACACTGTGCTCTCTCCCTATTCTCATACAATGTGCACTCACGCTATTCCCATAAACTGTGCTCTCTCCCTAAACTCATACACTGTGGTCTCTCCTTATTCTCATACACTGCGATCTCTCCCTATTCTCTCATACACTGCGCTCTCTCCCTATTCTCTCATACACTGTGCTCTCTCCCTATTCTCATCCACTGTGCTCTCTCCCTGTTCTCTTAAAATGTGCTCTCTCCCTGTTCTCATACACTGCGCTCTCTCCCTAAACTCATACACTGTGCTCTCTTATTGTTCGTTTACACTGCGTTTACTCCCTATTCCCATTCACTGTGCTCTCTCCTTATTCTCATGCACTGTGCTCTCTCCCTATTCTCATAAACTGTGCTCTTTCCCTATTCCTGCACACACTGTGCACTCTCCCTATTCTCATTCACTGCATTCTCTCCCTATTCTCATACACTGTGCTCTCTCCCTATTCTCATACAATGTGCACTCACGCTATTCCCATAAACTGTGCTCTCTCCCTAAACTCATACACTGTGGTCTCTCCTTATTCTCATACACTGCGATCTCTCCCTATTCTCTCATACACTGCGCTCTCTCCCTATTCTCTCATACACTGTGCTCTCTCCCTATTCTCATCCACTGTGCTCTCTCCCTGTTCTCTTAAAATGTGCTCTCTCCCTGTTCTCATACACTGCGCTCTCTCCCTAAACTCATACACTGTGCTCTCTTATTGTTCTTATACACTGCGTTTACTCCCTATTCCCATTCACTGTGCTCTCTCCTTATTCTCATGCACTGTGCTCTCTCCCTATTCTCATAAAATGTGCTCTTTCCCTATTCCTGCACACACTGTGCACTCTCCCTATTCTCATTCACTGCATTCTCTCCCTATTCTCATACATTGTGCTCTCTCCCTATTCTCATACACTGTGCTCTCTCCCAATTCTCATACACTGTGCTCTCTCCCTATTCTCTCATACACTGTGCTCTCTTATTTTTCTTATACACTGCGTTTTCTCCTTATTCTCATGCACTGTGCTCTCTCCCTATTCTCATACAATGTGCACTCTCCCAATTCCCATACACTGTGCTGTCTCCCTAAACTCATACACTGTGCTCTCTCCCTAGTCTCATACACTGTGCTCTCTCCTTATTCTCATACACCTCATTCTCTCCCTATTCTCATACACTGTGCTCTCTCCCTATACTCATACACTCTGCTCTCTCCCTATTCTCATACACTGCGTTCTCTCCCTATTCTCATACACTGTGCTCTCTCCCTATTCTCATACACTGCACTCTCTCCCTATTCTCTCATACACTGCACTCTCTCCCTATTCTCTCATACACTGTGCTCTCTCCCTATTCTCATACACTGTGCTCTCTCCCTATTCTCTCATGCACTGTGCTCTCTCCCTATTCTCTCATAAATTGCACTCACTCCCTATTCTCTCATACACTGTGCTCTCTCCCGATTTTCATACACTGTGCTCTCTCCCTATTCTCTCATGCACTGTGTTCTCTCCCTATTCTCTCATTCACTGCACTCTCTCCCTTTTCTCTCATACACAGTGCTCTCTCCCTATTCTCATACACCGTGCTCCCTCCCTATTCTCTCATACTGTGCTCTCTCCCAATTCTCATACACTGTGCTCTCTCCCAATTCTCATACACTGTCCTCTCTCCCAATTCTCTCATACACTGTGCTCTCTCCCTATTCTCATACACTGCGTTTTCTCCCTATTCTCATACACTGTGCTCTCTCTTTATTCTCATGCACTGTGCTCTCTCCTCATTTTCATGCACTGTGCTCTCTCCCTATTCTCATACAATGTGCACTCTCCCAATTCCCATACACTGTGCTGTCTCCCTAAACTCATACACTGTGCTCTCTCCCTAGTCTCATACACTGTGCTCTATCCCTATTCTCATCCACTTCATTCTCTCCCTATTCTCATACACTGCACTTTCTCCCTATTCTCTCATACACTGTGCTCTCTCTCTATTCTCATACACTGTGCTATCTCCCTATTCTCTCATGCACTGTGCTCTCTCCCTATTCTCTCATTCACTGCACTCTCTCCCTTTTCTCTCATACACTGTGCTCTCTCCCTATTCTCATACACCGTGCTCCCTCCCTATTCTCTCATACTGTGCTCTCTCCCTATTCTCATACACTGTGCTCTCTCCCTATTCTCTCATACACTGCGCTCTGTCCCTATTCTCAGACACTGCGCTCTCTCCTATTCCCATACACTGTGCTCTCTCCCTATCCTCTCATACACTGTGCTCTCTCGCTATTCTCTCATACACTGCACTCTCTCCCTATTCTCTCATACACTGTGCTCTCTCTCCCTATTCTCATACACTGCGCTCTCTCCCTATTCTCTCATACACTGCACTCTCTCCCTATTCTCTCATACACTGTGCTCTCTCTCCCTATTCTCATACACTGTGCTCTCTCCCTATTCTCTCATGCACTGTGCTCTCTCCCTATTCTCTCATATATTGCACTCTCTCCCTATTCTCTCATACATTGTGCTCTCTCCCGATTTTCATGCACTGTGCTCTATCCCTATTCTCTCATTCACTGCACTCTCCCTTTTCTCTCATACAATGTGCTCTCTCCCTATTCTCATACAATGTGCTCTCTCCCTATTCTCTCATACACTGTGCTCTCTCCCTATTCTCATACACTGTGCTCTCTCCCTATTCTCTCATACACTGCGCTCTCTCCCTATTCTCAGACACTGCACTCTCCCTATTCTCATACATTGTGCTCTCTCCCTATTCTCATACATTGTGCTCTCTCCCCATTCTCTCATACACTGCGCTCTCTACCTATTCTCTCATATACTGTGCTCTCTCCCTATTCTCATACACTGCGTTCTCTCCCTATTCTCATACACTGTGCTCTCTCGCTATTCTCATACACTGCACTCTCTCCCTATCACTCATTCTCTGTGCTCTCTACCTATTCTCATACACTGCACTCTCTGCCTATCTCTCATTCACTGCACTCTCTACCTATTCTCTCATGCACTGTGCTCTCTCCCTATTCTCTCATACACTGCGCTCTGTCCCTATTCTCAGACACTGCGCTCTCTCCTATTCTCATACACTGTGCTCTCTCCCTATCCTCTCATACACTGTGCTCTCTCGCTATTCTCTCATACATTGTGCACTCTCCCTATTCTCATACACTGCGTTCCCTCCCTATTCTCATACACTGCACTCTCTCCCTATTCTCTCATACACTGCACTCTCTCCCTATTCTCTCATACACTGTGCTCTCTCCCTATTCTCATACACTGTGCTCTCTCCCTATTCTCTCATGCACTGTGCTCTCTCCCTATTCTCTCATATATTGCACTCTCTCCCTATTCTCTCATACATTGTGCTCTCTCCCGATTTTCATACACTGTGCTCTATCCCTATTCTCTCATTCACTGCACTCTCACTTTTCTCTCATACACTGTGCTCTCTCCCTATTCTCATACACTGTGCTCTCTCCCTATTCTCTCATACACTGTGCTCTCTCCCTATTCTCATACACTGTGCTCTCTCCCTATTCTCTCATACACTGCGCTCTCTCCCTATTCTCAGACACTGCACTCTCCCTATTCTCATACATTGTGCTCTCTCCCTATTCTCATACATTGTGCTCTCTCCCTATTCTCTCATACACTGCGCTCTCTCCCTATTCTCTCATACACTGTGCTCTCTCCCTATTCTCATACACTGCGTTCTCTCCCTATTCTCATGCACTGTGCTCTCTCCCTATTCTCATACACTGCACTCTCTCCCTATTCTCTCATACACTGTATTCTCTCCCTATTCCCATACACTGTGCTCTCTCCCTATTCTCATACACTGCGCTCTCTCCCTATTCTCAAACACTGTGCTCTCTCGCTATTCTCATACACTGCACTCTCTCCCTATCACTCATTCTCTGTGCTCTCTACCTATTCTCATACACTGCACTCTCTGCCTATCTCTCATTCACTGCACTCTCCACCTATTCTCTCATACACGGTGCTCTCTGCCTATTCTCTCATACACTGCGCTCTCTCTCGATTCTCATATACTGTGCTCTCTCCCTATTCCCATGCACTCTGCTCTCTCCCTATTCTCTCATACACCGTGCTCTCTCCCTATTCTCTCACACACTGTGCTCGCTCCCTATTCTCTCATACACTGTGCTCTCTCCCTATTCTCTCACACACTGTACTCTCTCCCTATTCTCATACACTGTGCTCTCTCCCTTTTCTCATACACTGTGCTCTCTCCCTATTCTCATCCACTGTGCTCTCTCCCTGTTCTCTTAAAATGTGCTCTCTCCCTGTTCTCATACACTGCGCTCTCTCCCTAAACTCATACACTGTGCTCTCTTATTGTTCTTATACACTGCGTTTACTCCCTATTCCCATACACTGTGCTCTCTCCTTATTCTCATGCACTGTGCTCTCTCCCTATTCTCATAAACTGTGCTCTTTCCCTATTCCTGCACACACTGTGCACTCTCCCTATTCTCATTCACTGCATTCTCTCCCTATTTACATACATTGTGCTCTCTCCCTATTCTCATACACTGTGCTCTCTCCCAATTCTCATACACTGTGCTCTCTCCCTATTCTCTCATACACTGTGCTCTCTTATTTTTCTTATACACTGCGATTTCTCCCTATTCTCATACACTGTGCTCTCTCCTTATTCTCATGCACTGTGCTCTCTCCCTATTCTCATACAAGGTGCACTCTCCCTTTTCCCTTACACTGTGCTCTTTAAACTCATACACTGTGCTCTCTCCTCATTCTCATGCACTGTGCTCTCTCCCTATTCTCATACAATGTGCACTCTCCCAATTCCCATACACTGTGCTCTCTCCCTATTCTCATACACTTCATTCTCTCCCTATTCTCATACACTGTGCTCTCTCCCTATTCTCATACACTCTGCTCTCTCCCTATTCTCATACACAGCGTTCTCTCCCTATTCTCATACACTGTGCTCTCTCCCTATTCTCATACACTGCACTCTCTCCCTATTCTCTCATACACTGCACTCTCTCCCTATTCTCTCATGCACTGTGCTCTCTCCCTATTCTTTCATATATTGCACTCTCTCCCTATTCTCTCATACATTGTGCTCTCTGCCGATTTTCATACACTGTGCTCTCTCCCTATTCTCTCATGCACTGTGCTCTCTCCCTATTCTCTCATTCACTGCACTCTCTCCCTTTTCTCTCATACACTGTGCTCTCTCCCTATTCTCTCATACACTGCGCTCTCTCTCGATTCTCATATACTGTGCTCTCTCCCGATTCCCATGCACTCTGCTCTCTCCCTATTCTCTCATACACCGTGCTCTCTCCCTATTCTCTCACACACTGTGCTCGCTCCCTATTCTCTCATACACTGTGCTCTCTCCCTATTCTCTCACACACTGTACTCTCTCCCTATTCTCATACACTGTGCTCTCTCCCTTTTCTCATACACTGTGCTCTCTCCCTATTCTCATCCACTGTGCTCTCTCCCTGTTCTCTTAAAATGTGCTCTCTCCCTGTTCTCATACACTGCGCTCTCTCCCTAAACTCATACACTGTGCTCTCTTATTGTTCTTATACACTGCGTTTACTCCCTATTCCCATACACTGTGCTCTCTCCTTATTCTCATGCACTGTGCTCTCTCCCTATTCTCATAAACTGTGCTCTTTCCCTATTCCTGCACACACTGTGCACTCTCCCTATTCTCATTCACTGCATTCTCTCCCTATTCTCATACATTGTGCTCTCTCCCTATTCTCATACACTGTGCTCTCTCCCAATTCTCATACACTGTGCTCTCTCCCTATTCTCTCATACACTGTGCTCTCTCCTTATTCTCATGCACTGTGCTCTCTCCCTATTCTCATACAAGGTGCACTCTCCCTTTTCCCATACACTGTGCTCTTTAAACTCATACACTGTGCTCTCTCCTCATTCTCATGCACTGTGCTCTCTCCCTATTCTCATACAATGTGCACTCTCCCAATTCCCATACACTGTGCTGTCTCCCTAAACTCATACACTGTGCTCTCTCCCTAGTCTCATACACTGTGCTCTCTCCTTATTCTCATACACTTCATTCTCTCCCTATTCTCATACACTGTGCTCTCTCCCTATTCTCATACACTCTGCTCTCTCCCTATTCTCATACACTGCGTTCTCTCCCTATTCTCATACACTGTGCTCTCTCCCTATTCTCATACACTGCACTCTCTCCCTATTCTCTCATACACTGCACTCTCTCCCTATTCTCTCATATACTGTGCTCTCTCCCTATTCTCATACACTGTGCTCTCTCCCTATTCTTTCATAAATTGCACTCTCTTCCTATTCTCTCATACATTGTGCTCTCTTCCGATTTTCATACACTGTGCTCTCTCCCTATTCTCTCATGCACTGTGCTCTCTCCCTATTCTCTCATTCACTGCACTCTCTCCCTTTTCTCTCATACACTGTGCTCTCTCCCTATTCTCATACACCGTGCTCCCTCCCTATTCTCTCATACTGTGCTCTCTCCCAATTCTCATATACTGTGCTCTCTCCCAATTCTCATACACTGTGCTCTCTCCCAATTCTCTCATACACTGTGCTCTCTCCCTATTCTCATACACTGCGTTTTCTCCCTATTCTCATACACTGTGCTCTCTCCTTATTCTCATGCACTGTGCTCTCTCCCTATTCTCATACAAGGTGCACTCTCTCTTTTCCCATACACTGTGCTCTTTAAACTCATACACTGTGCTCTCTCCTCATTTTCATGCACTGTGCTCTCTCCCTATTCTCATACAATGTGCACTCTCCCAATTCCCATACACTGTGCTGTCTCCCTAAACTCATACACTGTGCTCTCTCCCTAGTCTCATACACTGTGCTCTCTCCCTATTCTCATCCACTTCATTCTCTCCCTATTCTCATACACTGCACTTTCTCCCTATTCTCTCATACACTCTGCTCTCTCCCTATTCTCATACACTGCGTTCTCTCCCTATTCTCATACACTGTGCTCTCTCCCTATTCTCATACACTGCACTCTCTCCCTATTCTCTCATACACTGCACTCTCTCCCTATTCTCTCATACACTGTGCTCTCTCCCTATTCTCATACACTGTGCTCTCTCCCTATTCTCTCATGCACTGTGCTCTCTCCCTATTCTCTCATTCACTGCACTCTCTCCCTTTTCTCTCATACACTGTGCTCTCTCCCTATTCTCATACACCGCGCTCCCTCCCTATTCTCTCATACTGTGCTCTCTCCCTATTCTCATACACTGTGCTCTCTCCCTATTCTCTCATACACTGCGCTCTGTCCCTATTCTCAGACACTGCGCTCTCTCCTATTCTCATACACTGTGCTCTCTCCCTATCCTCTCATACACTGTGCTCTCTCGCTATTCTCTCATACATTGTGCACTCTCCCTATTCTCATACACTGCGTTCCCTCCCTATTCTCATACACTGCACTCTCTCCCTATTCTCTCATACACTGCACTCTCTCCCTATTCTCTCATACACTGTGCTCTCTCTCCCTATTCTCATACACTGTGCTCTCTCCCTATTCTCTCATGCACTGTGCTCTCTCCCTATTCTCTCATATATTGCACTCTCTCCCTATTCTCTCATACATTGTGCTCTCTCCCGATTTTCATGCACTGTGCTCTATCCCTATTCTCTCATTCACTGCACTCTCCCTTTTCTCTCATACAATGTGCTCTCTCCCTATTCTCATACACTGTGCTCTCTCCCTATTCTCTCATACACTGCGCTCTCTCCCTATTCTCAGACACTGCACTCTCCCTATTCTCATACATTGTGCTCTCTCCCTATTCTCTCATACACTGCGCTCTCTACCTATTCTCTCATACACTGTGCTCTCTCCCTATTCTCATACACTGCGTTCTCTCCCTATTCTCATACACTGTGCTCTCTCGCTATTCTCATACACTGCACTCTCTCCCTATCACTCATTCTCTGTGCTCTCTACCTATTCTCATACACTGCACTCTCTGCCTATCTCTCATTCACTGCACTCTCTACCTATTCTCTCATACACTGTGCTCTCTCCCTATTCTCATACACTGTGCTCTCTCCCTATTCTCTCATACACTGCGCTCTGTCCCTATTCTCAGACACTGCGCTCTCTCCTATTCTCATACACTGTGCTCTCTCCCTATCCTCTCATACACTGTGCTCTCTTGCTATTCTCTCATACATTGTGCACTCTCCCTATTCTCATACACTGCGTTCCCTCCCTATTCTCATACACTGCACTCTCTCCCTATTCTCTCATACACTGCACTCTCTCCCTATTCTCTCATACACTGTGCTCTCTCCCTATTCTCATACACTGTGCTCTCTCCCTATTCTCTCATGCACTGTGCTCTCTCCCTATTCTCTCATATATTGCACTCTCTCCCTATTCTCTCATACATTGTGCTCTCTCCCGATTTTCATACACTGTGCTCTATCCCTATTCTCTCATTCACTGCACTCTCCCTTTTCTCTCATACACTGTGCTCTCTCCCTATTCTCATACACTGTGCTCTCTCCCTATTCTCTCATACACTGTGCTCTCTCCCTATTCTCATACACTGTGCTCTCTCCCTATTCTCTCATACACTGCGCTCTCTCCCTATTCTCAGACACTGCACTCTCCCTATTCTCATACATTGTGCTCTCTCCCTATTCTCATACATTGTGCTCTCTCCCTATTCTCTCATTCACTGCACTCTCCCTTTTCTCTCATACACTGTGCTCTCTCCCTATTCTCATACACTGTGCTCTCTCCCTATTCTCTCATGCACTGTGCTCTCTCCGTATTCTCTCATATATTGCACTCTCTCCCTATTCTCTCATACATTCTGCTCTCTCCCTATTTTCATACACTGTACTCTCTCCCTATTCTCTCATGCACTGTGCTCTCTCCCTATTCTCTCATTCACTGCACTCTGTCCCTATTCTCATACACTGTGCTCTCTCCCTATTCTCATACACTGTGCTCTCTCCCTATTCTCTCATACACTGCGCTCTCTCCCTATTCTCAGACACTGCGCTCTCTCCTATTCTCATACACTGTGCTCTCTCCCTATCCTCTCATACACTGTGCTCTCTCGCTATTCTCTCATACATTGTGCACTCTCCCTATTCTCATACATTGTGCTCTCTCCCTATTCTCATAAACTGTGCTCTCGTCCTATTCTCATAAACTGTGCTCTCTCCCTATTCTCATAAACTGTGCTCTCTCCCTATTCTCATACACTGTGCTCTCTCCCTATTCCTGCATACACTGTGCTCTCTCCCTATTCTCTCATACACTGTGCTCTCTCCCTATTCTCTCATGTCTTGTGCACTCTGTTTCTTTGTTGCATCAAAGGGACTCGACCAGCAGGTTATTTTTAGGTAATTTTAATCAAATTATAAAGAAAGTCTTACAGGAAGACAAATTGTATTGCAACCATTGAATCGATCGTACGGCTCCGAGAAGAGCTCAGGAAACATTTTAGCTAAGAGCTAAAACTCTGGATACTAAAAGGACGCATCGCTGTCACAAACCACAGACAGTTAAAACCACACACCATTCACTGAGGAACGAAACTTCGAGGAGTCTTGAACAGAAACACACCCACTGCACTGAAATTCAAACACAAGGTTCGGTGGCTCGATGGCCCCGACTACATCTTGGAGACTGGGTCTACGGTGGGAGGCCCTTGCTGCTCTATGGGAGTGTTGCACTGTCTACAGGAAGCAATTGAGTGCATTTCTACTGTGGGGTGACGGACATTGACCATCTAGGTTGATTGGCACCTCTGCCGTTAATTAGCACAAAGCATGGCATCGGTCGACCAAGTTGACCAGTTCAAATATAGTCTCTGCAAAATTCTCGCAGCTTGCGTCCAACTGGTCTTCAGCGGACGTTTTCTTTCCAAGAACTATTTCTTGAACATGTTCTCTTTAGGCATTGTGCATCAGTCCGTTGGTACTTGCCCCTGTCCCCTCGGTGATGGGCGGGCTCAAATGGGCAATGGCGGCAAAGGGAGAGAGAGAGTGGACCATAGGACCTTCACCCCCCAAGGTCACGTACACCAAACCTGGCTGGACTGGTCTGTCCTCCAGCCCCTCCTCACAGAGTTCCAGTTGAGTGACCCGTTCGAGAGTCTTTGTGGAATTAATACAAATGCAGAGCACATCAGGTCAATGTGTAAAGCTCTCTTTACGACGTCAGTTTCATAGCCCTATGTTTTCATTTTTCAGATCAATAAAAAAAATAGATATGACAATCCATTGTAAAATTGTGTGTTAAATATGTGGTACTCTATAGACCGTGTTGCACATATGTTAACATTAGAAACACTTTTCTTGTAAGCACAGTGAAGATACTTCAGGATTGTGATCTGTTAGATACACAAACTTAAATATATTTGTTTTATGCGGAGCAGGGTGAGGGGAATATTGATAGGCAACAGGATTTCTATGTCTAGAAGTCAAAACCATAGTAACAGCCCAGCAACTTTAAGTCTGGTAATGTGTTGTGTATTGTATTTGCTTCATGGATTCTTTGCTTAAGAGCTAGTTGGTTTATTAGCAAAGGTCTAACAATCACATTACACATTACCAGTTCATCCACCAGGCTCACAACCACCTGTCTCATCGTGGATCCCTCGAACCCAACTGGCTGGGGTTTTATTGAGTCTTGTGAACATCATGTGACTGGCTAAGCCACTCACAACAGCTCTATCAGCCTATCAGCATACTTACAGGCGCATACATTACGTGTTGTAATCCTAAAAGTTCCAGTTGCCTCACTATCCCCTCAAATGGTTGCTACAGGTCAGATCATGTAGATCTCCTTACAGCTCGCTAATTCTTGCTCCAGCGGCCTGAGACACAATAGACCCAATGGCCTTTTCTTATCCTTGTTTTTTTTTGTGTTATTAACTGGATTCCTTCCCAGCGGGCAAAATTGATTTTCAAAAATCTGATTGGCCGATAGGCCGCTTGTTACATTTAACGTAAAAGTACACAGCGCCCGTTAGCCAGCTTGGCAGAAGGCAAGAGGACCGGGAGACCGGTAGATACTGATTGGCAACGCCGATTGATCCCAGAGGGTCCATGCCAATTGCCCACAGGTGACAAAATGAATTTCATCACAAGAACAACTGTGGGGGGGTGCGATATAGTCTTACAACACCGACTAAGAAGCACACACACATAAGATGGCTCTCAACAGAAAACTATTATCATATGACCTTGCCACATGATGCAGCTCTCTATTACAGGGTTCATTTTAAGCTCCCTTTATTAACATTGGACATGTAACTCATCTGCCCTCTCCCACTGTATAATTACCCATATGCCTGTATGCTGTTCTGGCCTCAGTCTCAGTGATGAAGCCAGATCTCCCCGACTCCATCACCTTCACACCAAAACAGGTGCAGAGTAGCGGTGCGAATCCCCTCACTGTAGGTGTCACTAGTTGAACGCGCGATAGTCTGATCTCATTGCTCCTCACCAACAATCCATGCACCAAACTTGATTGAGTCTGAGAGCGAAATAAATTACATGCCCCACCAGGGAAGTTTCTGGTTAATCACCCTTTTTGACTATATCTGGAGTTGGCTGGTGTTTAATGGGTGGACTATGTAGGGCGCCCGTCATCTGGGCTTCACAAAGCAGAGGATTGACTCAACTCCTCTGGACATTTTCAGGACGAAGTACTTGTTGAATTGAGTGGATTTCATTGCAGTCTCCTCCTGTCCGTTTAACCCAAAACCCACCGATTTCCTTCCATGCTGATTTCTCATTATTCCAAACTAACTTTGTCCATCTTCTGGCCTTTCTACAGACAAGCTCCCCGTGGATCAGTGGGCTAGTTGACCACCTGAGCCCACCACTAGCATAATCCTCACTGTTACAGATGCGGAGCGGCAGTAACTGGGAGGGTGGGCCGGGGCACTGCCGTGCCAATCCTGTTCGGGCCTCACTGTTACACTCACAGTGGGACACGGCAGGAGAGGCGGTGCAGGAGTGAGGCCTCTCAAGCACACAGTGGTGCAAAAGAGAGACATAGAACATACAATAGGCCATTCGGTCCAACTGGTTTATACCTGGAGGAAGGGGGTCAGGTCGGGGGTTGGGGGGTGGTGGGGGGGGGGGGTTAGGGAAAGGAAACATTTTGGGGAAATTCAAGTGCTTTGGAGCTTTTCAGCCCTCAGTAATAATAATAATAATAATTTTTAAATTGTCACAAGAGGACATCCCCTTTGCCTGGTGATTGTTGCATTGAGCTAATTGAGCTCTAGACTGCTCCAATTCTAGCAATTACCTCGTGTTATTTGCTTTTTTTCAAATAAGTATTGACTTCACAGTGTTGTAAAGTCAGTCTATTACTGGTTATTAAATGAGATGTCAGGACATTTAGCAGCTTAACATGCTGGCAGTGCCAGGGGAAGGGTATATAGAGGGTGAAGGCTACAAGGTGAAAAAAAGGTTAAAATTGACATTTTAAAATTCAGAAAGAACAAATTAACATGATCTGATACGGAAAGTCACAGTCATATTAGTGAAAGGCTAGTGTAAATAGTGAAGACTTGTGCCAAGTGATCAGTCCTCCTGGTGAACACTACCCAGCCCTTAGGAAGAAAGTCCTTTGAACAGTAGCAGCTGCCACAGCTTGGTCATTGGGCAATGCCCTTGTCTTTTCGCTCTTAACATATAATTTAAAAAAAAGGATCCTTGCACAGGAAGTGATCCTAATCAGCCGAGATCCTTGCAATGGTCCTGCCCAGTTCTTCACATCGTTCTGCTGCTTCCTCTCATGATGTCACCCATTGCGTCAACACGAATTGAGCGTATTGCTTTAAAAGTGTTAGGATTGGGCCTAGTGCTACGCTTCGCACCTCCCGCTTTGACTGGCCCAAAGCAGTTCAGTCACAACTGGTACGAAATCAGCTCAGGGTGAAGGCCGTGTCTGACAAAGCCCCAATGGCAGTCTGAGTTTGAGCCCCAGTCGGTGGCTCGTGTTGATGCCAGAAGCAACCAAAGACCATTTTCCTTCGGTAATAATAAGTTTGTTACTCTTCAAAACACGCTTCCTATCACATTTAAAGCCGCCCACATCTTGGACACACAGCACAATGCAATCTAGACGCAGATCTCAATAGGTGTGGCCACCAGAATCCTGGTGCTGCTGCTCTCCCGCGATGCTCTCTCGTAGCTGCTGTTGGATGAGAGGGAGCTGGAGGTTGTCATGGAGGAGAAGCGCGAGGATGGCGTTTCCACAGAAATGGCGCTCTTGCACACAGGCGACAAGCTCTGCTGCTTCATCCTGGCTACCAGATCTTCTTCCGAGGAAGAGCTCACGTCAGCCAGGCTATTACTGCAATCTGTGTCCAACATCCACCGGTAACTCAGGTATCTGAAGATCTCCTTGACTGAGCACCGTCTCTCTGGCTCGACGGGCAGAAGTTTCCGGAACATGCGGAGGGCATCGTCGGTGAACCGCCTCCATTGCGATGGCACGTTGGATCCCCTGCGCTTCTGCCATCTCACAAACTCGTCGTAGAAAGAGTCCGAAAGCAGGGCTTTCTCCCAGGGGAAGTTTCCGGTCAGCATGCAGAAGAGCAGCACCCCAAAAGCCCAGACATCAATGCTGTAATCCACGGAGAAGCCCTCATGTTTGGAGGCGTCGCAGAGCTCCGGGGCAGTGTACGGGATGGTGCCACTCACCCGTTTGACAGGAGTGCCAGCCCGACGAGTCATCCCAAAATCAGACAGTTTAACCTTGCGGCACTCCTTGTCAAAGATGAGGATGTTCTCTGGTTTGATGTCACGGTGAACCAGCTTCCTGCTGTGAAGGTAGTCCAGAGCTAAGGCAACTTGGTGTACACAGCGCTTAGCAATCTGTTCAGGCAGACCAACCTTTGAGAAAACAATAAAACATATGTTACCAATATTGGGCTCGCCATCAACCAGACTTAACTTCAGAACATTGGGTTGTAGCCAGGACCTCAAACCGAACACGAATGGGATGGAGGACCCCAAACCCAAGGATAATGAGACGGAATTCCTAAAATCCAGGTAAAGTGAGATGGAGATTCTTGAACCCAGGGATCATGGAAAAGGAGAACTTGAAATCCGATGATGGTGGGATTAAGGAATTCAAAATTAATGATAGTGGGATGGAGACCTCAAATTAAGAAGACGGTGAATGGACAATTCTAAAAGCCAGATGATAAACTGGAGGATCATAAACCCGAATAATGGGATGGCTGATCTCAAATTTAAGGATAATTGGGATGTAAGTCCTGAAATTCAGGGATAGTGGGATGGAGGAATTCAGACTTAGGACTAATGGGAATGGGTGACCTGGGGACAACGTAACACGTCTTCAAATATATAATGAGGTAACTGATTTCAACCAATGATTCTCCATTTTACATTTATTTAAAGAAAACCCTCAGATGACAACAACAACTTGTATTTATATAGCACCTTTAATGTTGTGAAACGCCCCAAGACATTTCACAGCAGTATTATGAGATAAAAATTTGATACCAAGCCACATAAGTAGAAATTAGCGCAGGTAACTAAAAGCTTGGTCAAAGAGATAGGTTTTAAAGAGTGTCTTGAAGGAGGAAAGAAAGGTTGAGAGGTGGAGAGGTTTAGCCAGGGAGTTCCAGAGTTTGGGGCCCAGGCAACAGAAGGCACGGCCACCAATGGTTGAGTGATTATAATCCGGGCGATGTTACGGAGGTGGAAATAGGCGGTTTTAGTTATGCTGCAGATATGTGGTCGGAAGCTCATTTCAGGGTCAAATATGATACCAAAGTTGCAAACAGTCTGGTTCAACCTCAGACCGAATACACTTATTTTTAACCATGAGTTTATAAATGATCGCGTCTTGCGCAAAGAAGATAACTGGATAAGCAGAAAATGGTCAAAATTGGTACAGGAAGCTACAGAGGAGAAGGTTAAGCACAACGCTGGTTAGTGTCTGATTGCTGATGAAGGAGGTTATATACCTGGGGAGGAATGATGTCAAACAGATCCCCTGCAGTCGCATATTCCTGGGCAAACACATAATACTCATCGGTTTCAAAGCCTATCCCAAACATGTCAATGATGAATGGTGAAGCTGACAGGTAGAGGGAGATGCTGTACTCTCTGAGGAAGCTCTTCAGTTTGGTCGTCTTCTTCCTCAGGAACTTCAAGGCCATTTTGTTACCTGGAGCAAGAAAAGAATAAAGTGGGTAATTGTATTCACTCAACCATCGATTACATACCTGACATTCAAGCTGAGGAACCTTGGGCCCCAATTTTAACTTTTTGGGATACATGAGCCTTTTGGCACCGTTGGCGATGTATGGGGTGAGGGGGGGTGGGGTAGAGGATTTAGGCCTAGATGTTCAATATGTGAGAGGAGTTAGAAAAGTCTGTGGAGGAGCAATCAAGGAGATGAAATCTGCCTCTCGAATCAGGGTTAGGATCTGAAATAAGAGAATAATGTGGGGTGTGTGCAACATGGCGAACCACCTCCCAAAACCCTCCCACCTATGAAGGGTTGTCTTATGAAGAAAGGTTGAGCAGGTTGGGCCTATACTCATTACAGTTTAGAAGAATGAGAGGTGATCTTACTGAAAGGTATAAGATTCTGAGGGGGCTCGGCAGGGTAGGTGCAGAGAGGATGTTTCCCCTTGTGGGGGGAATCTAGAACTAGGGGGTATTGTTTCAGAATAAGGGGTCGCCCATTTAGAACTGAGATGAGGAGGAATTTTTTCTCTCAGAGGGTCGTGAATCTGTGGAATTCTCTGCCTCAAAGAGCCATGGAGGCTGGGTCATTGAATATATTTATGGCAGAAATAGAGAGATTTTTGAACGATAAGGGAGTCGGGTTATGGGGAGCGGGCGGGGAAGTGGCATTAAGGCCATGATCAGATCAGCCATGATCTTATTGAGTGGCGGAACAGGCTCGAGGGGCCAAATGGTCTACACCTGCTCCTATTTCTTTTGTTCTTATGTTCTGTTCTTATGGGCCATGGGCCTTCTTAGGGTATTTGCAGCAGGCTGCAGGATTTTAAACAGTCCATAGCAACAGTCATTGGCTTTAAAAAAAAAGGAATTCATTCTGTATGTTTTGACATAAAAGGCACTGTATAAATGTGAATACTTATTACTTACAAAGGAATGCATGCCCACTCCAACTGAATGATGTCTGCACTATTATACACAGAGTATAATCAGGAACGTTGTCTCTTATTGGAGTTTCTAGTACTCCTACATCATTGTGCTAGTTCTTAAAGCTAAGCAAATGCATTTCAATCATCGATCAATACATGCCGCATGGCACCCACTGGGTGTTCAGACTGTGGGCTCTCTCACAACCCGACCTGTATTTGCAGTATGAAAGAAAGGACAATGCCTGATCACATCTCTCAGAAATGTCTCAAAAATGCTTCACGCACAATGAATTTGTTTGAAATGTGGTGACTGACTGTTGTTACGTGGGCAGGTCAGAATAATCAGACCATATGACAATATTTCCGTGGTTACACTGATAATGGGATTGGCTTACAGCTCTCCAAGCCAACTCCAAGTGTGTCCCTAGTTGTGAAGAGGTCCACTATTCTGTGTCTGTGTGGCCTGCAAAGTACCCAAGGCGAGGCTGCTGCCAGCAACATAAACTCATGAAATTATCCCACTCCCGAAGTCCATTCAGACTATAAGCTCAGATATTCCAGTGTCCAAAGTTGGATCCAATGGAGTCAATGTAGAAAAGAAGCTCTACCTCCAGAAGCTCAGGTCATGTTTTGTAAATATATTCTCATCCATATCAAAACAAGTCTTTTTATCTGTTTGCACTTCCTGTGTACAAAACCTTACTTCCTGTTGTCACGTTTTTTCACACTTTTCTGTCACCTTTGCCATTATAAATTCCTAAGTCCTCTTTTCTAATGGAAATTGTCCATGTAAATTTGTCACGCTGTAATTATACCCTCCTAGCAGCCGTGGTGCTCTAGCACCTCATTATTGCATCTCCCAGCTGCTCAGTCTGTACTGCAGAGAAATTCCTATGGTCCAACCAACTCTGCTTCCCAAATTGCCATTAAGTTAAATAATTTAAAATCAAAGTATTATAAAAATGTCAGATTAAAAACCTTATCCAATTATTCACCCATGTGTCAGCAGGACAATCAAAAACAAATGGAATTCGCAGCCAAACTCAGCCCTGCCCTCACCTAATCCAACATGGGTTAGATAGAAACCAGGAGATGGCTCCATTCGGCCGCCACAACTCAGGAGCGCCAAAGCCAATTCCTACTTCCTGACCGATACCAGGTAACTTAGCATAACCAGGGGATCAAATCTAGGACATTCCTCATCTGCATGGCTCAGATAACCATTGCCTTAAGGCCCGAGCCAATTGAGGAGCCAATCTAATTCTCTGTCTATGTACCTAATGTTTTATTGTCTCATGCTCAGAAGCCTAGTCACTTCAGTGGAGGTTGTGGGGCAGGCTTGATGGAAGAGCTGGTCTTTTTCTGCCTATCAGTTTCATATGTTCGTAAGCCTAACATTAATATCACTACGCATAACAACAACATACATTTATACAGCACATTTAATGTCGTAAAACATTCCAAAGCGCTTCACAGAAACATAATCAAATAAAAATTGACACCGAACCAAAGAAGGAGATACTGGGTCAGGTGACCAAAAGCTTGGTCAAAGAGGTAGGTTTTAAGAAGTATCTTAAAGGAGGAGAGGTGGAGATGGGAGAGAATTCCAGAGCTCGGTGTTAACACAGCTGAAGGTACGGCCGCCAGTGGTGGGGTGATGGAAGTGGGGATGCAACAAGAGGCCAGATTTGGAGGAGCGCAGAGTTCTCGGAGAGTTGTAGGGCTGGAGGAGGCTACAGAGATAGGGTGGGGCGAGGCCGTGAAGGGATTAGAACACGAGGATTGAAGTTTTAAGAAGGTTATTAAAGGAGGAGAGAGAGGTGCAGATAAAACTATGATTCTCATCTCCAGAATGAACCCCACTGGAGGGGAGATCCGAGCTGTGCTCTCTACTCTTTTTGGTGTTGAGCAGTTTCGAAACCTGCAGAAAAGTATCAAGTGTGGCTCGTTGGACCAGTCATCCTGAAACACTGTAGTACCTCTTCCTGCCATTTGAGGGAGCTCACTTTCTAAATAGGAACACTGGTGGATGCAATTTGGGTTTGCAGAGTTACAGCCACTTGAAGAGCCCATGTCTTAAGCTGAAGCTTTTGACATGGTCCAGCCCTGGAACAGCGCCAGTCACAAACACACTTCCCAGCCCACCAGAGAGATGGGAGGACATGCTATGCAATCTCTAGGAATACGTCCAACCAGCGACAGCGATCCTATTTCGAGTCCAGTGATCAGGAATGCAGATAGTCGGGTAGGAACATACAACCTTGAAAGTCTCGGTGTGAACACAAAGAAGCAAAACTGGATTTACAGTGAGAGAAATGTTTGGTGTCAGCTTTTTCATTCCTTGTTTCCTCATTGTCTCTGACTTTACAAGGGCTAAACATTCCCTTCATTTTTTGATGTCAATTGAACTACCCATGAGGCATTCTGGTGGATGTTACTGTCAAACACATGCACAGTGACTAACTGTTTTTCAAAAGCAAAATACTGCGGATGCTGGAATCTGAAATAAAAACAGAGAATGCTGGAAATCTCAGTGGGTCGGGCAGCATCTGTGGAGAGAGAAACAGAGTTAACGTTTCGGGTCAGTGACCCTTTGTCAGAACTGGCAATCGTTTGAAATGTAACAGATGTTGTTACCAGCTGCCATGGGAAACAGAGAGAAACAAAGTAAAAATTTTAAAAAGGGCAAGGGGGGAGGGGGAGTTTTTGTAAAAATAAAGTGAGAAAAGGGAACAAAATGTTCCCGCCTTTTTTTAATTTAATTTTATTTCTCTGTTTCCCAGGGCAGCTGCTAATTATTCTGCCATTCAATCCCTATCTAGACTCATCTTTAGTTTCCGAACTTGTGCCATTACCATCTCAATTCGGCCCATCATCCCTTTTATCTCTCTAATCTCTCCTGCTTTCCTCCCTATCACAGACCTTCCCTTTTGTTCTCTCCTCCCTTCCCCCTCTCAGTGCTCCTTGAGAATCTGTTACATTTCAAACTATTGCCAGTTCTGACGAAGGGTCATCGACCCGAAACCTTAACTCTGTTTTTTCTCTCTCCACGGATGCTGCCTGACCCACTGAGATTTCCAGCATTTTCTGTTGTTATTATAGACTAAATCTCTTTGTTCTACCACAAGATAAGCCTGAACTAAATTTACTTTTGCCAGCCCTGTGTGATTTGGGAGTACATTAATCCAGGTTCCTATTGTATGGTGCAGGACTTTGGCTCATCAGAATCATACAGCACCGAAGAAGGCCATTCGGCCCATCCTGCCTGTGCCGGCTCTTTGTAAGAGCTGTCCAATTAGTCCCACTCCCCCGCTCTTTCCCCGTAGTCCTGCATATTTCTCCTTTACAAGTATTTATCCAATTCCCTTTCGAAAGTTACTATTGAATCTTCTTCCACCGCCCTTTCAGGCAGCACACTCCAGATCATAACAACTCGCAGCGCAAAAACATTTCTCCTCATCTCCGTCCTGGACTTTCTGCCTATTCTGGATGTCTGGTGTTCTCCCTCAGCTAATTTTTGGGGAATCTTTCTGATAGTTTTTTAAAAATATATTTATTCTCAGGACATGGGTGTCACTGGCAAGGCTGGCACTTATTGCCCAAACTCCAAAGATACAACTGAGTGTCTTGCTGGGTCACTTCAGGGTCAACCATGTTGGTGCGGGACTGGGGTCACATATAGGACAGACCGGGTAAAGACGGCGGTTTCTGCCCTAAAGGGCATTAATGAACCAGTAAGGTTCATAATGACAATCCGACAGCTTCATCGTCACCTTTACTGAGGATTGCTTCTTATTTTCTGATTTCTTTTTAAACTAAATTCAAATTCTCAAACAGTGGTGAGATTTGAACTCACATTCTCCAGATCAGTCAAGGCTTCACTAGACAGATATCACTACAAGGGTCAAAATGGGCATCACTAGATATCAATACATAGGTCAACTGGCCATCACGTTAGATGTCATGACATGTTTCAGTCTGGGTATCATTATTATGAGGCCGCTGGATTACTAGTCCAGTAATGTAACCACTACGCTACCATATTCAGTATGTGGTATATAGTACAGTGCTTGGTTTTAGCTTGTGCCTCTGTGCGCACTTGGAGACTGATCACCCTCGACACTGCCAAATGACATCTAAGGTTCTCTGGGCTAGGGCAAATGGAGTATGTACCTACAGGGAGAGAGTGTGCTAGCTGTCGTCAGGGGGTAGCACTCTCGCCTCTGAGTCAGAAGGTTTTGGGTTCAAGTCCCACTCTACAGACCCGAGCACAAAATCAAGGCTGACACTGCAGTGCAGTGCTGAGGGAGCGCTGCACTGTCAGAGGTGCCGTCTTTCAGAAGAGACGCTAAAACTGAGGCCCCTGTCTGCCCTCTCAGGTGGACATAAAAAGATCCCATGGCACTATTCGAAGAAGAGCAAGGGTGTTCTCCCCGGTGTCCTGGGGACAATATTTATTCCTCAATCAATATCACTAAAAACAGATTATCTGGTCATTATCATATTGTTATGTGTGGGAACTTGCTGTGCGCAAATTGGCTGCTGTGTTTCCCACATTACAACATTGACTACACTTCATGGGCTGTAAAGAGCTTTGGGGATGTGCTGAGGTAGTGAAAGGTGTTATATAAATGCAAGTTCTTTTGTTTGTTTTCCCCACAGCAGGCAGATAGAATCTCTGCCTGTGCACATTCCCCACTGGCTTGAAGTGTGAATAACAGGCAACGGAGCAGAAGCAAATGCACACATACAAGTTCACCCTGCCCACGCACACACAAGAGGTGTAGATGTAAGTAGGAACCCATACAAACAGGGCAGGTCCACGCAATCAATAATTCGATTGTCCGATCCCTATATAACGCTCAGGAATTAAATTCCTGCTGAACAGCTCATTACTCAGAATAGCTGGACCCCTCCCCACCTGAGGTGTGGCTTCTCAACAGGTTTGGGATTCTGAAACTCTCCGCTGTGTTAAAACACATCAGCTGTCACATCTCTGTTCAGTGAGAGCTCTTACAGCAAGGGCTGGAAATTCTGCCGCCACACCTAGAGATGGCCACACCTAGGATAAGAACAGAAACCACTCCCCGCTACATAAACAGCTTAAACAATAAAGGGAAGATGCAGAAAACACTGAAAGTGCACCATCAACGTATGGCAAGTTGGGATATCAGAACATAAAAACATAAGAAATAGGAACAGGAGTAGGCCATATGGCCCCTCGAGCCTGCTCCACCATTTAATACGATCATGGCTGATCTGATCATGGACTCAGCTCCACTTCCCCGCCCGCTCCCCATAACCCCTTATTCCCTTATCGGTTAAGAAACTGTCTATTTCTGTCTTAAATTTATTCAATGTCCCAGCTTCCACAGCTCTCTGGGGCAGCAAATTCCACAGATTTACAACCCTCTGAGAGAAGAAATTTCTCCTCATCTCAGTTTTAAATGGGTGAGCCCTTATTCTGAGACTATGCTCCCTAGTTCTAGTCTCCCCTATCAGTGGAAACATCCTCTCTGCATCCACTCTCATAATCTTATACATTTCGATAAGATCACCTCTCATTCTTCTGAACTCCAATAAGTAGAGGCCCAACTTACTCAACCTTTCCTCAAAAGTCAACCCCCTCATCTCTGGAATCAACCTGGTGAACCTTCTCTGAACTACCTCCAAAGCAAGTATATCCTTTTGTAAATATGCTTTTACATATTGCCTTATTCTGTGCCAAGAACATAAGAAATAGGAGCAGGAGTAGGCCATTTGACCCCTCAAGCCTGCTCCACCATTCAATATCATGGCTGATCTGATCTTGGCTTCAACTCCACCTCACTGCCCGCTCCCCATAACCCGTGACTCCCTTATCATTCAAAAATCTGTCTATCTCCACCTTAAATATATTCAATGAATGTTACTTGAATTCAATGGATTTGTTTTCCTTGGAACAGAGAAGGCTGAGGGGAGACCTCATTGAGATGTATAAAATTATGAGGGGCCTAGATATAGTGGATAGAAAGGGCCTATTTCCCTTATCAGAGGGGTCAACAACCAGGGGACATAAATTAAAAATAACTGGTAGAAGGTTTAGAGGGGAATTGAAGGGAAATTTCTTCACCGAGAGGGTTGTGGGGGTCTGGAACGCACTGCCTAAAAGGATAGTAGAGGCAGAAACCCTCACCACATTTAAAAAGTACTTGGATGTGCACTTGAAGTGTCGTGACCTGCAGGGTTATGCACCTAGAGCTGGAAAGTGGGATTAGACTGGATAGCCTCTTGTTGGCCGGCACAGACAGGATGGCCCAAACTGGCCTCCATCCATGCTGTAAACTTCCATGATCCTATGATTCTATGATAAGGGCCTGGAGAGTGGGAGCTGGCCGCTCCAGGACTTGTGTTGTTCGCTGACATCAGAGAGTGTTCTCGGGGGTAGTCGGAGCCTGGGAACCTGGTTGCATTATTTGCGTGTCATTTAATATAAATGAAGGACCAAGTCAATCACTGTAATAAAGCTTGTGACAAAAGCCACTCATGCGTGACTCATAAGCGTTGACTCCCTTATCATTCAAAAATCTGTCTATCTCCACCTTAAATATATTCAATGACTCAGCCTCCACAGCTCTCTGGGGCAGTGAATTCCAAAGATTCTGAGAGAAGAAATTCCTCCTCATCTCCGCTTTAAATGGGCGACCCCTTATTCTGAAACTATGCCCCCTACTTCTAAATTCCCCCTCGTGGGGATACATCCTTTCTGTATCTACCCTGTCAAGCCCCCTCAGAGTGCTTCATGCGATGAATTCCTTTCACATACAGTGACAGCTGTTATGTAGGCAAATACAGCAACCATGTTGCGCACAGCAAGATTCCATAGACAATAATAAGATGAATGGCCAATTAATCTGGGTTTTTACTGGGTTGGTAGAGGCAGAAACATCGCCCAGAACATGAGGAGAATTCTCAGATCTTCTTCAGTTCCTAATGTGAGATATTTAAGATCTACCTGGACCTATCAACATGCAGATAAGGATTTTCACCTGAAGTAGACAGGTAGAGGTATAACCCAAGCTTCAACCTCTAAATAACCAGGCCAACCAAAACCCAGATACCATACCAATGCTGGAAGATAATTAGTGCCATGCTTCAAATGGACAGGGCCTTGGCTTAACATCTCATGGAGGGACAGCACCTCCCTCAGTACAGTGCTCCCGCAGTAGGTGTCAGCTGTTGTTCAGTGGTATCACTCTCGCCTCAGAATCAGAAGGGTGAAGGTTCAAGCCCCCCTCCAGAGACCTGAGCACAAAATCTAGGCTGGCACTCCAGTGCAGTACTGAAGAAGTGCTGCACTGTCTGAGGGGCTGTCTTTCAGATGAGATGTTAAACCATGGATGTCAACCTTTCAATGTGGATGTAAAAGGTCCCTATTTAGGAGGAGAGGTCTGGCCAAACAAACAGCGGATTTTCTAGCCATTAATCTAATTTGTTTTTTAGTGGGATCTTGCTGTGTTAAAATTGACTGCCACATTTCCTACATTATAACATTGATGACACTTCAGAAGTAATTCATTGCTTTTGAACAGAAAATATGGGCTTTGTCGCATTATTACATATACAGCATCGGAGCAGGCCGGGGAGAGGAAGGAACAGCGTGGCGGCCTGACCTAGCATGCTGAGCAGCACGTACTGGAGCAGGAGAGCAACGGCAGCAAAGAGGGTGGCTGGATTGGACGTCACCAAGATCCAGGTCACTGATTGGAATGTGGGCAGGTACAGCAGGAGTGCCGCGGTCAGGGCGAACGAGCGACGATAGACTGTGGAGGGACGTGATCGGGGCCCAGGGGAGGCGTGAGTTCGGGCCCAGGGGTAGCACGGGCCAGCCCACACTGCGATATGTGTGGGCACTAGGTCCGTGCAGCAGAGCTGGTCTCCAGTCGTCTTGGGTAATCCTTGCCACTGGACCAAGACCGAGCTCTGTCAAGCCCGTGTGGTGGCTGGTGTGCAACGGCCACCAGACGTTAAAAAAATCCACGCACAGGCATCATCCACCCTTCAAGATTTAGTTCGGGACCAGGAATTTTAGGTCCTTCATTGAAACACCTGTGAACTTTTTGACGTGGAAGCTAGTCACCCTCGATTCGAGGGACTGCCTATGAAGATGATATATACAGCAGTACCTCCAGTTCACTGGCTGTAAAGCGCTTTGGGATGTCCTGAGATCATGAAAGGCGCGATATCGTGCCTTTCATGATCTCCGGACGTCCCAACGCGATATACACATATATACACAAGTTTTTCCTTTCTTTAGTATTACACTGCAATGAAGAGCCAGCTCCAATGTTGAGTACAAGTCCCGCAGTGAGACTTGAACATACGTCCTCTGGATTCTGAGATGCGAGTCAGCCAACCCGACACCACACGCCATTGTTATGAAGAGACACTCCTGGCAAAGAGCCTTGCCCACCGGGGATGGGGGTGGGGGGGGGAGCTATTCTACAAGTGCCCACCGCCATTTCCCATTCATTTATTTTAATGGATAGAAAATATTGTGCCGCGAAACCACCATTTCCTGCCGAGTCCTCCCGATAGGTAAAGCTTAACGTCAGGATGGTAGTTCCGTAAAGCCGGCCTCCATATTGCAAACTCCCGATGAAGGGTCTCGACCCAAAAAGCAAACCTTTCTTTTCTCTCTTTAGACGCTGATGAACCTGCTTTGTATGTCTGGTATTTTTTCTTGTTCTGCGTTAGAGCATCTAGAACATAAGAACATAAGAAATAGGAGCAGGAGTAGGCCATACGACCCCTTGAGCCTGCTCCGCCATTTAATACGATCATGGCTGATCTAATCATGGACTCAGCTCCACTTCACTGCCCGCTCCCCATAACCCCTTATCAATTAAGAAACCGTCTATTTCTGTCTTAAATTTATTCAATGTCCCAGCTTCCACAGCTCTCTGAGGCAGCGAATTCCACAGATTCACAACCCTCTGAGAGAAGAAATTTCTCATCTCAGTTTTAAATGGGTGGCCCCTTATTCTAAGATCTAGTCTCTAGTTCTAATCTCCCCCATCAGTGGAAACATCCTCTCTGCATCCACTTTGTTAAGCCCCCTCATAATCTTATACGTTTCGATAAGATCACCTCTCATTCTTCTGAATTCCAGTGAGTAGAGGCCCAACCTACTCAACCTTTCCTCATAAGTCAACCCCCTCGTCCCCAGAATCAACCTAGTGAACCTTCTCTGAACTGCCTCCAAAGCAAGTATATCCTTTCGGAAATATGGAAACCAAAACTGCATGTAAATATGGATCACAGGTCCTGATCCAGTCTAGACAGAGGTAACTTACTGAGGGGATCGGGGGCGGGGGGTACAATGTGCCAGGTCACTGTCTAGTCATCTCATGACACTGGGTATCCAATTTAGGCAAAGCTGTGTTGGGAGTGGGGGAATGAAGATCTCCTCTCTCTGATGGCTACTGAAGCTGCCAACATCGAGCTGATGTCAACAGCACAAATTGAGCCTGAAGTTCAGCATTATTCTACATGAATTGAACAAGCTGAATCAAAGCAGCCACAACAATAGCGGAATGTTGCTTTGGTAGTTGGGCCTGTTGATCCGATTTAGGCTGAGACACAGCACGTTACCAGGGAAACACTGTGGGAGCTGTGTTTCGTAATGCACCTGTGTTACGCCTAGTCTGAAGTACTAAGCAATTAAAAAAGCAAATGGTATGTTGACCTTTATTACTAGAGGATTTGAGTATGAGAATAAAGACGTCTTACTGCAATTATATAGGGCCCTGTTGAGACCACACCTGGAGCATTGTGTACAGTTTTGGTCTCCTTACCTAAGGAAGGATACACTTGCCATAGACAGTGCAACAAAGGTTCACCAGACTGATTCCTGGGATGGGGAGATTATCCTATGAGGAGAGATTGAGTACACTAGGCCTATATTTTCAAGAGTTTAGAAGAATGAGAGGTGATCTCATTAAAACATATAAAATTCTTACAAGGCTTGACAGGGTAGATGCAGGGAGGATGTTTCCCCTGGCTGGGGAGTCTAGAACCAGGGGTCACAGACTCAGAATAAGGGGTCGGCCATTTAGGACTGAGTTGAGGAGAAACTTCTTCACTCAGAGGGTGGTGAATCTTTGGAATTCTCTCCCCCAGAGGGCTGTGGAGGCTCAATCGTTGAGTATATTCAAGACAGAGATCGATAGATTTTTGGAGATTAGGGGAATCAAGGGATATGGGAATAGTGCAGGAAAGTAGTTGAGGTAGAAGATCAGCCATGATCTCATGAATGGCCGAGCAGGCTCGAGGGGCCGAATGGCCTACTCCTGCTCCTAATTCTTATGTTCTTATGTACTCCATTATTAAATTGGGTATGAAATAATGCTGCATAGTCAGGGTCTTGTAGAGGGAGCTTTGTATTGCAATTGAACAACAACAACAACAACAACTTGTGTTTTTAATAGCAGCCTTTAATGCAAAAAAAACCTTCCCAGAAGCTTCACAAGAACATACTCAGATAAAAATGGAGGCTGAGACAAAAATAAGGAGACATTAGAACAGGTGATCAAAAGCTTGGCCAAAGAGGTGGGTTACAAACGGAGTCTTAAAGGACGAGAGAGCGATGGAGAGATTTGGGGAGGGAATTCCAGAGCTTCGGGCCTCGGCAGCTGAAGGCTGGGCCACCGATGGTGGGCAGGGGGAGGAGGTGCGAGAGACGCTTTGTTCTCAGAGCAGGGGAAGGCATAGAAACAGGAAAAGATGAGGCCGCAAAGGGATTTAAATACAAGTATGGTTTGTTGGGGGATGGGTGGGCATGGTAGGTCAGTGAGGACAGGGGCGAGGGGGGTTGTCAGCAACAAACTTGATGCCAGAACTTGGTGTGAAGGGAGAGAACATTTCAGTGCAGTCCCAAGTGTCTGCCCACAAAGGAAGTAAAGTGCAGCTGCAATCGCTACCTACCTCGGACCTTGTGGATAACCAGGTCAACCTTGCCATAGGTGCCTTTTCCCAGCTCTCTGATCACCTCGTAGTACTTATTGACCTCCAGCCTCTCCAGGTTCTGAGCCGTGAGCAGCTGGAGCTCCTCCAGGACATCGCTCGTTCCTCGGGTCATCAGCGAAGAGTTCATGGCCTTTAGCGGACGCAAAGTGGATCGAAATCAACCCCAGCTCTGAATTCAGACCTTTCTCCCTACGGGAAAAGATGAAACATCTGTCATCACTAGTTTAAATCCCGACACTCCATTAAAATCAGGATTGTAGAACGAGACCGATCTTAGTAATAAATGATTCTGTGCAGTTCCCCATCACTGTGCCTCTCCGTGGCAACAATCATTCCTAGGACTTGGACAGGTGATTTGCTATCACTCTGGCAACACAATTTCCATTGCTTCTGGTACTTTTTTATGTAAAATTGCAGTACTCTGGTGGTATACAAAGTAAGTGTCGAAATGTGCAGGTTTGGTCAGGAGGCGTTGCACCAAACCACTTCCCCAACATTCTTTTTCAATCACTTTTCATTTAATTTCCATCTTTTTTTGAGTCAACCCCTAAATATTCAATCTAAGATTCACCATGCCAATTACAGACAACTGCCCAATATCATCCAGTCCACCATCCACTATTGGCCACACTCAGTGATATCTGTCCACTACATAGTCTGACAATCACAATGATATCTGCCCATTAATGTCTGTCCCATACCTTTTAATTTACTAAACAGTCATCCCATCCCAGTGTGTTTGAAATTCCTTGTCATGTCTGCATCACTAAGACTGCATCAGTCGATATCACAACATGGATCAGACTGGGCATCACTCGATATCACAACATGGATCAGACTGGGCATCACTCGATATCACAACATGGATCAGACTAGGCATCACTCGATATCACAACATGGATCAGGTTGGGCATCACTCGATATCACAACATGGATCAGGTTGGGCATCACTCGATATCACAACATGGATCAGACTGGGCATCACTCGATATCACAACATGGATCAGACTAGGCATCACTCGATATCACAACATGGATCAGGTTGGGCATCACTCGATATCACAACATGGATCAGGTTGGGCATCACTCGATATCACAACATGGATCAGGTTGGGCATCACTCGATATCACAACATGGATCAGACTAGGCATCACTCGATATCACAACATGGATCAGACTGGGCATCACTCGATATCACAACATGGATCAGGTTGGGCATCACTCGATATCACAACATGGATCAGACTGGGCATCACTCGATATCACAACATGGATCAGGTTGGGCATCACTCGATATCACAACATGGATCAGACTGGGCATCACTCGATATCACAACATGGATCAGACTGGGCATCAGTCGATATCACAACATGGATCAGACTGGGCATCACTCGATATCACAAAATGCATCAGACTGGGCATCACTCGATATCACAACATGGATCAGACTGGGCATCACTCGATATCACAACATGCATCAGACTGGGCATCACTCGATATCACAAAATGCATCAGACTGGGCATCACTCGATATCACAACATGGATCAGACTGGGCATCACTCGATATCACAACATGCATCAGACTGGGCATCACTCGATATCACAACATGGATCAGACTGGGCATCACTCGATATCACAACATGGATCAGGTTGGGCATCACTCGATATCACAACATGGATCAGACTGGGCATCACTCGATATCACAACATGGATCAGACTGGGCATCAGTCGATATCACAACATGGATCAGACTGGGCATCTCTAGGCAGGTATCGAATAGATACCTCTAATAGAAAATCCTCTAATTTCCAATATGCCAGAAGAGCATAAGATTGATAGAGTATCAGCTTAAATTCTGTTTGACTCCATCATTTGTTTAAACAATTGCTGCACTTCATTAGCCTAGCGATACAACCATAAGGGTTTAAGAGGTAGAGTGCTGCTCTAGTAAGGCGTGCCCACGGAGTGTGAGCTTCCAGACACTGTATATTGCCAAGCAGAACTCCGTTTTATCTCCCATGGTACACCCAACTTGGAATGCTCTGTTGTGTAATTGGACCTGAAGTAAAATATATAATTGCATTTATATAGCACCTGATGCCATCCTTGGGAGACCCAGAGAGCTTTGCAAGCAATGGGCGGCTTTTGAATGGCAGTCACCGATGTGTAAATGTGGTAAGCAATTTGTGCACTGCAAGATCCCTCAAACAATGAAGGACCAGATGATCGGTTTGTGGCCAGGTTGGCAATGCTGGCCAGGACACCGTGAACCTCCCCACCCCCGCGGGTTTGAATAGTGCCATGGAATCTTTCACTGGTTTAACGTCGCATCCAAAAGACGGCACCTCTGACAGTGCATCGCTCCCTCAGTACTGCACTGGAGTGTCAGCCTGGATTATATGTTCAAACCATGGAGTGGGGCTAGGAACCAGAAAACACAACGTCAGTGTAGTGTACAGAGAACTAGCCGGCTTTTGATTTATTTATACCTACTACTGGAGGATAGTGAGGAAAGATAAGTGGGTTGAAGTGTGATGTCCTGATGAAACTTAATTTCAGGGCTCATGTGTGAAGATTGACTACTTGTGACTCTCAAAGAGGGGGAAAGGGGCAGACTCTCAGGCCAGCTACCATCTAAAACTCCTTTAATCCCCCCTCCCACCCCGGAATGGTAACACCTCGTTTTCCATCTGCCTAAACTTTTCCAGTTACAATGCTGTGCAATTGCAGAGAATATGCAGTGCCGGCTCTAACCTAACACGTTCCTTTGAACCCTGAAGTGTGTTTACCAAACACAGAGATTGCAAGGATGAAAGCCGTGTGGGGAGGTGTCGTTACACGCCCTGGGGGTGACGTTTCAGTGAGGAAAATGATGCGGGGCTCCTCACAAACAAAACAGACGTTTGCCAAACAGCTTGTCACGAAAACCTTTCACGGATGCTGGAGAGGGAGAGAGTGGGAGGGAGGTTTAGAATCAGAAAATACTGGAAATCTCAGCGGGTCAAGCAGCATCTGTGGAGAGAGAAACAAAGTTAACACTTCAGGTCTGTGATCCTTGGTCAGAACCTTCATTGGAGTATCAGCCTGGATTATGTAAGGAAGCGTTAACTCTCTCTCTCCACAGATGCTGCCTGACCCGCTGAGTATTTCCAGCATTTTCTGTTATTATTTCAGATTCAAGCATCCGCAGTATTTTGCTTTTGGACGAGGTTTGGGCTCACTCAGTTGTGGCTGTATCTGAATTTGGCTTATTTGGGTAGCTCCCACCATTTGGCGAGGCACGGCGACAGGCAATAGCTGGGCAGGGACGGAGGGATTGATCAATGCAAGCAATTGGAATGCTGGAGAGAGACCCATCTCTAACTCCGCCTCTCCCTGTGCCTAATTCTTTATCTTCCTGGGTTTCTATCTGCATCTATCTCAGTTATCTCGTTATCTCCTCCCTCTCCATCTCCACCCATCTATCCTCACGTCTATCTACCCATTTGTATTTTATTTTACCTATTTTCATTACAACAGTGATTATATTATATATTCATTGGCTGGGTAAAGCGCTTTGAGATGTCCGGTGGTCGTGAAAGGCGCTATATAAATGCAAGTCTTCTTTCTATTTTCCACGTCTCTCTATCTCTTGTTTTCTCCCTGTGATTCCACCTTTCTTTATTTCATCCTGCATTTCTTGCTTTCTCTCTATTTCCCTCTCTTGCTCTCTCGCCCACCCCACCACCACTTTGTTTGGATCTCTGTTTGGATCTCGCTATCTGCTGTTTCTGTCCATCGCCAATATTGCGTGACCAGCCTGCTTGATGTGACGCACCCCACCAGACCCAAACACCGCGCCTTTAAGAATATTGTAAATAAAGCGTCACCTCTAGCCTGCCTTACAGCGAGGCGCTGAATATTAATCCGACTGATTATCCTGACACTGCAATCCAGCGACACCGATTGAAATGCACGGATCACAAAGGATTTTGCTCTTCAGGATTCACTGAGCAGTAAATCTCTAAAGGGGGTCTGGGGATTCTGAGGAATTGAAGATGCTTAGAAAAGAAACACCATTGACACTGCAATATTTAGTTAAAACAATACCATTAAGCAAACAGTTAGTGAAATATTAAGATTAATGAAATACCTAGACATTCGCGCGTTCTGAACCTACTCTCATTTTTAAATGTGTTATATCTATGAATGATATCCATCATAGAATGATACAGCACAGAAAGAGGCCATTCGGCCCATCGTGCCCGTGCCGGCTCTCTCCCCATAGCCCTGTAACATTTCCCCCGTTAAGTGTTTATTCAATTCCCTATTGATAGTTCCTAATGAATCTGCTTCCAGCATCCTTTCAGGCAGTGCATTCCAGATCATAACAACTCGCTGCGTAAAAAAAAATCTCTTCTCGCCTCTGGTTCTTTTACCAATTATGTAAATAAGAGGGATCTTGAAGCTTCAATTCTCTTGTTGATCACTGATTAGAATCAAGGCTGTTTGATATTCATTAAGTTGCCTTTGGCCATGAAGATTAGAATTAGCAGGGATAGAAAATTGCCAGGGACACAGACACACAGGCATCAGATCAATACACCCAGGCACATCAACCACAAGGTACACCACAATGTTATTCGGGAGATGCAACGCTGGGCTTGGCCACGGAATATGAGCACAACAGGCAGTAGTATCAGGCACGTTCAGTAAACAGGGGGAGAACGCATCAGACACATTCTCAAATTCACTGTCAACACCGAACAGGTGAATGGCTATGACTGCACTGTTGTGGGAGCCTTGGAGTAAAGGCTTCCTGTAATTTTCATCCACCATCAATACTATTTAAACACACACGGAGTGAACCATCCAAATAAACACAGCTTCGATAACTTGATCCTTCCTATTGAAAACAAAAACACCCAAACCACATCCAATGCAGAGAGATCTGAGAGATTTCAGATTTGTTTATAATTACTCTAGATAACAAAACAGTCCCCAGCACCTGGCTTTCTGAATCTAGTAAGACAGAACCAATAACAATCTTGCTCTTTACAGTAATAAATCAGCGCCCCTGTTTAACCCCTTCATATCGCTCGGTCCTTTGAGCACTTGGTATCCTGCACCATCATAGCCCAACGTGAAAAGAAAAAAAGAGGCATTTTTTTCCCTGAAATTCTCTAAAACGTCGCATTTCCGCACTCTTTGCTCATTGAGCAAAATCCAAATCTGCTTTAAGGTAACTGTGCAATGTTTGGAGAAGTAACGCGCCAATGAATTATATGCAAACCCACCGCATTAACCCGAGAGGACAGACAGAGGCATCAGCCGGGCGCTGCAAACCAGTAGTCCCACTGATTATCTGGCTGCAATCGTGCCAAGCTTTGCCGTGCATTCTTCTCATTCTGCATTGCATCCGATACATAGACGTATATCAAACCATGGCCATTCATGCAACCAGCAGCCTCCTCTTGACCGCTCGTGTGTATGCGTATATATGTGTGTGTAAATATATTTAGTTAACACTTTGCAATGAGACCAACGTACATGCAATTAATATTTATATATATATATTTGAGAATAACGCATGTGCAATTTATATATACGTATATTATACATAATATTAACAGCAAATACGTTACTCTCATTGTATTAATTATATTGCATTCCTTATTACTGTTATTCTGTAAACAAATTAGCATAGCAAATAAACATCATGTTCGCCCATTGCTAACATATTAATTTTTTGTTGCTTTCTATTGTTTAATGCTATTTAAACGAATAACATTTCCTTCTATTGGTGTGCAGTTGCAAGGTGCCTCACCTTAGTGCTGGGGTACCTGGTCACAGTGCAGCCCAGATGCAGGGCAAGGATGGAATTTGTTGTGCCTGCAGCAGCCTCTGACGGTAGCATTGACTTGCTCCTTTGTTTGGGAGTGCCCTGCGCTTCTTGTCTGTAGCTGCCTCTTGTGATTTTTCTCTCTCTCTCTCAGATGGAGCTGCTGATTATGAGAGATATTCAGCACACACACACACCCCACCCCCAGCTTGTTATAACAGCATTCTCCTGCTCTCTGTCTCCGGTTGAGGGACATTTAAAGGGACCCGGAGCGGCCAGCTGACAGTCGGCACCGCCCACAGCCAGCGACTGCCAATCAAAAGCCAGCAATCGCGCCTGCCACCAATCACAATCGCGACATTGCAGGCACCGCCAATGAACGTGCAACTGCAAAACGAAACGGCCGCCAATCACAGCTCAATTCAGATGGACCAATTGAGAAGAGAGTTTGTCTAGACCAATGGGAATGCAGCATCATTCCCAGGGAACGTGCAGGCACCAATCAGGGCTCGCCCCCTCTCACCACACAAGCCAGACTGGAAGATCAGTGCCTCTGCCAATCTGCAGGCACAATGAGAATCACAAAGCACAAAACAAACAGAGATATTATTTCACGCCACACGCATGTAGACAAGGATAACACAATATGTGGCATCCATCAGCCTTCATATTGCAATGTGAAATTGGGAGTGCTATGTGCTCTCAACAAAACTCCCAGGATGTGTACCTGCTCCAAAACATACACACGGAGCAATGGATTCCCTGGAGCAATCACACACCAGCAAGGCACCAAGGCATGCAAGATGCCACAGACTGCAAGAGCATAGCATATAATTTGAATGAACCCTGAGGTTAAATTACAGCCTTGTGATCATTCCCTGGTGTCTGTTATTATATTTATAATCCAAACAACATAGCACTATTGTAGTTCTTTGCACCACATGTGCGGACTCAATATCACTATTTGTATTGAATAATATCTGGTCAGCATCTTTTCGATTCATGAGGCACATGTATACTCCTGACAGCCATGTTTGAAACCATTCTCCCTCCTTGTGTATAACAACAAAATGACACATACAAATTCTGCCAATCATACGATTAACCTGCAAGTGTGAAAAATAGCAAACCACTAACTTACCATAAAGCTGAATTCTCATGCCCATAAATACACTGTAAATAGATTCATTAGCACAATATAGAAACCAGAGGAAGCAATTAAGCTGCATAGTCTGTATATTACACACTGCAATATTATCCTGTAATCACCAAGCAAATTTCCTTGCCTTATTCTAACGGAATCTTAACCCATTAAAAATAAGCAAGTCACATTGAAAAGTGCTTGGATGTGCACTTAAAGAGCTGTAACCTATAGGGCAGCAAACCAAGTGCTGCTCTACAGGCGGCTGAAGGCCAAGGTCCAACAAAAACCCGTGACCTAAAGAATAAATGGTGGGTGGAGAAAGCACAGGAGATCCAGCAGCTGGCCAACAACCACGACATGCGAGGATTCTTCAACGCAGTCAAGACCACCTATGGTCCAAGCACCCAAGGCCCCACCTCACTACTGGCCAAGAACGGGGAGACACTCATTAAGGACACCGAGGCAGTCAGTGCCTGCTGGAAGGAGCACTTTGAAGATCTCCTTAACTGAGACTCTGCCTTCGACATGAGTGCCCTCAACTCCATCCTGCAGCATGCTACCCACCACTATCTCAGCACACCCTCAGCCTCCACGAGGTAGTACAGGCCATCCGACAGTTCAAGAACAACAAGGCAACAGGAGCAGATAGAACCCCCACTGGGGGAACACAAGTGTGGCGGAGAAGCACTATTGGCACAAATGCATGACCTCATCCCTCTTATCTGGAAGCAGGAGAGCATGCCAGGAGATCTCAGAGATGCCGCAATTGTGACCATCTTCAAGAAAGAGGACAAGTCCAACTGCGGCAACTACAGAGGAATCTCTCTGCTGTCGGCCACTAGAAAAGTCAACGTAAGAATCCTCCTCAACCATCTTCTCCTTGTGGCTGAAGAGCTCCTTCCAGAGTCACAATGCAGATTTCGTCCACTAAGGGGCACAACGGACATGATCTTCACTGCGCGACAACTGCAAGAGAAATGCAAGGAACAGCACCGACCCCTGTACAAGGCCTTTGACCTCACAAAGGCCTTTGACACTGTTAACCGCAAGGGCCTATGGAGTGTCCCCCTCCATTTCGGCTGCCCTAAAAGTTTGTCACCATCCTCCGCCTGTTCCACGATGACATGCAAGCCGTGACATGCCTGACCAATGGATCCACCACAGACCTAATCCATTACCGGGCCGGGGTCAAGCAGGGCTGCATCATCACACCAACACTCTTCTCGATCTTCCTCGCTGCAATGCTCCATCCCACTCTTAACAAGCTCCCCGCTGGAGTGGAACTAAACTGTAGAACCAATGGGAACCTGTTCAACTTCGTCGCCTCCAGGCTAGATCCAAGGTCGTCCCATCCTCTGTCATCGAAATACAGTACGAAGCTTGCGTCTGCGCACACTCAGAGGCTGAACTTCAAACCATCATCAACATCTTCACTGAGGCATATGAAAGCATGGGCCTTACACTAAACATCTGTAAGACAAAGGTCCTCCACCAACCTGACCCTGCCACACAGCACACACCACGGTCATCAAAATCTACGGCGCGGCCTTGGACAACGCGGACCATTTTCCATACCACGGGAGCCTACTGTCAGCAAGGGCAGACATCTAGGACGAGGTCCAACTCCGCCTCCAATATGCTAGCGCAGCCTTCAATTGCCAGAGGAAGAGAGTGTTTGAAGACCAGGACCTCAAATCTGACACCAAGCTTACAGGGCAGTAATGATACCCGTCCTCCTATATGGCTCAGAGACATGGACTATATACAGCAGACATCTCAAAACGCTGGAGAAGTACCACCAGCGATGCCTTCACAAGATCCTGCAAATCAATGCACCAACGTTAGTGTTCTCGCCCAGCATCGAAGCACTGACCACACTCGACCAGCTCTGTTGGGTGGACCACATCATCCGCATGTCCGACACGAGACTCCCTAAGCGAGCGCTCTACTCGGAACTCCTACACGGCAAGCGAGCCCCAGGTGGGCAGAGGAAACATTTCAAGGACACACTCAAAGCCTCCTTGATAAAGTGCAACATCCTCACTGACACCTGGGAGTTCCTGGCCCAAGACCGCCCAAAGTGGAAGAAGAGCATCCAGGAGGGCACTGAGCACCTCGGGTCTCGTCACCGTCATCAAGCGCAGGCAGCAGAAGGAGCGTGCGGCAAACCAGACTCCCCACCCAACCTTTCTTCCAACCACTGTCTGTCACCTGCATTGGACTGTACAGTCACCTGAGAACTCATTTTTAGAGTGGAAGCAAGTCTTCCTCGATTCTGAGCGACTGCCTATGACATAATAATACAATGGCAGATGGGATTGCTCACACTGGGTTAGAGGATATGCTGTTTTCTAACAATAGTGGTGTTATCAACAAAGTGTGACAGGAAATGTTACAGGAAATACATGTCATACTTACAGGAAGTGCCTGCTATACGCAAGACTACTAATATATTAAAAATCTCACGTCTGCACCAACTCTCTGTCAATATTTTTCCATTGTTAATTACGATGTCCCCATCTATAATGGGAATTGCTTATTTAAACTTTCACGCTGACTTTACACCCTGCTGCTAATGGTAACACCTCAGTTCTGTGTCTCCAAAGTCCTCAGCCTGTACTGCAGAGAAACCCCATGGCTCCAACAAACTCTGCCCCTCTGCTTCCCAAATTGCCACAAGATTTGTCAAAGTATTGTACAAGAATAAGGACCGAATGGGCCGACTTTAAAATGGGAACAGAATTATGTCTGCACTAAGGTTGTCCACACTCCAGGTTTGCTGATACACCGACTAGTTCTTCATAGCAATGTGTGCTATGAATTCATAAGCAAAGGACCCACGAAGCAAATACATGGTAGAGGATTCAAAGTACCACGTTGATCATCTTTCAATGTATTACTGCAGCTTCTAGAAACACTTGCCCATGAACTATACCATCTTGCTATCTTCTCCAACTGTGTACCTCAGTCCGCACACTCTGTTTCTCTGACCTTAGATTACTGCCCACCCCGCAATTCCATCGCCCTGCCATCAGCAGTTCATCTTTCAGGCTCCTTCTCTCTGGAACTCTCTCCCCACATCTTTGGGGTTGATTTTAACCCTATACGCCGAGCGGAAAACAAGGCGGGTGGATGTTTAATATAAGGACCGAATGGACTGACTTTAAAAGGGAACGGAATCATGTCTGCATTAAGGTTGCCCACACTCCAGGTTTGACCCCGGAGTCTCCAGAAATTAAAATGTAATCTCCCGGGTACTGTAGTGAAAAAAGCCCGGAGAAAAACCATCGGGAGCATTACAACAACAACCTGTATTTATATGGCGCCTTTAACGTGGTGAAACATCCCAAGGCGTGTCACAGAAGTATTACGCGATAATAAATTTGACACCGAGCCGCATAAGGAGACATATGGGCAGGTGACTCAAAAGCTTGGTCAAAGAGGTGGATTTTAAGGAGCGTCTTGAAGGAGGAAAGAGAGGTAGAGAGGTTTAGGCAGGGAGTTCCAGAGCTTGGAGCCTAGGTAACAGAAGGCACGGCCACCAGTGGTTGAGTGATTATAATCAGGGATGTTTAAGAAGGCAGAATTAGAGGAAAGCACAGAGCTCGTTAGCCTTTACATAGAATTACATAGACTTTTACAGCACAGAAACAGGCCATTCAGCCCAACTGCTCCATGCCGGTGTTTATGCTCCACCGAGCCTCCTCCCACCATACTTCAGCTTATCCCTGTCAGCGTATCCTTCTATTTCTTTCTCCCTCATGTGTTTATCCAGCTTCCCCTTAAATGCATCGATGCTAGTCGCCTCAACCACTCCTTGGGGTACCAAGTTCCACATTCCAACCACTCTCTTATTAAAGAAGTTTCTCCATTTATAAGTGACTATCTGATATTTATGACCCCCTAGTTTGGGTTTACCCCAAAAATCAAAACATTTTCTTTACGTCTACCCTATCATAGCTTTAAAGACCTCAATGAGGTTACCCCTCAGCCTTCTCTTTTCTAGAGAAAGGAGCCCCAGTCTGGCACGGACCGCATCACATTATGGTGATTGTGTATCACGGAGTATGATGCAGCCCCCCAATAGCGAATAGCTACAATTAAATCAAAATTATGCGGGATTAATCTTCTCACCAGTGAGGTTATGTACTCAACTTTGCATGGCAATTTCTTTTCTGAGGCCTCTTGTGTATTGTCTGTGTCTTTGATCAGTCGTATGCTGGGGCTAGTTGTCCACTGTATCGCTCTCATTATGCTTTGCTGCATTTAATGCCTTTGGATGGTGCTTGCAGAGAGAAGATTAAAGATTCTGATCTAATCACAAAAATTGGAGTGAAAATCAACAAACATGGAAATAAAAGAGCTACTATATTTTATATAACGCACAGGGTATGTATAATAAATGACCAGTTGACAGTAAATGAGACTTTGGTTCAAGACGATAAAGCACTTCAGTATTTAAATCAGCTAATAAATAGTAAAGGCAAAGTGTGGGTAGTTTGTCTGCAAAATTCAAACAATTTTTACTTTAAACGATACATCAATTAAATATTCATGGCTGCATAAATGACTTTTAGGGCTGGATTTTCATTGGGTTTGCGCCTCCATTTTCACCCAGGTGGTGCGGTAATGGGTAAGTAAATGATTTCCGGCCGGGCGGCCAGCCTCCAGCACCCTGCCGGCAAATTTGTTGCCGGCTTTGCGGAGATGCAGAGCAGTACTGCCTGGGAGCGTCGAGCCAGTGTGCAACGCCCCCGGTTTTGACAGCGCGATGATTTTTGTTTCGCACTGACCCTGTAGCGTGCCCTAGTGGGACCGCCTGGGAAAGCGGGCGGTCCGAGCTCTTCCGGCAGCAGTGAGGGAAGGAACGACTGCATGAGGTACGTGTGATTGCTTTTTGTTTTATTTTTGCAATTTATCTTCATGTGGGGTGAGCAAGGTATTGGGACTGTTTTTTGTGGGGTTTTTGGCCGATTTTGTTTTTCCCACGGAAGCTTCTCTAACGGCGCTCCGAGGCCGGCTGTTTAGCAACGGGTTTTCAGTTGCTCAGCCGGTCTAGTGCCCTCAGAGAGGTGTGCAATGCCTCCCTCAGTGCTCTGCCCCACACTCAGGGCCCAGCCGGTGAATGTTGTGGCTGCCGACGCAAACCGTTTTCGGCTCAAAATTTACCGCCCCGTCGCCATTAGCACCCAAAAAAGCTCCAACTGAAAATCCAGCCCCATGTGTATATATAAATGTGTGTACATGGGACTGTGCCTATATGTGTATGTGTGAATGTGTGTGTACACATGTGCACATGTACAACCATTTATACCTCAGGAAGGATCGTGGCTTGATTCCCTGGGCTGGGCTGGCATCCCAACCCGGGTGCTATTGTTGACCTTAGCGAGCACAAAATCAGTCAGAATTCCCAATCCCGACTGCTGTGCAGTGAACCCCTGGCAGTGAACCCGTGTGGATCGAGGGTGAGAATTGGATCGGGCTCAGCTGCGATGTCTTTCACAGTTGAGTAGCACCCTGGCACTTACCATCAAGGCTCGCACGTGGTCTCGAGATATTGGAAGGCGAATACTGCCCATGGGATATACACCAGTGAGCGAGTCGATGCCAGGAAGAGCGTCAGAGAGGAAACTGGAGAAGGTAGCAAACAGAAAACTGCCTGTGAATCATGCATCGCCCTTATTAATGGTTAAGACAGTGCATAACAACCAAAGAGGCTTTGAGCTCAGAAATTTTTGGTAGTTTTCCAGTACCAATAGGTACAGCTGCACACATATTTCATCTCTCCACTTCCCCATTGGTAAAGCCAAGTTGTGAGCGATGAACCAATTCTTCAGCACTGATATGCCCTTCAGGGGCTTGGGTATCTCTGTGATCAATCCAAGCCACACGCGATCCTAATTTGGACATATATCGGTCGTTCCTTCATCGTCGCTGCATCACAATCCTGGAACTCTCTCTCTAACAGCACTGTGGGAACACCTTCACCACACGGACTGCAACTGTTCAAGAAGGCGGCTCACCACCACCTTCTCAAGGGCAACTAGGGTTGGGCATTAAATGCTGGCTTTACCAGCGACATCCCGAGAATGAATGAATACATTTAAAAAAAATACAACACCCCCCTCCCCCTGATCTAGCCTACGAGACTGGTGTGGGTGTTAATTACGGGTCAAACAGCCAGACACGGTCATATAGAGGATGCTCATTTCATTCAGCAGACAGTTATATACAACCAAATTATTTTTCAGCCAAACTATTGCAGTACCACACAAATGGTCTCTTTTAATGGAGGTCTTACAGCCTTGGCTCAGTGGGTGGCACTTTCGCTTCTGATGGTCAGAAGGTCATGGGATCAAGCCCCACTCCAGAGACTTGAGCGCATAATCCAGGCTGACACTTCGGTGCAGTGCTGAGGGAGATACCATCACAGACCACGTCTAGAGACATTTGCCAGTTGCTAACAGATGAGCAACAATATCAGAGGTCGGATCCCAGCTCAGGCACTAAAGCGTGGGCGGTTCGAGCCTGGACCTTGACGTAGTCTCCCAGGGTAATGATATATGTCTCACTTCCTGTTTGCTGTTAGTTGGTCAGGCTGGTGGGCCTGGCTCTATCTCAACCCCGGCCACATGTACAGTGCCAGAATGATGTACGGTAGAGGATTTAAAGTAACACGTTGATCATCTTTCAACTCCAGCTTCTAAAAATATTTTCCCATGAAATATACCATCTTGCTATCTCCTCCAACTGTATACCTCAGACCGCACTCTCTGTTTCTCCGACCTTAGATTACTGCCCCTCCCCCAATTCCACCGTCCCACCCTCAACAACTCATCTCTCTGGCTCCTGCTCCTTGGAACTCTCTCCCAACATTTTTGGGGCTGATTTAAACCCTATCCGCCAAGCAGAAACGAGGCAGGTGGACGGTTAAAATCACCCCGGTTACTTACCCTCTAGAAATCCATCAGGGATCCCACCTTTTTAACCTGCTCTACTGCACAGGCAGTAAGGACACCCGCCCAATTCCAGCGGGGTCCTTCTTTACATAGGCACGGGGGCAATTTTAACTTAGGCCTGAGCGTGGAAACTGTTCTGTATGAATAAAGAGTCTGACTGGATACTGTGAGCTCAAAGTAAAGCGTGACCATAGTCTTTTATTACAGGTCTCCAGAGTGCCTCTCCAGCCAGTGAGGCCTCCTTAAGTATCTGTGCTCCCAAGGGATTGTGGGATCCCTTGGAACTCCAAGGGATGAGCCCTCTGGTGGCTATACAAGGTATATACAAGTTTACATATATAACAACACTCCCCCCACAAAGTCAACACTGTAACTATTTACAAGGTGAGTTGATCTGGAGCCTTTCTTTCCCTGGTTGATCGTCTCGGTGAAAATGCTGGTTTTGGTGAGTCGTTAGTTGGGCCCTCGCTGGGCTGCTGTGCAGCTGGTCTTGCTGGGCTGCCTGGTGTGTTGGGCACTGCTGGGCTGCTGCGGGTGATGGGTTCTGCTTCGTGGCCAACCATGGTGCCGGTTGCCACTGGTGTGTATGTTGGGGGGGCAAAGAAGGTAGGGTCCAAAGTGGGTTGTTCAGGGTAGTCCATGAATCTGAATTTGATTTGGTCCAAGTGTTTCCGGTGAATGAGTCCATTAGAAAGTTTGACCCGAAACACCCTGCTCCCCTCTTTGGCCACAATAGTGCCGGGAAGCCACTTGGGACCTTGTCCATAATTCAACCCAAATACAGAATCATTGATTTCAATTTCACGTGACACATTTGCGCTATCATGATATGTACTTTGTTGAAACCGCCTGCTCTCTACCTGTTCATGCAGATCAGGGTGAACTAACGAGAGTCTTGTCTTAAGTGCCCTTTTCATGAGCAGTTCAGCAGGTGGAATCCCAGTGAACGAGTGGGTCACATGCGGTAGCTAAGCAGGACTCAGGATAGGCGAGTCTGCAGTGAGCCTTCAGTTACCCTCTTCAAGCCCTGCTTGATAGTTTGCACTGCTCTCTCTGCCTGACCATTGGATGCTGGTTTGAACGGGACAAGTGTAACGTGTTTGATCCCATTACGGGTCATGAACTCTTTGAACTCGGCACTGGTGAAACATGGCCCGTTGTCACTCACAAGAACATCACGCAGTCCGTGCGTGGCAAACATGGCCTGCAGGCTTTCAGTGGTGGCAGCAGACATGCTTGTTGACATTAACACATTTAATCCATTTGGAGTATGCATCTACAACCACAAGGAAGATTTTACCCAAAAACAGGCCTGCATAATAGACATGGACCCTGGACCACGGTTTGGAGGGCCAAGACCATAAACTTAGTGGCGCCTCCCTGGGTGCATTGCTTAACTGCGAGCATATGTTACATTTGTGCACGCAGGACTCTAAGTCCGCATCGATACCGGGCCACCACACGTGGGATCTGGCTATCGCTTTTATCATTACGATGCCTGGGTGAGTACTGTGGAGGTCATTGATGAAAGTATCCCTGCCCTTCTTGGGGACCACTACCCAATTACCCCACAAAAGGCGGTCTGCCTGTATAGACATTTCACCTTTGCACCGCTGGTAAGGCTTTATCTCTTCCTGCATTTCCACTGGGACACTGGACCAGCTCCCGTGAAGCACACAATTTTTTACTAGGGACAGTAAGGAGTCTTGGCTCGTCCAGGTTCTAATCTGTCAGACAGTGACGGGTGATTGCTCACTCTCGAATGCTTCCATAACCATGACTAAATCTGCAGGCTGTGCCAGTTCCACCCCCGTGGTGGGCAATAGCAGCCTACTGAGAGCATTGGCACAGTTTTCTTTGCCTGGCCTGTGGCGGATGGCGTAGTTATATGCGGACAACGTGAGCGCCCGTCTCTGGATGCGGGCCGATGCATTCGTATTTATCCCCTTACTTTCGGAAAAGAGGCATATCAGTGGCTTATGGTCAGTTTCCAATTCAAATTGAGCCCAAACAGATATTGATGCATTTTCTTTACCCCATAAACACACGCTAACGCTTCTTTTTCAATTGTGCTCTAGGCTCTCTCAGCCTTAGACAGACTTCTGGATGTATAAGCAACCGGTTGCAATTTCCCAGATTCATTAGCTTGTTGCAATACACACCCGATGTCGTACATGCTAGTACCAAACACTTACATGGATCATACAACACAAGCAATTTGTTTGAGCATAACAATTTTCTAGCTTTTACAAAGGAATTTTCTTGGCTTTTGCCCCATACCCATTCGTCTCCTTTACGCAGTGTGCTGAGACCCGGTAAGAAGTTACCAAAGTAGTTCAGGAGTCCTAGAAACGACCGCAGCTCCATCACGTTCTTTGGCCTCGGTGCGTTCTCGATGCCTCCGTTTTCGAATCGGTGGGCCTAATGCCATCCACCGTGATCCTTCTCCCTAGGAACTCCACTTCAGGTGCCAGGAAATCGCACTTCAAGCGTTTTAACCTGAGCCCCGGCGGTTGAGTCGATTAAGAACCTCCTCCAGGTTCTGCAGATGCTCGACTATGTCCTGACCTGTAACCAAGATGTTGTCCTGGAAGACCACCATATGCGGGACCGACTTCAGTAAGCTTTCCATGTTTCTCTGGAATACTGCAGCGGCTGATCGAATTCCAAACGGGCATCTGTTATAAATTAAGAGACCTTTGTGCATGTTGATGCAGGTGAAGCCCTTCGATGATTCCTCCAGCTCCTGTGTCATGTAGGCCGAGGTCAAGTCCAGCTTTGTGAATGTCTTTCCTCCCGCTAGCGTAGCAAAAAGGTCGTCAGTCTTTGGTAGTGGATATTGATCCTGCAGGGAGAAACGATTGATAGTTACTTTGTAATCACCACAAATTCTGACGGTGCCGTCTCCCTTGAGGTTTGGAACAATCGGACTGGCCCACTTGTTGAATTCGATCGGCAAAATGATGCCCTCTCGTTGCAGCCGGTCCAGCTCGATCCCTACCCTTTCTCTCATCATGTACTGCTCTCGCCTTGTGATGGAGGGGTCGCGCCCCCGGAATTAGCTGGATCTGCACTTTTGCTCCTTGGAACTTCCCGATGCCTGGTTCGAACAGCGAAGGGAACTTGTTTAAGACCTGGGCACACGAAGTGTCGTCAGCGGACGAGAGTGCTCGGACCGCATCCCAGTTCCAGCGTATCTTTCCCAGCCAGCTCCTGCCAAGCAGCGTGGGGCCATCGCCCGGTACCGCCCAGAGTGGTAGCTTGTGCACCGATCCATCGTAGGAGATATTTACAGTAGCACTGCCGATTACGGGAATCAGTTCCTTTGTGTAAGTTCTCAGTTTCGTGCGAATGGGAGTCAAGACTGGCCTTGAGGCCTTGCTGCACCACAATTTATCAAAAGTCTTTTTGCTCATAATCGACTGGCTCGCGCCCGTGTCCAGCTCCATTGATACTAGGAGTCCATTTAATTCAACCTTCAGCAGTATCGGGGGACACTTTGTGGTAAATGTGTGCACCCCATATATCTCTGCCTCCTTGGCCTGAGGCTCTGGTTCGTCGTGATCCGCCATGGATCTGTCCTCCTCTGCAACATGGTGGTTTGCAGGATTAACAGGATTTGCAACTCACCTGCACATATGTTGGAGGTGTCCCATTGTTCCACAGCCCTTGCAAACGTATCCTTTGAAGCGGCATAAATGGAAACGATGATCACCCCCGCAGCGCCAACAAGGTGTTAATGGCCTTGCATTCATCACCCTTGATGGTGGACTCTGAGACATCTGCGGACGTGCAGCTGCAGGCATGTGGGACCTGCCCTGTACATTGCGATTTGAAAACAACATCACTTTGTTCACAGTACTTGTAGCAGCATTCGTGCGCTGAGAGATTTGCTTAGTATTGTCACTGGTGGCAATGAACGCCTGGGCTATCGCTATGGCTTTACTCAAGGTTGGGGTCTCTACAGTCAAAAGTTTGCGACGTATCACTTTATGGCCAATGCCAAGTACAAAAAAGTCTCTGAGCATGTGCTCCAAATGTCCTTCAAATTCGCAATGTCCTGCTAGGCGTCTTAGCTCGGCGACATAACTCGCCACTTCCTGGCCTTCAGACCTTTTGTAGGTGTAGAACCGATACCTCGCCATCAGAACGCATTCCTTCGGGTTCAGATGCTCCCAGACCAGTGTGCAAAAATCATCATATGATTTCTCTGTGGGTTTCGCTGGAGCAAGCAGATTTTTCAGGTGGCCATACGTTGGTGCCCCGCAGACGGTGAGGAGATGCGCCCTTCATTTGGCGGCGTTCGCTTCTCCTTCCAGCTCATTGGCCTCGAAGTATTGGTCGTGTCGCTCCACGAAGGTTTCCCAATCATCTTCCTCTGAGAATTTCTCCAGGATGCCCACTGTTCTCTGCATCATTGGGTTCGTCATCTGTACCTTGTCACCAGTTGTTATGTATGAATAAAGAGTCTGACTGGATACTGTGAGCTCAAAGTAAAGTGTGACCTTAGTCGTTGATTGCAGGTCTCCAGAGTGCCTCTCCAGCCTGTGAGACCTCCTTAAGTACCTGTGCTCCCAAGGGATTATGGAATCCCTTGGGACTCCAGGGGATGCACCCTCTGGTGGCTATACAAGGTATATACAAGTTTACATGTATAACAGAAACCACTGTAGCTTTCCCACCAAGTGAAGACCAGTCAGGACCTGCCAGTAAGAAGAAGAAGCCGAAACAATTCACCAGACGACCCATCTATCTAAAACCCACTGGGAGTTAAGATTGGGGCCAAATGACTTGCTGCCTCTTTCCCTTCCTTTGAAAAACCCATCCTTTCAACCATGCTTTCACCCCTCTGACGTCCCACTCCAGAGACTTGAGCACAAAAATGTACGCTGACTTGCCAGTGCAGTGCTGAGGGAGCGCCGGAGGTGCCGTCTTTCGACTGAAATTTTAAACCGAGGCCCCGTCTGCCCTCTCAGGTGCATGTAAAAGATCCCATGGCACTATTCTGAAGAAGAGCAGGGGACTTATCCCCAATGACCTTGCCAATATTTCTCCCTCAATCAACATCACTAAAACAGATTATCCAGTCATTATCACATTGCTGTTTGTGGGAGCTTGCTGTGCGCAAATAGGCTGCCGCGTTTCTTACATTACAACAGTGATTACACTCCAAAAGTACTTTATTGGCTGCAATGAGCTTTGGGATGTCTGGTGGTCGTGAAAGGTGCTATATAAATGAAAGACTTTCTTCCGTTTCCACATTGTAAACCACCCGAAGATTTTAGTTTGTGTGAAACCCACTTAATGAACGCAAGTTGTTTTTTTGGCTTATGTCACTTCACTTTTGATCTGGAATTCATTTTTTATTATGAGTAGAACAGAAAATATAATTATTCATTTGAAGGATGAGAATGCTTTTTGATGGTTAATCAGTGGGTGAGTGCACAGGCAATCGAGTACACTGTGTTAGCTCAGGATTCGCTATTCTCTTGACACAATCTGCTCTTCTTTGCAGTTAATTAAAATGCTCAATACAAGGTGATACCGAGCGGCTCATACCAGCAGCAAGAGACTGAGACCATCAAGGCAAATGCTTCCTCCCCACGCCCCATGACTACCACCCACAAAAAACGTTTCTCCTCAGTTGGCTGTCCTGGTGGATCTAAGAACATAAGAACATAAGAAATAGGAGCAGGAGTAGGCCATACGGCCCCTCGAGCCTGCTCCGCCATTCAATAAGATCATGGCTGATCTGATCATGGACTCAGCTCCACTTCCCTGCCTGCTCTCCATAACTCTTCATCCCCTTATCATTTAAGAAACTGTCTATTTCTGTCTTAAATTTATTCAATGTCCCAGCTTCCACAGCTCTCTGAGGCAGCGAATTCCACAGATTTACAATCCTCTGTGGTTTCTTGCTCTTGTTCTATGGAATTTAATTCCACCATGCTTTCAGATGGTGCATTCCAGATCTTAATACCATCTGTGTGAAAACAATTCTCTTCATTTCCCCTCTAGTTCTCCTTGCAATGATTTTAAATCCGTGCCCTCTGGTTATTGACCCACTTGCCAGAAGAAACTGTTTCTCCCTACTTGCTCTATCAAAACCCCTCATAATTTTGATTACCTCTATTAGGTCTCCCCTTAACCTTCTCTGCTCTAAGGGGAACAACCCCAGCGTCTCCAATCTCTCCACATCACTGAAATCCCTCATCTGTGGTACCATCTTGGTCAATCTCCTCTGCACCCTCTCCAAGGCCTTGACAGCCTTCCAAAAATGTGGTGCCCGAAATTGGAGACAATACTCCAGCTGAAGCCTAACCAGAGATTTGTAAAGGTTTAGCATAACTTGTTTTTGTATTCAAAGGCCCTATTTGCAAAGCCAACTATTCCATTAACTTGCTGTGGCACTATCAAATATTTGTGAATAAGCACCCCCAGGTCTCTCTGCTCTTGCACCCCCCTCACATAGTGCCCTAATCGGCCTCCCATTCCTTTAACTATTCTTTTACTTTTTATACGTTTATAAAAGATTTCCCTTTATGTTACCCGTTAATCTTTTCTAGTGTGATATCTCTTTGCCCTTCTTATATCCTTTCTCAATTTCCCCCACACTCTCTGTATTCTGCCTAGTTTTTGACTGTATTCTGTACCTGACATTTGTCGTAAACTTAATTTTTCTGTTTTATTCTAACCTCTATGTCCTTTGTCATCCAGGGAGATCCAGCTTTGGATGCCACATCTTTCCACCTTATGGGAATATGCTTGGTTTATACCCGAAATATCTCCCCCTTGAAGGCCTGCCATTGCTCATTCACTGTTTCCCTGGACAATCTTTGCTTCCGGGCCACCTGTGCTAGATCCCTTCTCAAATCACTGAAATTTGCCTGCTTGGCAGTGTCAGTTGTGGCTCAGTGGGTAGCACACTTGCCTCTGAGTCAGAAGGTTGTGGGTTCAAGTCCCACTCCAGGGTCTTGAGTGTGTAATTTTAAGCTGATGCTCCCAGTGCAGTGCTGAGGGAGTGCTGTACTGTTCGGATGAGATATTAAACTGAGGCCCTGTCTGCTCTCTCAGGTTGATGAAAAAGATCCCATGGCACTATTTCGAAGAAGAGCAGAGGAGTTATCCCTGGTGTCCTAGCCAATATTTATCACTCAATCAACATAACTAAAACAGATTATCTAGTCATTACATTGCTACTTGTGGAAGCTTGCTGTGCACAAATTGGCAGCTGCGTTCCCCACTTTACAACAGTGACTACACTCCAAAAGTACTTCATTGACTGTAAAGCGCTTTGAGATGACAGGTGCTATTTAAAGGTAAGTCTTTCTTTTCTTACTGTGCAGAGAGAGGAGGGACACAAGATGTTCCTAAATGGACCAAAATCATGGACCTCCCTACTCCGGGTATGCCCTGGAGCACATTCGCCACACGGCTGCAGCTGCTCATGAAGAAGGTCATTCACCACATTCTCAGGGGCAGCTAATGCTGGGCAATAAATGCTGGTCTTGCCAGCGAAACCCATATACCAAGCATTAAAAAAAATTGAGCTTCTTACAAGTGTCATTTTCAACCTGACATCAAACAATAAACCTGTCACCTACTCCTCCCTACGGAACCACTAAGAGTGGTTCTCAGCTGAATCACACAAATAGCACAGTGGATTTAAGGCATTTTTTCATCTACCTTTCAGTGTGTAACTATACCCTCTGCAAATACTTCTATATAAAACACGCAATTACCTCGGAAATACGCTGCCAGTGGTGTTGGCTCCCACTGCCTCCACTTGAAAGTCACTTTACTCGCTTCTGCTCATTTGACTTTTGATTAGGAACAAGTCATCATTATATTAGACATAAAGTAAGATGGAAACAAACATTATATAGTGACTCACTGAGCATATTAAGGGACGGGATTGTTTTTTGCTGATGCACAGTCTGTAAGCAGTTCGACAGAGGCCTGCAGACAATCAAATCCATTGTAGTGTTAGCTTAGGACTCTCTATTGGGTGAGCATCCGGACAGAATTAGCCATACTTTGGAGCTAATCAAACTGGTCAGTAACAAGATGACACTGATCTGCTCAATCCAGCATGAGACACTTTGAACATCAAGGCCATTACTTTTTAGCCTATCCATCAGGTGGCATTTCAAGTTAGTGCATCGAAGAGAGATGCATGTATGGGTGATGATTAAATTCCACGTGCAGTATCTGAAATCGGATGTAAATTTATCATAGAATACTTGCATATATCATTATATCATCATCATCATCATCATCATAGGCAGTTCCTCGAAGCGAGGATGACTTGATTCCACGCCAAAAGGGATGAGTTCACAGGTGCTTCAATAAAGGACCGAATATTCCAGATCCCAAACTATATCCTGAAGGGTGGAAGATGCCTGTGCATGGATTTTTTAATGTGTGATGGCCGTTGCACCCCAGCCACCACACGGGCTTGACAGACCTCGGTCTTGGTCCAGTGGCAAGGATTACCCAGGACGATTGGAGACCAGCTCTGCTGCACGGACCTAGTGCGCACACATGTCATAGTGTGGGCTGGTCCGTGCTGCCCCTGGGACCAGAGTGGCGGCGTACTACTGCAAGATACAATGTGAGCTGGTGCAGGAGGGTGACGGCAATGAAGAGGGATGTCATCAAGGTCCAATGTCGCTGATTGGAGCGTGGGCAGGTACAGCAGGAGCAACGAGGTCGAGGCGAAGGAGCGGCGAGAGAATGTAGAGGTACGTGATCGGGACCCAGGAGAGACATATATATATAGCATCTTTCACAACCTCAGGACATCCCAAAACGCTTTACAGATAATGAATTGCTTTGCCTTGAAGATCAGTCACTGGTAATTGGTAATGTAGGAATGGTAAGGAATGTAAAAAGCCAATTTGCACGCAGCAAGGTCCCTCCCACAGAGAGAAGACGGGGCGTTGGTTTAATATCTCAGCAAAAAAACCCACCATTGACTGTGCAGCGTTCCCTCAGATCTGCATTGGAGTGTCAGCCTAGATTTTTGTGCTCCAGTTTCTGAATGGGACTTGAACCCACAACTTTATGCCACAGAGGTGAGAGTGCTACCCACAGCATGATAAACTAGTGCCAAAAAGGACCATACTCTCTTTGAGCCATACACCAACAGGTAGCCAGACTGATAAGATATAGGGTCACTCTGCCACCGTCTGTACTATAGTCTCACTGAAAGAGAGCACAAACCTAGTCCAACAAGAGTGATTGACAGAGATCAAGTGCATCACAATTGTCAAAAAAAGAAAGAAAGACTTACATTTATGTAGTGCCTTTCATGACCTTAGAACATCCCACCTCCCCCAAGCGCTTTAGAGCCAATGAAGTACTTTTGGAGCGTAGTCACTGTTGTATAGTAGGAAATGTGGCTGCCAATTTGCGCACAGCATGCTCCCAACAACGGCAACGTGATAATGATCAAATAAAATTTTTTTGTGATGTTGATTGAGGTATAAAATATTGGCCAAGACACGAGGGAGAAAGCTCCTGCTCTTCTTCGAAAGAGTGCCATGGGATTTTTTACATCCACCCGTGAGGTTTGATGTCGGATCCAAAATACAGCACTTCTGACAGTGCAGCACACCATCATCATTGCACTGGAGTGTTAGTCTAGATTATGTACTCAAGTCTCTAGAGTGGGACTTGAATTCACAACCTTATGATGCAGAGGCAAGATCACTACCACTAAGCCACAACATCTTAGAAACATAGATAATAGAAACATAGAACTCCACAGCGCAGAAGGAGGCCATTTCGGCCCATCGTGTCCACGCCAGCCGACAAAGAGCCACACGGCCCTCGGTCAACAGTCCTGAAGGTTACATATAAGCCTATGAACAATGAACAATGGCAGAAAGGTAAAGAGTTCCCAGACCAACTGTCCGCCTCACACAACTGCGACACCCTTTACACTAAAACATTCTACATTCAACCCCAACCGGACCCATGTGATCTCCTGGGAGAGGCAAAAACCAGATAAAAACCCAGGCCAATTGGGGGAAAAAAAATTTGGGAAAATTCCTCTCTGACCCATCCAGGTGATCGAAACTAGTCCAGGAGATCACACTGGCCGTATTCGATTCCCTGCAGCAATCTCATTGTGCGAGGCCCCTTGGGAAAGAGTGACCATAATATGGTGGAATTATACATTAGGATGGAGAATGGAACAGTTAATTCAGAGACCATGGTCCAGAACTTAAAGAAGGGTAACTTTGAAGGTATGAGGCGTGAATTGGCTAGGATAGATTGGCGAATGATACTTAAGGGGTTGACTGTGGATGGGCAATGCCAGACATTTAGAGACCGCATGGATGAACTACAACAATTGTACATCCCTGTCTGGCGTAAAAATAAAAAAGGGAAGGTGGCTCAACTGTGGCTATCAAGGGAAATCAGGGATAGTATTAAAGCCAAGGAAGTGGCATACAAATTGGCCAGAAATAGCAGTGAAACCGAGGACTGGGAGAAATTTAGAACTCAGCAGAGGAGGACAAAGGGTTTGATTAGGGCTGGGAAAATAGAGTACGAGAGGAAGCTTGCAGGGAACATTAAGACGGACTGCAAAAGTTTCTATAGATATGTAAAGAGAAAAAGGTTAGTAAAGACAAACGTAGGTCCTCTGCAGTCAGAATCAGGGGAAGTCATAATGGGGAACAAAGAAATGGCAGACCAATTGAACAAGTACTTTGGTTCGGTATTCACTAAGGAGGACACAAACAACCTTCCCTATATAAAAGGGGTCAGAGGGTCTAGTAAGAAGGAGGAACTGAGGGAAATCCTTATTAGTCGGGAAATTGTGTTGGGGAAATTGATGGGATTGAAGGTGTCATGTATTTTACATTATTATATATAACTGTATCTTAACATGCTATACATGACTGTAATAAGATATGACCTGTAACCACCAGCAAAACTTACCACCAGGGGTGCACTTGCAAGAGACAGGTATATAAGGACAGGTCTCAGGCAAGTGCAGCATTCCAGAGCTGTGAAATAAAGGTGCAGGTCCAGAGTGACCTTGACTTCACTACATGCCTCGTGTGAATCTGTACTGAGGGGACAGGACTTTACAGAAGGCCGATAAATCCCCAGAGCCTGATGGACTGCATCCCAGAGTACTTAAGGAGGTGGCCTTGGAAATAGCAATGACTGCATTGACAGTCATTTTCCAACATTCCATAGACTCTGGATCAGTTCCTATGGAGTGGAGGGTAGCCAATGTAACCCCACTTTTTAGAAACTGGAAATGGGATGATGTCCATGCCATGTCATTAGAGGAACGGACCTCCTGCTCAACAGTTATAAAGCAATTTGAACATCACTTTCAGCCAGGTATGGGCACTTTCAAAGGGGCTAAAGTCAAAATCTACATCACGCAGGATGCTAGACCGGTCCATCACAAGGCCAGAGCTGTACCCTATGTGATGAGGGAAAAGATTGAACACGAACTAGACAGGCTTCTGCGGGAAGGCATTCTATCAGCTGTGGAATTTAGCCAACTGGGTAAGTCCCATCATCCCAGTCATGAAGCCTGATGGATCCGTACGAATCTGTGGGGACTACAAATCTAAGGAGGTGGCCTTGGAAATAGCAGATGCATTGACAGTCATTGTCCAACATTCCATAGACTCTGGATCAGTTCCTATGGAGTGGAGGGTAGCCAATGTAACCCCACTTTTTAGAAAAGGAGGGAGAGTGAAAACAGGGAATTATAGACCGGTCAGCCTGACATCGGTAGTGGGTAAAATGATGGAATCAATTATTAAGGATGTCATAGCAGCGCAATTGGAAAGAGGTGACATGATAGGTCCAAGTCAGCATGGATTTGTGAAAGGAAAATCATGCTTGACAAATCTTCTGGAATTTTTTGAGGATGTTTCCAGTAGAGTGGACAAGGGAGAACCAGTTGATGTGGTGTATTTGGACTTTCAGAAGGCTTTCGACAAGGTCCCACACAAGAGATTAATGTGCAAAGTTAAAGCACATGGGATTGGGGGTAGTGTGCTGACATGGATTGATAACTGATTGGCAGACAGGAAGGAAAGAGTAGGAGTAAATGGATACTTTTCAGACTGGCAGGCAGTGACTAGTGGGGTACCTAAAGGTTCTGTGCTGGGGCCCCAGCTGTTTACATTGTACATTAATGATTTAGATGAGGGGATTAAATGTAGTATCTCCAAATTTGCGGATGACACTAAGTTGGGTGGCAGTGTGAGCTGCGAGGAGGATGCTATGAGGCTGCAGAGTGACTTGGATAGGTTAGGTGAAAGGGCAGATGAAGTATAATGTGGATAAATGTGAGGTTATCCGCTTTGGTGGTAAAAACAGAGAGACAGACTATTATCTGAATGGTGACAGATTAGGAAAAGGGGAGGTGCAACGAGACCTGGATGTCATGGTACATCAGTCATTGAAGGTTGGCATGCAGGTACAGCAAGCGGTTAAGAAAGCAAATGGCATGTTGGCCTTCATAGCAAGGGGATTTGAGTACAGGGGCAGGGAGGTGTTACTACAGTTGTACAGGGCCTTGGTGAGGCCACACCTGGATGGAGTATTGTGTACGGTTTTGGTCTCCTAACTTGAGGAAGGACATTCTTGCTATTGAGGGAGTGCAGCGAAGGTTCACCAGACTGATTCCCAGGATGGTGGGACTGACATATCAAGAAAGACTGGATCAACTGGACTTGTATTCACTGGAGTTCAGAAGAATGAGAGGGGATCTCATAGAAACGTTTAAAATTCTGATGGGTTTAGCCAGGTTAGATGCAGGAAGAATATTCCCAATGTTGGGGAAGTCCAGAACCAGGGGTCACAGTCTAAGGATAAGGGGTAAGCCATTTAGGACCGAGATGAGGAGAAACTTCTTCACCCAGAGAGTAGTGAATCTGTGTAATTCTCTACCACAGAAAGTTGTTGAGGCCAATTCACTAAATATATTCAAAAAGGAGTTAGATGTAGTCCTTACTACTACGGGGATCAAGGGGTATGGAGAGAAAGCAGGAATGGGGTACTGTAGTTGCATGTTCAGCCATGAACTCATTGAATGGCGGTGCAGGCTCGAAGGGCCGAATTGCCTACTCCTGCACCTATTTTCTATGTTTCTATATTTCTATGTTACCATTATATCTGCGCCATCCAACAAGAGATTATTCAGTCTAATCCCACTTACCAGCTCTCGGTCCGTAACCCTGCAGATTACTGCACTTTAAGTGCCCATCCAAGCACCTTTTAAATGTGTTGAGGGTTTCTGCATCCACCATCCTTCCAGGCAGTGAGTTCCAGATCCCCACAACCCTCTGTGTGAAGAAGATCCCCCACAAATCCCCTCTGAACCTTCCACCAACCACCTTAAAACTATGCCCCCTCATAATTGACCCCTCTACCAATGGAAATAGGCCCTTGCTATCCACTATGTCCAGGCCCCTCAAAATTTTGTACACCTCAATGAGGTCTCCTCTCAACCTCCTCTGTTCCAATGAGAACAAACCCAGCCGATCCAATCTGTCCTCATAGCTAAGATTCTTCATTCCAGGCAGCATCCTAGTAAATCTCCTCTGCACCCTCTCCAGTGCAATCATGTCCTCCCTATAATACGGTGACCAGAACTGCACGCAGTACTCCAGCTGTGGCCTAACCAGAGTATTATACAATTTAAGCAAGATCCCAGCTCAGGCTGCAAACTTCTGGGAGCTTGGGACAGGATTCTTGGGACATTCACATGGACGTCTCTTCTCCTTTCACTCAAATGGCGTTCGCAAAAAAAATCTGCTTCTTCTCAGCTGACTGTGCTGGTGGGTGTGGGAATGTCTGCTTCTGCATTGCCTGCTGAAAGTTAGGAGAGATAGCTTGAGTAAGATGCTTAGCGAGATTCTCACAGGAGACACATCTCAGTTGTTGCTCAACAGTTCAAAGGGAGGGGGGAGAAAACTTTTTTAAAAATCTTCACAAAAAAAATAATAAAAAGTTAAAAAACATTCCCAAGATAGCTTTACAGTTAATCGCCGTACAGTTGGACAGGGGCAGGCAGACAATCAAGCCTATTGTAGTGTTAGCTCAGGATTTTTTGTTGGGTGAGCGTCTAGACAGAATTAGCCATTCTTTGGAGCTGACGACACTGGTCGGTAGTGAGGTGACACAGATCTGATCCCGGCAGTGAGACACTGCGAGTCTTCCGGTCGGTCATGTGCTGTCAGCTTCGATCCTCACATCACTGCACAGTGGCCTCCGCACAGACATGGGCTTTGCTTGTTCAAACGCTTGATCGTCTATGATAAGCAAGAGCTATCAGTTGAATTGAGGCAAAAGTGGTTCTCACTCAACCTGATGTATGAGAGGCTTGGAGAGATAAACCGCCAGTTTCTAACATTTGTGATTGAGGTATTGAGGTGGATTGGTTATCTAGCTGCTAGGAGCATCATTAATTCTGCTCTCTTACAATAAGCCCACGTTTTTGTCAAAGCAATCCTTAAAAATGTCCCTTCAAGCATCTATAATCCGTCTTTCGGATGAGGCGTTAAACTGAGGCATTGCATGCCCTCTCAGGTGGATATAAAAGATCCCATGGGACTATTGGAAGAAGAGCAGGGGAGTTCTCCCCGGTGTCCTGGCCAATACTTATCCCTCAGCCCACATTATTAAAACAGATTCTCTCATCATCATCACATTGCTGTTTGTGGGAGCCTGCTGTGCACAGATTGGCTACTGTGTTTCGTACATTATAACCGTGACTACACTTTAAAAACGCCTCATTGGCTGTGAAGTGCTTTGGAACATCCTGAGACTTTAAAGGTGCTCTTACGTCTTTAATGTGTAGTCAATTAATGTATCCATTTATTTTCGCCCAACTGTGGGAAGAATTCCTGATACAAAATGCAGCCTACACAACGATAGTGACTACACTAAAGTTCAATGGTTGGGAAGAACCTTGGGATATCTGAAGGACGTGATAAGATGTTATGTAATGCCCCTTCCAGGCAGACACTCCAGTGCAATGCTGAAGGAGTGCTGCACTGTCGGAGGTGCCGAATTTCAGAGGAGATGTTAAACCGAGGCCTTGCCTGCTCTCTCAGGTGGATGTAAAAGATCACACGGCACTATTTTTCGAAGAAGAGCAGGGGAGTTATCCCCGGTGTCCTGGTCAATATTTATCCCTCAATCAACATCACTAAATCAGTTTATCTGGTCATTATCACATTGCTGTGTGTGGTAGTTTGCTGTGCGCAAGTTGGTTGCTGCCTTTCCCACATTACAACAGTGACTACACTCCAAAAGTACTTCATTGGCTGTAAAGCGCTTTGAAACGTGAAAGGCGCTACATAAATGCGAGGCTTTCTTTCTTTTTTCTTACTTCCGTTGCTGAACAGGAACAGACCCCAGACTGAAGGATAGAGATGGGCTGACTACTTAGTCATTTATCTACACATTAATAAATTAAATTCTACTTTATAGTACTGGGCTGTTCTATTGTGGAGTTTCCCCACTTTATGGTATTGGAAGACCGAGGTTCGGGGATTAATTACTATCCAGCGACTTCTGCTGGAAATACACATGTGCAGATATTGAGTGAGCACAGGATAAAGACCAGCCGGCCAGCCCTTACCCATGTGACAAATGGTCACCATCCATCCATTAAGATCTGTCGTAGACAAGCCTGAATTTTAATGTTTTGGCAGGTTGGGAGCAGGCGGTCTCGGGAGCAGTCAGGAAGCCCGAGAGGACAGGTCTCCCACAGGCTCTGTTCAATTTAATGGCCTGATTTGCATTTGATGCCCCTGTTTTCCACCCTCAGCCAGCCAGATGGAGAGGCAGGCTGGCTGCGGGCGGGTAGACCTGTAGCACTAGGCAGCAGAGAGGAGGGAGGGAGGCATTGTGTGGGGGCCGGGAGCTGGTCAATGCAATGTGTGAGGAGGACACAAAAAATCTGCAAAAGGACATAGACAGGCTGAGTGAGTGGGCAAAAATTTGGCAGATGGAGTATAATGTTGGTAAGTGTGAGGTTATGCACTTTGGCAGAAAAAAATCGAAGCACAAGTACAGCGGGACCTGGGGGTCCTGATGCATGAAACACAAAAGGTTAGTATGCAGGTACAGCAAGTGATCAGGAAGGCCAATGGAATCTTGGCCTTTATTGCAAATGGGATGGAGTATAAAAGCAGGGAAGTCTTGCTACAGTTGTACAGGGTATGGGTGAGGCCACACCTGGAAGACTGAGTGCAGTTTTGGTTTCCCTATTTAAGAAAGGATATATTTGCTTTGGAGGCAGTTCAGAGAAGGTTCACGAGGTTGATTCCGGAGATGAGGGGTTTGACTTATGAGGTTGAGCCTCTACTCATTGGAGTTCAGAAGACTGAGAGGTGATCTTATCAAAACATAGAAGATTATGACGAGGCTTGACAAGGTGGACGCAGAGAGGATGTTTCCACTCATAGGGGAGACTAGAACTAGAGGGCATAATCTTAGAATAAGGGTCCGCCCATTTAAAACTGAGATGAGGAGGAATTTCTTCTCTCAGAGGGTTGTAAATCTGTGGAATTTGCTGCCTCAAAGAACTGTGGAAGCCGGGACATTGAATAGATTTAAGACAGAGATAGACAGTTTCTTAACCGATAAGGGAATAAGGGAATATGGGGAGCGGGCAGGGAAGTAGAGCTGAGTCTATGATCAGATCGTATTAAATGGCGGAGCAGGCTCGAGGGGCCGTATGGCCTATTCCTGCTCCTATTTCTTATGTTCTTATGTTCTTATTTGCTTCTTGGGTTCTTTGCTTGAGAATTCATAGCAACACATTGCTGTTAAGAACCAGTTAGTTTATTAGCAAACGGTTTAACAATCACACGATACATTACCAGTTCGATGTTGGGGAAGTCCAGAACCAGGGGACACAGTCTAAGGATAAGGGGTAAATCATATAGGACCGAGATGAGGAGAAACTTTTTCACCCAGAGAGTTGTGAACCTGTGGAATTCTCTGCCACGGAAAGTTGTGGAGTCCAGTTCGTTGGACATATTCAAAAGGGAGTTAGATGTGGCCCTTACAGTTAAAGGGATCAGGGGGTATGGAGAGAAGGCAGGGGTGGGGTACTGATGATGCATGATCAGCCATGATCTTATTGAATGGCGGTGCAGGCTCGAAGGGCCGAATGGCCAGCTCCTGTACCTATTTTCTATGTTTCTATGTTTCTAATGTTCACAATACTCAATAAAACCCCAAACCCAACTGGCTGGGGTTTTATTGAGTCTTGTGAACATCACGTAACTGGCTAAGCCACTCCCAATTCAACAGCTCAACAAACCTGTGAGCATACTCACAGGGGCATACATTACAGTCGGAAGGGGGCGGAGTCCATGGGGATCGGAGGCTTGGGGGAGGTGAGTCTTCGATCATTTAGGCCCCGATGCTGGATCCAGGAGGTAAGTGTAACGGCACTTACCGCCTGGATCCGCAGTCATCATCTTCCATTAGCCGTTAGGTTTCATGAGGCCTGCAACACTCGACCAACCACTGTTAAATTTAAAATGGTGTTTAATTCTGAGGCAAGCCAGCCTCATTATAATATTTAAATGGGTGACCTGTCCCCCACCTCGCCTCCGTTAAAACTGGAAGTGGGCGGGTTGGAGGCGGGCTCTGGGTCAGATTTTTAACACTTAAACTTCCCACCCGACCCCAACTCACCCGTTTTTTGGGGTTAAAATTCCCCAAAATGTATCTGTTTTGGGTTTGGGACTGCCATTCAAACCATCAGTTCCACGTAACAAATCCAATCTGGAATTCAGGAGAAGCTTCTTTACTCAGAGAGTGGTAAGAATGTAGAACTCGCTGTCACAGTGAGTGCACGAGGGAGAAAGGAATAGAAGGGTATATTGATAGCGTTAGATGATGTAGAGTGGGAAGAAGCTTGTATGGAGCATAAACACCGACTTAGACCTATTTGAGCCGACTGGTCCGTCTCTGTGCTGGAGACTCAATGTAATTCTATGTAAGCCAAGGTCTGAAAGCGCAGTAGGCAGCTGTAGACTTTTACCCAGTATGAATTATATCAATCAAGAGAATAAGGTAAAAATTGGTATGAAACATAAGAACATAAGAATTAGAAGCAGGAGTAGGCCATTCGGCCCTTGGAGCTTTCTCCGCCATTCAATCAGATCATGGCTGATCTTCTGCATCAACTCCACTCTCCCATCTGATCCCCATATCGTTTGATTCCCTTAGTGTCCAAAAATCTAGCGAACTCAGCCTTGAATATACTCAACGACTCAGCATCCACAGACCTGTGGGGTAGAGAATGCCAAAGATTCATCACCCTTTGAAGAAATTTCTCATCTCAGACCTAAATGGCCGACCCCTTAGCCTGAGACAATGACCCCTAGTTCTAGACTCGCCAGCCCGGGGAAACAATCTCTCAGCATGTTTCCTGTCAAACACTCTAAGAATTTTGTGCGTTTCAATGAGGTCACCTCTCATTCTTCTAAACTCCAGAGAATATCGGCCTAGTCTGCTCAATCTCTCCTCATAGGACAAACACCCCATCTCAGGAATCAATCTAGTGAATCTTTGTTGTACCCCTCTAAGGCAAATATATCCTTCCTTAGGTAAGGAGACCAAAACTGTGCATAGTACTCCAGGTGTGGTCTCACCAAATAATTGCAGCATGACTTCCTTACTCTTGTACTCCAAAGGCCTTACAATAAAGGCTAGAAAAACACTTTCCTTCCTAATTGCTTGCTGTACCCACATGTTAACTTTCTGTGATTCATGTACAAGGACACCCAAATCCCTCTGAACACCAACATTTACTATTCTCTCACCTTTTAAAAAATATTCTGCTTCTCCATTCTTCCTACAAAAGTGGATAATTTCACACTTCTCCACAAACTATACTCCATCTGCCACCTTCTTGCCCAATCATTGAACCTGTCTATATCCCTTTGCAGACTCTATACGCTCGCCTCACAGCTTAATTCCCCAGCAGTTTGTTGATTGATGTGGATCAGGAGGAAGCCTTAGGACTAATAATAACAACAAGGGATATGGGGAATGTGCAGAAAGGTGGAGTAGAGGTAGAAGATCAGCCATGACCTCATTGAATGGCGGAGCAGGCTCGAGGGGCAGAATGGCCTGCTCCTGCTCCTATTTTTAATGTTCTTATGTTCTTAACAACAGCTTGTATTTATACAGTGCTTTGAATGTAGAAAAATATCCCAAGGCCCTTCGTGCAGGTGGCGGAACAAAATGTCGCTTCATTGTCGCTAGGACAACATCCTGGAACTCCCTCCGTAGCAGCACTGTGGGAGCCCCTTCACCACATGGACTGCAGCGGTTCAAGAAGGCGGCTCACCACCACCTTCTCAAGGGCAACTAAGGTTGGGCAATAAATGCCGGCCTTGCCGGTGATACTCACATCTTGAGAATGAATATTAATTTACTAAAAAGGAGATATTAAATGGGGTGACCAAAATCTTGGCCAAAGAAATGGGATTTATGAACATAAGAACATAAGAACATAAAAATTAGGAACAGGAGTAGGCCACCTAGCCCCTCGAGCCTGCTCCGCCATTCAACAAGATCATGGCTGATCTAGCCATGGACTCAGCTCCACTTACCCGCCCGCTCCCCATAACCCTTAATTCCCTTATTGGTTAAAAATCTATCTATCTGTGATTTGAATACATTCAATGAGCTAGCCTCAACTGCTTCCTTGGGCAGAGAATTTCACAGATTCACAACCCTCTGGGAGAAGAAATTCCTTCTCAACTTGGTTTTAAATTGGCTCCCCTGTATTTTGAGGCTGTGCCCCCGAGTTCTAGTCTCCCTGACCAGTGGAAACAACCTCTCCGCCTCTATCTTGTCTATCCCTTTCATTATTTTAAATGTTTCTATAAGATCACCCCTCATCCTTCTGAACTCCAACGAGTAAAGACCCAGTCTACTCAATCTATCATCATAAGGTAACGCCCTCATCTCCGGAATCAGCCTAGTGAATCGTATCTGTAGCCCCTCCAAAGCTAGTATATCCTTCCTTAAGTAAGGTGACCAAAACTGCACGCAGTACTCCAGGTGTGGCCTCACCAATACCCTGTACAGTTGCAGCAGGACCTCCCTGCTTTTGTACTCCATCCTTCTTGCAATGAAGGCCATTATTCCATTCGCCTTCCTGATTACCTGCTGCACCTGCAAACTAACTTTTTGGGATTCATGCACAAGGACCCCCAGGTCCCTCTGCACCGCAGCATGTTGTAATTTCTCCCCATTCAAATAATATTCCCTTTTACTGTGTTTTTTTCCAAGGTGGATGACCTCACATTTTCCAACATTGTATTCCATCTGCCAAACCTTCGCCCATTTGCTTAACCTATCTAAATCTCTTTGCAGCCTCTCTGTGTCCTCTACACAACCTGCTTTCCCACTTATGGAAGGTCTTAAAGGAGGAGAGGGAGGAGGGTTGTATGGAGGGAATTCCAAAACATGGGATCGCTCTAGCTGAAGGCATGGCTTCTATTGGCAGGGAGAAGGGAGATGGGGAGAGGCTGGAGTCAGAGGAACGGAGAGTTTAGGAGAGTTGTTAGACTGGAGGAGGTTATAGAGTGCCTGTGCACTGCTGGCTTTATAATATAAATCACTCTCCCTCCTCTCCATGTCCAAATGACAGGTGTTGAGCACAAAAGTAAATAATAAATAGCCATTTCCTATTCATGAAAAAGCAGGAAGAAAGATGAAAGCAAACCATCCTTATGTCGAAAGGCTTCAATATTTATTGGAGTGATTAAACCCAGCCTTATAACCACTTCCAAGCTTCTGAGTACTTGTGGGAGTCTTTTATATTAATAACAAGAGGGCCCTCATCTCAATGAATTCGATCATTTACCTTTCAGAAGCCACTCTGTAAATGCTGATTAATCACTGTGTATCTCTGCAATCCTGAGTCAATAGAAACCTTTTGGAATACATCGAAATGCTGCAACAGCTTGGATTTATATAGAGCCTTTAAATTAGTGAAACATCCCAAGGCGCTTCATAGGAGCGTTATAAAACAAAATTTGATTCCAAGCCACATAAGGGGATGTTAGGACAGATGACCAAAAGCTCGATCAAAGAGGTAGGATTTAAGGGGTATCTTAAAGGAGGAAAGAAAGGGAGGGAGGCGGTGAGATTTAGGGAGGGAGTTCCAGAGCTTGGGGCCTCAGTCAATGAAGGCACGGCCACCAATGGTGGAGTAATTGAAATCAGGGCTGCTCAAGAGGCCAGAATTAGAGGAGCGCATACATCTCGGAGGAGATTACAGAGATTGGGAGGGGCGAGGCCCTGGAGGGATTTGAAAGCAACGATGAGAATTTTGAAATCGAGGCATTGCCAGACCAGGAGGGAATATAGGTCTGCGAGCACAGGGGTGATGGGTGAACGGGACTAATAACTTTGAAGGGATGCGAGAGGAAACATTTCAAGAAATGAAGGGCAGAAATCAGCACTGAAAACAAGGGTGGAATTGAGGGATGGAAAAAAGGGATTGAAATGAGGATTGGAAATGATGAGGAAGGAAATCAAGAAATTGAAATCAGAGACGGAAATGGAGATTGTGAATGAGAAATGGTGATGAGGATTGGAAACAAGGGATGCAAATGAGACTTGGAATAATGGGAAAGAAACAAGGAGTGGGAATGAGGATTGGGAATGACGATTTGAAATGGGGACTAGAATCAAGTGGTGGGAATGAGGGACAGAAACAATAATTGGAAACAAGGATTAGGATAGAGTGATAGAAGAGAGAACTGGATGCCACAACCTAGATTCTCCAGCCACCTTATTTCAACACAGTCGCTAGCCCTTTTATTATAAACAGGTTAATGCAATACAGGACGGAATCTAATCGAGGGGTTCGGGTGGTTTATGTATAGAGTAATAGATACCCGGGAGTGAGTTACAGGCTGGAATCTAATCGAGGGGTTCGGGAGGGTTTATATACAGAGTAACGGATACCCAGGAGTGAGTTACAGGCTGGAATCCAATCGAGGGGTTCGGGAGGGTTTATATATAGAATAATACATACCCAGGAGTGAGATACAGTCTGGAATCTAATCGAGGGGTTCGGGTGAGAATGCTTCAACTGAGCCACCATCAAGCAGCTTTCAGAGAATCAGAAGATCTGTGCATCCTGAAGTTGAGGGGGGTTGTCCATGCACTTAAACACATGCTTCTGGCCCGCAATAGTGCTCATTGTGCCTCTGACCCAGAGAGCTGGGCAGAGTCACAGGAGTTGTGGGAGAGGTCACGGAGCTTGGGTGATGAGTAGGAGTGGGGAATGGAGACAGAAAGCAGCAGCGAATGTAGCCGCTGCTTATTCTTTGGAAGAGAGGAAGGAGAGATGGAGAACTGAGGCCAAGCCTGGGAGGGAGCAAAGAGTTGGAGTACTTGGTTTAGATGAAGCCCAGAAGTACTTACCGCTGCCATTGTCGCCCCCGGCAGCAGAGGACTGAAAATCCAGCCCCTAGAGTCTATGAATATTACAGTACTACATGTTGACAATATCTATTAATATATTAAAAATCTTAATTCTGTGTGCACTTCCTGTCAACCTTTTACATTATAAATTATTATGTTCACCTCTGTAATGGGAGCTTCCTATGGAAACTTGTCACATTATAACCACACCCTCTACCAATAGAAAGGCTGCAGCACCACCACTGGTGGGTAGGTGTAATTACAATGTGACATGTTAGCATCGCCAGTTTTCATTGTAAATGTGGACATAGGAATATAGAAGTGAAATGTAATAAAGACAGAATTTGTGACTTTAAAATGGGGACAGAATAATCTCCAATTATCTCAGCTCTCTAACACCACTTCGCCTGAAGATTACACTTGATCTTGACTCACCATGCGCAGTGACACAGGAGAGCGGCTAGTTACAGTGTTAAACATGACATTTTGTCTTACAATTATATCATTACAGTATTACATCGTGGTGTTACAATAGTACAGTATTGTAACATTATATTATGTTGGTACCAGTCGTGGCTCAGTGGTAGCACTTTCGCCCCTGAGTCAGGAGGTCCTGGGTCCAGAAGTGACACTTGAGCATATAATCCAGGCTGACACTCCAGTGCAGTACTGAGGGAGTCTTTTGGATGAAAGTTTAAATCGAGGCCCCATCTGTTCCCTCATGTGCCTGTAAAAGATCCCCTGGCACTATTGGAAGAAGAGCAGGGGAGTTATCCCCAGTATCCTGGCCAATATATATCCCTCAACCAACATCATAAAAAACAGATTATCATATTGCTGTTGGTGGGAACTTGCTGTGCATCTTCCTGCAGTCTACAGCTTTCTTCTTCATTATCAACCATACAGCTGATTTTAATATCATTTGAAAACTTCTTAATCATACCCCTACATTCAAGTTTAAGTCATTGATATATATCGCAAAAGGCGAGGGACCTAGTAGAGATGTTGCTGGTGAAACCGATCATTCGTGAAACTCTGTAACTCCTTGAAGAAAGAAAGTTATGAACAAAACCTGGCTTGGAATCTAACCTCATAAACCAGATGTCGGCTCTGCACAACACACTCTAACAAAACTGCGACCCCACTCTCTGGCTCTGCCCTGCAATCCATTGCGACCTTCAAACATTCACCACCCCCCCCCCCCCCCCCCTCGCAACTCGGTCATCTGGGTCATCCATGACAGGTTGCATCTACATAGAGAAGGAAGAAAGAAGGACTTGCATTTACATAGTGCCTTTAATAACCTCGGGACATTCCAAAGCATTTTCAGCCAATTAATTACTATTGAAGTGTAATCACTGTTGTAATGTAGGAAACGTGGCAGCCGATTTGCACACCACAGCAAGATCCCACAAACAGCAATTAAATAAATGACCAGATAATCTGTTGGTTGATGGATAAGTTATTGGCCAGGACATCGGGGAGAACTCCCCTGCTCTGCTTCAAATATTGCCGTGTGATCTTTTACATTCCCCGGAGAAGGCAGACAGGTCCTCGGTTTAATATCTCATCCGAAAAATAGCACCTCCAACAGTGCAGCGCTCCTTCAGTAGTGCACTGGTTTGTTAGTCTAGATGTTGTGGTCAAATCTCTGGAGTAATAATAATAATAGCTTTTATTTATATAACGTAGCAGGAATAGGGCTTGAACCCACAGCCTTCCGACTCAGAGTTGAGCCACACTTGCATCTATAGGGCAGCAATATTCTACCCTTATGAGCCCTTTCCTGTAGACGGTGCCCATTATTCCACCCTCTATTCTCCCTTCATTTCCTTGGTCCTTGTCTTCTATTTTCATTTGTTTACGGACAAGTAGAAACACACCAAGATCAGGCTGGAGTTGTGGTAATATTTTGCTCCCTATTAGAGATAAAGCAGTCCCATCTGGCTGGGAGCGGAGTACCTCATTAACTCCCAAGTGTTGCTTGCACAATGAGCCCCATGCAGTGAAAATGACTGGTTGGTGTGACTTACATCCCCATGGTGGATACACAGACCATTCTGTTTCACACACTCTGCAATATCCCAGTTTCAAAATCATCACAAAGAAAGAAAGCACTTGCATTTACATAGCGCCTTTCACAACCTCAGGACAATGGAACACTTTTGAAGTGTAGTTGCTGTTATTATGTATTTTCTTCATGGAATCTTTGCTTAAAAATTCATAGCAACAAATTGCTCTTAACAACTAGTTGGTTTATTAACAAAGGGTTAACAGCCACACAACACATTACCAGTTCATCCACTAGGCTCACAACTGCATACCTCATTGTGGATGACTTCGACTCAACTGACTGGGGTTTTATTGAATCTTGTGACCATCACGTGACTGACTCATCCAGTCACAATGCTCAATAACTATTTTAATATACTTTTAAGCCAAGTGCCCCCTTTTGAAAGGGCACAAAAATCCACAAATTAACTAATAAACATTAAAGGGAAACTTGACAAATAAAATAAAATTAACATTTTGTTGCAACAGCTCTACAACTATTTGAGTAGAAACTTTAAATCAAGTGCCTGGAACAGCTCCACAATTATTTTAGTGAATCTTATAAATCAAGTGCCCTTTTGTTAACGGGGGACATTAAAAATGGCAAATTAAACAAATTAAACTTTAAACTTTAACGATCAAATTAAAATTTGGTTGCCGGTGGGTGATGATGCACTCCAGTCCCTCCGACACCCACTCTTGCGGAAGGCCACGAGCGTACTGGTGGACACCTCGTGTTCCATTTCCAGGGACACCCTGGCTCGGATGTAACCACGGAAGAGAGGCAGGCAGTCGGGCTGAACGACCCCCTCGACCGCCCGCTGCCTGGACCGGCTGATGGCCTCCTTGGCCAGGCCCAGAAGCAGTCCTACGAGGAGGCCTTCCGACCTGCCCACTCCCCTCCGCACAGGGTGCCAAAAGATCAGGAGAGTGGGCAACAAGCTCTACAAACCTGTGAGCATATTCACAGGTGCATACATTGCAACTGTTGTCATGTAGGAAGCGCAGCAGCCAATTTGCGCAGAGCAAGCTCCCATAAACAAATGAAATAAATTGCCACATCATCTGTTTTAGTGATGTTGGTTGAGGGATCAATATTGGCCAAGACATCAGAAGAACTCACCTGCTCTTCTTCAAAGAACTGTCCCTTTCTGCAACTCTCCTTGTAGGCTCTTTAACATCCATCTGGACCAGGCCTCAGTTTAACATCTCATCTGGAGAATGGAACCTCCAGTAATGCAGCACTCTCAACATTACAATAATAACCATAACTCCAAATAACTTAATTGGCTGTAAAGCACTTTGGGATGCCCTGGGGTCGTTAAAGGCGCTATATGAATGCAAGTCTTTCTATCTTTCTTTTAACTTCACTGAGGTGCATCTCGGTCCTGGAATAAGATTTGAATTCACAACCTTCAGACTCAGACGTGAGGGTGTCAAGTTGGCACTGAAGCATTGCATTTCTGAAGTTGGACTCCTGACAGGGAGCCCCATTTCCTGGCAGGAGCGTTTGAGAAATCACAGGCACTCTCCTTAGGACTTTCTGCTCCTTAAAATTAATTAAACTAATGAAAATGAATAGATTGAAACTGCTGAGGAAGAGCAGCAATAATAGGAGACTGTAGCCAGGGAGTTCTGAGAATGAAAGACTTGCATTTATATAGCACCTTTCACGACCACCGGATGTCTCAGAGCTCTTTACAGACAATGAAGTACTTTTGGTGTGTAGTCATTGTTGTAATGTGGGAAACGCAGCAGCCAATTTGCGCACAGCAAGATCCCACAAACAGCAATGTGGTAATGACCTGGTAATCTGTTTTTTTGCTATGTTGATTGAGGGATAAATATTTGCCAGGACACCGGGGAGAACTCCCCTGCTCTTCTTCGAAATAGGGCCATGGGATCTTTTACATCCACCTGAGAGGGCAGATAGGGCCTCGGTTTAACATCTCATCTGAAAGATGGCTCCTCCGACAGTGCAATGTTCCCTCAGCACCGCACTGGAGTGTCAGCCTAGATTTGTGCGCTCAAGCCACTAGAGTGAGACTTGAATCCACAACCTTCTGACTCGAAAGTGAGTGTGCTACCCACTGAGCCACAGCTGAGGCCTTCATTTATAGATGTTGAGATCATTCTCAGATGCATTTCCAAATACTTGATTATCCTGATAAATGTCCTGAGATATGGTAACTGAGAAGGGGTGGATTGAAGTTAGGATTTGATTGGTTAGAGCACAAATACTTATAAAAACCCACAGGGGAATTGTTCAGGAGTCTGTAGAGTGTATGGAGTAAACCCACGGGAGAGGAAATGCATTTGAAGTATGGCCTATGAAGGCTCGAATTTGAAGGAAAATTCTCAGTGATAATTTCTCATTACCATCTCATTAGCTCGTAAAATGGTTGGGTCATGACTCCGTCCCTTTTCAATTCTGTTGCCAACTAACATATTTAATAAGCACTTAAAAAAAACGAAAAGGCCAACAAGCTTCTAGGAAAGCAATTTCCGCGGTGAGAGTTTTGAACTGCCCGTGAACTGTTTCAGGCCATCAGTTGGTGCTGATTTACAGTGAGCTCCTTACAGAAGGACTGAGAGGGCGTAGGGTAGCTGGGACACAGTGACTGCCCAATACCAGTGGTTCTCAAATGGGGGACTGGGGACCTCTGGCGGTCCAAACAGACCTTCCAGAGGGTCTGCAGAATAATGTGAGCACTGAGCAGGGCTGGCCTTACCGGGTGGGGTGGGGTGGGGTGGAACGAGCGCCGTGGTCAAGAGTAAGCGAATGACCAGCGGCCGGAGGCAGGCTTGGTGCGAGCCGGGACAGGGGAGCGGAGTGAGGCCATCACATGTGTAGCACGGAGTGGGCTGGCTGTCTCACCTAGGACAGGAGCGCGCATGGAGGAGCGCTGAGAGTGGCACAAAGGTCGGCAGGTAGACCCGCCTTTACCAAGGCTGGTGGTGGGCACCGGAATGTTGATCGATAACAATGTGGCACACCCATTTCACTGATATCTGTAAGCTGTGGCTCAGTGGGTGCCACACTCGCCTCTGAGTCAGAAGGTTGTGGTCCCACGTCCCACTCCAAGAACTTGAGCACAAAAATCTAGGCTGACACTCCAGTGCAGTGCTGAGCAAGTGCTGCACTGTTGGAGGTGCTATCCTTTGGATGAGACGTTAAACTGAGAGCCTATCTGCTCTCTCAGGTGGATGTAAAAGATCCCACGGCACTATTTCGAAGAACAGCAGGGGAGTTATCCCCCGTGTCCTGGCCAATATTTATCCCTCAATCAACAAAACAAAAACAGGTCATTATCACATTGCTGTTTGTAGGAGCTTTCTGTGTGCGAATTGGCTGCTGCATTTCCTACAGGACAATAGACAGGCAAGGGACCCAGTACTGAGCCCTGCGGAATCTCAGTGGAAACATCCTTCTAGTCACAAAAACATCCAACAACCATTACCCTTTGCTTCCTTCCTCTAAGCCAATTTTGGATCCAACTAGTCATTTTGCCCTGGATCCCATGGGCTTTAACCTTTGTGACCAGTCTACTATGTGGGACCTTATCAAAAGCTTTGCTAAAGTCCATATACACTACAGCATACGCACTACCCTCTAGGTTATCACCTCAAAAAATTCAATCAGGTTAATCAAACACAATCTTCCCTTAGCAAATCCATGCTGATTGTCTCTAATTAACCCTTGACTTTCCAAATGTAGATTTATCCTGTCTTTCAGGATTTTTTCCAATAATTTTCCCACCACTGAGATTAGGCTGACAGGCCTGTAATTACATGGCCTATCCCTTTCTCCCTTCTTAAACAAGGGTACCATATTAGCAGTCCTCCAGTCCTCCTGCACCATGCCCAAATCCAAAGAGGACTGGAAATGATGGTCAAGGCCTCTGCTATTTCCTCTTTTACTTCACTCAATTGCCTGGGATGCATTTCATCTGGGCCTGGGGACTTAGCTACTTTCAAAGCTGCTAAACCCCTTCATTCTTCCTCTTTCACTATGTTTATTTCATCCATAATTTCACACTCCTCCTCGATAGCAGTATCTGCATTGTCCCTTTCCTTTGTGAAAACAGATGCAAAGTATTTATTAAGAATCATACCAACATCTTCTGCCTCCACGCAAAGATTACCCTCATGGTCTCTGATAGGCCCTGCCCTTTCTTTAGTTACCCTCTTGCTCTTAATATAATTATAGAACATCTTTGGGTTTTCCTTAATTTTATAAGCCAAGAATGTTTCATGTTCTCTCTTAGCATTACTAATATCCTTATTAATTTTGCCTCTTAACTTTTTATATTCCTCCAAAGATTCTATAGTATTTAGCCGTCGGTATATGACATAAGCTTCCCTTTTTTTCTTTATCCTCTTCTGTAAGTCCCCAGACATCCAGGGAGCTCTAGAATTGTTATTCCCACCCTTTTTCTTTAAGGGCACATGATTGGCCTGAGCCCTCCGGATCTCCTCCTTGAATGCCTCCCACTGTTCCAACACTGATTTACCCACAAGTAGTTGTTTCCAGTCCACTGTGGCCAAATCACTCCTCAACTTAGCAAAGTTAGCTTTTCCCCAATTTGGGACTTTTATTCCAGGCCTATTCTTGTCCTTATCCATAATCAACTTGAATCTGACTGAATTATGGTCACTGGCACCCAAGTGCTCTCCCACTAATACCCCTTCAACCTGCCCAGCTTCATTCCCCAAAACGAAATCCAAGAACGCACCCTCTCATGTTGGGCTTGTTACATACTGACTAAAAAAGTTCCCTTGAATGCATTTCAAGAATTCTGCACCCTCTATACCCTTCACATGATATTTGTCCCTATCAATATTAGGATAGTTAAAATCCCCTACTATTACTACCCTATGGTTTTTGGACTTCACAGCAATTTGCCGATATATTTGCTCCTCTATCTCCCTCCCACTGTTTGGGGGTCGATAATATATGCCCAGCAGTGTGACCGGCTCTTTTTTATTTTTCAATTCAACCCATATGGCGTCATTTGATGATTCCTCTAACATATCATCCCTCCTCACCGCTGTAATAATTTCTTTAATCAATACCACAACCCCCCCCCACCCCCGTCCCGCCTTTTTGCCCCCCTCTCTATCTTGTCTAAAATTCCTATAACCAGGAATATTGATCTACCAAACCTGCCCCTCTTTCAGCCATGTTTCTGTAATGGCTATAATGTCATACTCCCAAGTATTTACCTGTGCTCTTAGCTCATCCACCTTATTCGCTATACTCCTTGCATTAAAGTATATACCATTCAGCACAGGAAGACCTCCTTGCTTACTACTAATGAACCCTTGTTTCCTCTGTCTTACAGATTCGCTTTCTAAATTCTTGCTATCCAATTTCTGCTTTACTTCCTTCCCTACTGAATTTATTCTCAGGTTCACATCCCCCTGCCAAGCTAGTTTAAACTCTTGCCAACAGCACTAGCAAAACTCCCCGTGAGGATATTGGTCCCGGGGCTGTTGAGGTGCAACCCGTCCAGTTTATACATGTCCCATCTCCCCCAGAAGTTGTCCCAATGCCACAAGAATTTAAAGCCCTTCTTCCTACACCAGCTCTCCAGCCACGCGTTCATCCTGTCTATCCTTCTATTCTTGTTCTCATTAGCACGTGGCACTGGTAGTAACCTGGAGATTACTACCTTTGAGGTCGACCCTTTAATTTTCTTCCTAGCTCCATAAATGCTGCCTGTAGGACCTCATCCCTCTTTCTACCTATGTCGTTGGTCCCGATATGGACCTTGACCTCTAGCTGTTTACCCTCCCCCCCCCCCCCCAGAATGCCCTGCATCCGCTCTGTGATCCTTTACCCTGGCACCAGGGAGGCAGCATACCATTCTGGAGTCATGTCTGCAGCCGCAAAATGATCCCTCTGTTTCCCTAACTCTTGAACCCCTATCACTACAGTTCTTTTATTCTTCGTCCTTCCCCCTGTGCAGCTGAGCCACCCGTGGTGCCTTGGAATTGGCTCTGGCTGCACTTCCCAGAGGCACCATCGCCCTTGCCGATGCTCAGAAGTGAATATTGGTTTGAAAGCGAGATGGACTCACGGGGGGATTCCTGCACTACCTGCCTAGCGTTCTTACTTCATCTGGTGGCCACCCACTTCCCCTCTGCCTGCACGCTTTCAAGCTGCGGGGTGACCACCTCCTGAAAGGTGCTATCCACGTAGCTCTCAGCCTCGCGGATGCACCATATTGACTCCACCCGCTGCTCCAGCTCCGAAACGTGGAGCTCGAGTAGTTGAAGCTGGAGACACCTCCTGCACATATGGTTGTCTAGGACGAGCGAAGCATCCAGGACTTCCCACATGCCGCAGGACATGCACTCCATGGGACTGAGCTGCCCTGCCATCCCTATAATTAGACTTATCTAATTTAAAATCTAATTTTTAAAAAAAGAGAAAAAGAGAGATACTTACCAATCAGACAGCCAACCACTTACCTGCCCAGACAAGGTCTGTGAAATCCTCCTCAGAAGTGAATTCCTCGCCTACCTCCGACCCTCCTGCTCCTCGGACTCGTGGCCTTCTGAACTCCTGGCCTCCCGAACTCTCGAACTCTTGGCCTCCATAAAAGAGAATGTTGCATTGGTGGCCAAGGACACTGAGGGGAGATTTTTACAGCTAAAGGTAAAAATGGATAAATTGAATTGTGATCTCTTTAATATCTATGCACCGAATGACCATTGCAAGCGTTGTGAGTTTTTTCGGTGGTTACTCACAGAAGTGGCAGAGGCGGAAAAGCCTTGTATAGTGGGGGATTTTAATGTATTTTTATCTCGGATGGACATTTCAGCCCAGATGTCCTTTAAGGATGATAACTCCAGAGAATTGATTATAAAAATGATGACAAATTTAAATTTGAGAGACTTACGGAAGGATTGGAACCCCATAAAAAGGGAGTTCTCCAGAAGAGGTTGTGTGAGTAATGTTTTAAGACAGAGCCGAATAGATTTTGTGTTAATGCGGGAAGGGTTAAGTTCTGAGGTGATGGAGATTTATTATAAAAAAGTACTTTTTTGTGACCACTCGGCTTTGGTTCTTAAAATTAGGAAGAGCAGAGTTAAGATCGGTCCAGGGGTGTGGATTTTAAACAATCAATATGTGAAAGAAATTGCTTTTAAAGAAGGGATTTAAAATATAATGAAGAATGCTCGGAAGGAACCTTTATTCTTGAAAGAAAAAAGAGTTTGGTGGGATAATTTCAAATATGAGGTAAAAGTTTTTCGGTACTTTATGGCAAAGAAAGAGCAACAGCTAACCGGCGTCAAGAAGAGAATATAAACAGAAGGTTTACAGATATCTGTAAAAGCAGTTGACGGAGGGGATAAGGGAGCAGAGACTAAGTGGAAGGTTTTAAAGTAAGAGTGGGAATTATTGCAAGCTGAAAAATGCAAGAGGGCAATTTTACGCGCAAAGGCTAAAGATGCATTGGAGGGAGAAAGATGCACTAGATATTTTATAGAGCAAGAGAAGTTGCGACAAAGGTTTTCATTAATTGGAGAGTTGAAGTTTGGGAAAAAGACCATAAATGAAAGTGGGGAGATTATGGAGGCGGCTAGTAGCTTTTATCAAGTTATTTACAAAAGAAGACATTTCCAAACTGGCCATGGAGAAGGTTAGTGCTTTTATTGAAGAAGGTTAAAAGGAGGATGAGAAAAGCATGTGTGACAAAGAAGTAGGATTAGTGGAAATAAAAGTAGCAATAGTGGAATGAAGTTGGTGGGGTGGGGGGGACCAGAGTCTGATGGACTAAGTGCAGAATTTCATAAAGAACTTTTAGAGATTTTAAGTCCATTGGTCTTAGAGGTTTTTAAGGCGATTAAAGCTGAGAGAAGCCTGGCCCTATCTATGAGGAGAGGTATCGTAAGCTTAGCTTATAAAAATAAAGAGGGTAGAAGGGATCTGAAGAATTGGAGGCCCATCACATTATTAAATGTGGATTATAAGATCTTAGCGAGGGTTATGACAAATCGTATGAAGGAGGTGATGCCACAGATAGTTTCGCCCTCTCAGTCCTATGGAGTCATAGGCCGGGACATCGCTGACTCTGGTCTCAATCCGAGATACGATAGAACTCATGGAAGAGAGTGGGAGGGAAGCTTATGAGCTAAAGATGGATCGAGAGAAAGTCTTTGATACAGTCTCATGAGTTTTTATTGATAGTTTTGGAAGCATTTGGTTTGGGGAAAATTTAATTGGGCTCGAACCTCCACTTTTGTGCTTATCGCCAAAAAGTGGGCGTTATTTCTATTGTGGGCATTAAAAACAGGGTATTCAAGTCGTCGGCTTTGCGCCCATTCTCAAAACACCTAGTTTCCATTTTTGAAAATGGGCATTATCAAATTTATTTGACCTTCTGCCGTAAAGTCTGGCTGTCCTTAGCAACGGCATGGCAACGCTCGATTCCTGTGATTCACGAGGTCAAGGGTCATCATTGTTATGTCTCAAATAAAGCAATGTGACTGAGTAATGTAGACTTGAGTAAGTGTGACCTTAGTCTCTTTATTCTGAGAGTGTTGGCACAGCATGGGAGGCCTGCTTATATACAGTGCTCCCAAGGGATGCTGGGATCTCTTGGGACTCCAACTGATGCACCCTCTGGTAGCGGTAGAATGCTGGTTACATGGTGTTGCATACATAACATCACTCCCCCCCCCCCCCAAGTCAATAGTACACTTATTTACAGGGTGAGATGATCGCGGGCTTTCCGCTCCCTAGTCGATCGTCTCGGTACAAACACAGATGCAGGCGAGTTGGTTGAGCCTTCGCTGGGCTGCTGCACAGCTGAACTTAAGAACATAAGAACATAAGAATTAGGAACAGGAGTAGGCCATCTAGCCCCTCGAGCCTGCTCCGCCATTCAACAAGATCATGGCTGATCTGGCCATGGACTCAGCTCCACTTACCCGCCTGCTCCCCATAACCCTTAATTCCCTTATTAGTTAAAAATCTATCTATCTGTGACTTGAATGCATTAAATGAGCTAGCCTCAACTGCTTCCTTGGGCAGAGAATTCCACAGATTCACAACCCTCTGGGAGAAGAAATTCCTTCTCAACTTGGTTTTAAATTGGCTCCCCCGTATTTTGAGGCTGTGCCCCCTAGTTCTAGTCTTACCGACCAGTGGAAACAACCTCTCTGCCTCTATCTTGTCTATCCCTTTCATTATTTTAAATGTTTCTATAAGATCACCCCTAATCCTTCTGAACTCCAACGAGTAAAGACCCAGTCTACTCAATCTATCATCATAAGGTAACTCCCTCATCTCCGGAATCAACCTAGTGAATCGTCTCTGTACCCCCTCCAAAGCCAGTATATCCTTCCTTAAGTAAGACGACATTGCTGGGCTGCTGGGGATGATGAGTTCAGCTTCGTGGTCAACCGTGATGTCAGTTGCCACTTGTGTGTGTATCAGAGGGTCGAAGTTGGTGGTGTCCTCTTCAGGTTGCTCGTAGCTGTTTGTGAATCGCAGTTTGGTTTGGTCCAAATGCTTTCTGCAAGTTAGTCCATTTGCAAGTTTGATCTCAAACACCCTACTCCCTTCTTTGGTTACGACAGTGCCAGCAAGCTATTTTGGACCATGTCCATAGTTGAGTACAAATACAGGATCATTGACTTCACGTGACAAATTTGCGCGATCATGGTACATGCTTTGTTGATGCCGCCTGCCCTCGACATGATCATGGAGATCAGGGTGGACAAGAGAGAGCCTTGTATTGAGCGCCCTTTTCATGAACAGTTCGGCAAGGGGAACCCCGGTGGAGCGAATGGGTTTTGTGCGGTAGCTGAGCAGGACTCGGGATAGGCGGGTTTGCAGGAAGCCTTCCGACACGCGTTTCAAGCTTTGCTTGATGGTTTGGCCTGCCCGTTCTGCCTGGCCGTTAGATGCGGGCTTGAACAGGGCAGTTGTGACGTGCTTGATCCCATTGCGGGTCATGAATTCCTTGAATTCAGCGCTGGTGAAGCACGGCCCATTGTCGCTGACAAGGACATCAGGCAGGCCGTGGCAAACGTGGCTCATAGGCTTTCGATGGTGGCAGTGGACGTAATTACATATATTATTACACACTCAATCCATTTTGAATAAGCAGCCACAACAACCAAGAACATTTTGCCTAGAAATGGACCAGTGAAGTCAATGTGGATCCTAGACCACGGTTTGGAGGGCCATGACCACAAACTTAGCAGTGCCGCCCTGGGTACATTGCTCAGTTGAGAGCAAGTGTTGCATTGGTGCACGCAAGACTCCAAATCTGAGTCGATGCCGGGCCATCACACATGGGATCTGGCTATAGCTTTCATCATTACTATGCCTGGGTGGGTACTGTATAGGTCATGTACGAACGTTTCCCTGCCTTTCTTAGGCAAATCCCCGCGATTACCCCACAAAAGACAGTCTGCCTGTATGGACATTTCGCTGGAACGGCTTGATCTCTTCATGCATCTCCGCTGGGACGCTGGACCAGCTCCCATGGAGGACACAGTTTTTTACAAGGGACAGTAAAGGATCCTGGCTGGTCCAGGTCCTGATCTGGCGGGCCGTAATGGGTGACTTTTTGTTTTCAAATGCATCCATCACCAAGAGCAAGTCTGTAGGCTGTGCCATTTCCACCCCGGTGGTGGGCAATGGTAGCCGACTGAGAGCATCAGCTCAGTTCTCTGTGCCTGGCCTGTTGCGACTTACATAGTTATATGCAGACAATGTGAGCGCCCATCTTTGGATGCGAGCAGAGGCATTAGTATTAGTACCTTTACTCTCTGAGAATAGCGATATGAGCGGCTTATGGTCAGTTTCTAACTCGAACTTAAGCCCAAACAGATACTAGTGCATTTTTTTCACCCCGTAAATGCATGCCAGAGCTTCTTTTTCAATCATGCTGTAGGCCCTTTCGGTCTTGGACAAACTCCTGGACACATAAGCGACCGGTTGCAATGTTCCCGATTTATTTGCTTGTTGTAACACATACCCGACCGTGTACGAAGATGCATCGCAAGCTAGCACTAAATGTTTACATGGGTCATACAGAACAAGCAGTTTGTTGGAACATAACAGATTCTGGCTTTCTTAAAAGCAGTCTCTTGTGATTTCCCCCATACTCAGTCATCTCCCTTGCATAGCAACATGTGTAGAGGTTCTAGCAAGGTGCTTAACCCGGGTAGGAAATTCCCAGAATAATTGAGGAGTCCCAGGAACGACCGCAGCTCTGTCACGTTCTGTGGTCTCGGCGCGTTCTTGATGGCCTCTGTTTTGGCATCGGTGGATCTGATGCCGCAATTCTTCTGCCTCAGAACTCTACCTCTGGCGCCAGGAAAAGCACACTTCGAGCATTTCAACCTGAGTCCCACACGATCGAGCCAACTTCGAACCTCTTCCAGATTCTGCAAGTGTTCGATGGTGTCCCGACCTGTGATCAATATGTTGTCCTGGAAAACCACGGTGCACAGAACCGACTTTAGCAGACTCTCCATGTTCCTTTGAAAAATAGCCACGGTCAATCAAATCCCAAAAGGGCGTCTATTGTAGATGAACAGACCTTTGTGCATGTTGATGCAGGTGAAGCCTTTCGAAGATTCCGCCAGCTCCTGCGTCATGTAGGCCGAGGTCAGGTCCAGCTTGGTGAACGTCGTCCCTCCTGCCAGCGTCGCAAATAGGTCGTCTGCCTTGGGTAATGGGTACTGGTCCTGCAGAGAAAAACCGTTAATCGTTACTTTATAGTCCCCACAAATTCTGGCCATGCCATCGCCCTTGAGAACCGGAACAATCGGACTGGCCCACTCGTTGAACTCAACTGGCACGATGGGATGCCCTCTCATTACAGCCTGTCCAGCTCGATCTCCACTTTCTCTCGCATCATGTATGGCACCACATGTGCCTTGTGATGGATGGGTCGTGTACTGGGAACCAAATGGATCTACACCTTCGACCCAGAGAAATTTCCGATGCCTGGCTCAAACAATGACGGAAACTTGCTCAAAACCTGGACACATGAGGTGTCATCGACGGACGAAAGCGCTCGGATGTTATCGCAGTTCCAGCGGATTTTTCCCAGCCTGCTTTTGCCGAACACTGTGGGGCCATCTCCTGTTACAATCCATAGTGGTAGTTCGTGCACCGCTCCATCATAGGAGACTTTTACTGCTGCACTGCCCCAGGGATCAGCTCTTTAGTGTAAGTTCTCAGCTTGGTATGAATAGGGCTCAGCTTGGGCCTTTGTGCCTTGTTGCACTGCAGCCTGTCAAAGTCCTTTTTGCTCATGATAAACTGACTCGCACTCATGTCCAATTCCATGGATACTGGACTTCCGTTGAATTCAACTTTTAACATGATCGGTGGACATTTCGTGGTGAAAGTGTGAACCGCGTACACTTCTGCCTCCTCGGTTCGAGTCTCTAATTCAGTTTGATCCGCCATGGATCGGTCTTCCTCTGCAACGTGGTGGTTTGCAGGGTTTGCAGCTTGTCTGCACATTCGCTGGAGGTGTCCCATTGTTCCACAGCCTTTGCACGCATAGTGTTTGAAGCGGCATTGATGGGCTCGATGATCATCTCCGCAGCGCCAACAAGGTGTTAATTGCCTCGCATTCACGCTTGATGGCGGACTCTGAGTCATCTGAGGTCATGCAGCTGCAGGCGTGTACGTTCTGCCATATGCATTCCTGCCTGAAAACGACGGTACTTTGTGTACAGTACTTACCGATGCATCTTTATGCTGCGAAATTTGTTTGGTGTTATTGCCGGTGGACATAAATGCCTGGGCTATCGTTATGGCTTTGCTCAGGTTCAGTGTTTCCACAGTCAATAGTTTGCGAAGGATAACCTCATGGCCAATGCCAAGCACAAAAAAGTCTCTTAGCATTTGCTCCAGGAAGCGATCGAATTCGCAATGCTCTGCAAGGCGCTTTAGTTCGGCGACATAGCTCGCCACTCCCTGGCCTTCAGACCGTTGACATGTATAAAATCGATACCTTGCCGTCAGAACGCTCTCCTTCGGATTTAGGTGCTCCCGGACCAGCGTACACAGTTCTTCATATGATTTGGTTGTTGGTTTCACCGGAGCAAGAAGATTCTACATGAGGCCATAGGTTGTTGCCCCGCAGATGGTGAGGAGGATCGCCCTTCATTTGGCAGCATTCACATTTCCTTCCAGCTCATTGGCCATGAAGTATTGGTCGAGTCGCTCCACGAAGGCTTCCCAATCAACACCTTCTGAGAATTTCTCCAGGATACCGACAGTTCTCTGCATTTTCGCGTGATGGTTCGTTATCTATTATTCATCGCCAGTTGTTATGTCTCAAATAAAGCAATGTGACTGAGTACTGTAGACTTGAGTAAGTGTGACCTTAGTCTCTTTATTCTGACTCCAGAGTGCTGGCACAACATGGGAGGCCTGTTTATATACAGTGGTCCCAAGGGATCCCAGACTCCAACAGACATGCCCTCTGGTAGCGATAGAATGGTGGTTACAAGGTGTTGCATACATAACAATAATGACATGCGCAGAAGAGGAGACAGAGCGAGAGGGAGCTCAGAGGCACTGAAAGCGTGTGTGGCTGTGGTGTGTGTTTGTTTGGCTGTTGTGGGAGGCATGATGGAGATTCACCAACAGCAAAAAGCCTACTAAGCACCAAGAACATAGTTGGTACCGAGTTTTTGTCCAACAAATAAGATATAACATGGAAGGGATGAAGGAGGCCCTGGAGCTGGTAGCCAGAACACTGGTGGCAGAGGGCTCCCAGTGGTCCCGGAGCGCCGCACTGCACCCCAAGGTACCGCACCCCCATTGCCAACCACACATGAGAGCCAGCAGCAATATCTTGCTTCTGGCTCAGAGCACTTCCCACCTCGGGACCGTCCTCTGACAGCACTTCGGCCATCACCCCACCCCACCCCCCAATGAAGCATCACCTGAAGACCTCTTCGGCCAGTCGGCTTGGAGTCAGGAGGGGAAGGGGTAGAGGTGGTGAGGAGAAGCGGGGGGTGGGGCTGGAGGGGGTGGGCAAAAAGGGTTGGTTTGTACAAAAATATTGATGATTTCCGACTAATGTTTGGTTTAAATGTTTTTTATTTAACAAAACCTTGCAGCACATTGACTCAGATAGCTGCACCATTACATGCTGGTGATTCCTTAACATCAAAGGGTATAATCACACTTAACTCCACCAACTTAAACTTTAACTGTCACTAAGGTGATGCCCACCATTGATGTATCACCTGCACACCCAGCAGTGTGTCAGCCTTGTAAATAACACCAACGTTCTTTCAGGCAAAGTGATCATTGATGAGCTCCTGACGTAAAGCTCTTGCAGCTATCATATCACCATGGGCCCTTTCATGCGGTCTACAGGGGGGCGGGGGCATGGCTTCAGCGTCAACCTGATTGTCTGGGCCAATGTCAGCATCCGTCTCCTCGTCCTCCTCTTCCTCTCTCTGGTGAGGTGGACTGGCAGACTCATCAGGCAGTTCTTGTCCTCTCCTGATAGCCAAGTTGTGCATCATGGAACACACCACCATGAATTGAGCTACCTGCTCAGTGTGGTATTGGGGCTCGCTTCTTGAGTGGTCCAGTCATCTAAAGCACTGCTTAAGCACTCCAATGGTTTTCTCCACGATATTGCGAGTTGTTCTGTGGCTCTCATTGTATCGCCTCTCAGCCTCGGCGTGGGTGTCACACAGGGGAGTCGTCAGCCAGGTGGCGAGGCCATATCCTTTGTCACCAAGCATCCAGCATTGACCTTGTGGCTCATTGTTAAACAAGTCAGATACCGTGCTCTCACGCAGGACATGAGCATCATGGATGCTGCCCTGAAATTCAGCATTCACTGCCAGTATAATTTGCTGGTGGTCGACAACCAGTTGGACATTCAGGGAGTGGAATCCCTTGCGGTTCCTGAAAACCTCAGCATCCTGAAAAGGTGCCTGCATCGCGATGTGCATACAGTCTATTGCTCTGTGCACCTTGGGGAAGTTTGCAATTCTGAAGAATCCTAGAATCCTCTCGCCTCTGTGCCTCCCTAGTCATAGAGAAGCTGATCAAGTCCCTCCTGCATGAATACAGGGCTTCAGTGACCTGTCTAATGCAGCAATGTGTGGCATGCTGAGAAAATCCGCAAATGTCACCAGCTGTGGCCTGAAAAGAACCCGAGGCATAGAACGACAGTGCCGCGGTGACTTTGACCTTGACGGACAGTGCAGTACTGATGGTGCTGGCAGGCTGCAGATCTTCCGTTATCAGCTGGCATACCTCAGTGATAACCTCTTTGTGGAAGCGCAGTCTCCGAAGGCAGGTGGTGTCGGGCAAGTCGAAGTAAGAATACTTCTCCTTGAACTTGCGGGAGGTGTAATGTCTGGTCCTCCTCATCTGTCTGTCACGTCTTACATTGGGCACATAATGCAGTGGAGCGTTCCTTCGGTGATGTCGAGTCTGCTGCATGTATTTCACCAAGAGAATGTGAGAAAGGACAGGCCCCATTGCAGTAGCTCTCTGTTTTCCACTGATCGGTCACAAACAAGGAATGTCCCGACGAAGACACCTTTTCAATTACAATCGGTCACAGTATGGTCAAGATGTTTTTACAGATGTTCATATCAGCTCCAACGACCTGCAGAGTACATCCGAACTCTGCCAAGGTTGAAGCACAGCAGCCTTTTAAAGGACGCGACATGACATCTAGAACATGGCGTCCATCACGCTGTGAATCGTTCCGGTTAGTTCCACTTTTTGTGGGTGGTTTTTTGGGCGAGCGATATTCTGGCCGATATGTGTGCGAGGTGGTGAAATTGACGCTGGGCGATCTCATGGCAGCTAGTTTTGGTAAATATGCTCTTTACGACAAAAAAAAGTGGGCGGGCGTTAATATTGAATCTCAGCGTTAATCCTTACAGAAAGTAACGCTGGGCGATATTATGGCCATTGAATTCGCCCATTCTGCTGATTCCCCCCCAAAAATTGGGCGGCCGGTAATATTTTTTCTTGGCGTTAAGCACATGGGGAAAGTAACGCTTAGCGATAAGTTTCCGAAAAATGGGTGATATATACATCGTTTCAGCGGTAAAATGGGCGTTAAGTGGGTGTTAAGCATGCAAAAAAAATGGAGGTTCTAGCCCATGGAGTGGATAAGGATTTTTTATTCAAACACATTTAGCTGCGTTAAGTGTAATAGTTTTTTATCCAAGTATTTTCCAACACAGAGATCAGTGAGACAGGGTTGTCTCCTGTCCCCAGTGTTGTACACATTGGTAACAGAACCATTAGGTTACATGATGCGAAAGGAACAGGGCGTAGTCGGGATTGCGGTTCCCAGTTCTGGGCGGGTGTCGGTAATACACCAATATGCAGATGAGACGACCTTAACGTTGAGAGATGGGGAGTCAGTGAGGAAAGCTATGGGAGTAGTGGAGGAGTATTGTAGAGCTTCAGGAGCCAGAGTGAATTATAGTAAGTCCCAATGCCTGGTTGTGGGAAGGAGTAGGGGGAGTGGTTGGAGGAAAGCCCTTTTAAGGTGGTGGAGGTTTTAGAAGTTCTGGGGGTGCATATAGGGTGCAAGAAGGATAGGGATGATGTGGATCGACTAAATTGGGAACTGAAGGTTATGAAAATTTAAAAGATTTTGGGAAGGTAGGAAAGAAGGTGGTTGAAAGTGCAAGGAAGAGCGACAGTGGTGGCAGCTCTCCTGCTATCGAAACCATGCTACTTATTGACGGTGGAGGATATTCCTGAGTGGGTGGAAAAGTCTATCCGAGAGGCTTGTGTAAAGTTTTATGGGAAGGGAAACCAGCCTTGGTTGCTTACAAAAGCCTCATTAGACAGCGAAATCAGGGAGGGCCCAATTTCCCAGATATTGATTGAAAGAAAAAATCCTTTAGAATTAAATGGGTGAAGAGATTTCTTCAGAAGTCAAATACAAGTTTTTGGAAGAGTTGTTTCCAGCATTTTTTTTAATTAAGTGGGATAGGAGGACAGGGAATATTTTATATGGAATACAACAATGGCCTGCAAATCCCGGCCTCCCTGGGTCCGTACAGAGTGTCTACAGATAATGCGCATGTGCTGAAAACGGGCTTTTCCGATCTGTCAAGCTGGAGCTCGACAGATCATCTGCATATCAGGAGCAAGGATATTTGCTGGGCAAGATTGCGGGATTTACCCATGTCTTGTCCAGCAAATGACCTCAAAACTCTTGCACCTGATAAAAGCAGACGCATAGCCTACTGTTACAGGCAAGAGTTTAAAACATACACAAATATAATAAAATTAAGTTAATAAACACATTTTATTGTTCAAAACTCTGCCCACTACGGTAAGTGTATTTTTAACCCGAATTACAAAACTTTTTTAAAAATCGGTAAAATATATATATTTTCTAAATCATTTATTAACTTTAATTTCAATTAATTTTAATTATGTGATGTCTGTTTTTTATTTTTTATTAGTGTGTTTTTTTCCCCCATTAATAGCAACGAGAACTGGTAGATACGGAATTCCCATTGTTATTAATGAGAAGCTGTGGAATACAGTACCTGATTGGCTGAGCAGTCACACGTGACTGCACCTTCTGTGTGGGAACCTGGAGGATGGGAGCGCGATCCGCAGCACGGGAAGAGAAGGCCTCCCCAACGGAATCCCACGCTCCTCTCGGACCATCAGGTAAATTCGTAGAAATGTTTCAGATCGGAGGCATCCGTCCACAGGAAGCTTCCGACTGCAATTTCAATCCCAGTATATTTTTGAAATCGATTAAACCTCTCCTTAGGCTTTATAAGGGGGTTGTAGACACTTGGGCCCAATTTTTAAAAGTGTGCAGTTTATACCCAAAGGTGCTGAGGAATTTTTAGAACAGCCCTTATTTTTGAACAGGTGGATCAACATTGAAGGAGGGGTATTATTTAATCAAGCTTTTACAAAAGCTGGTATTATATATGTGAAAGGTGTATTATATGAGGTAATGCCAGGTTGGTTGCCGGAAGCGGTAGTGAGGGACATGGTTTAGGAGGAGGATCAGGAGGTAGAGGAAAAAGCAATTAAGATCATGTATGAGAAGATTGTGAGGGCAATGCCACAGGATTGGATGGAAGAAATAAATACGCAAATCTCCAAAGGAGTATAATGTGTCCCGCTTTTCCAAGCTTTCTGCTGGAGAAAGGGGAGGAGTTGGTACAATTTAACAACTGTAATACTCGAGATTTCTATGGGGTATTTAGAGAACAGAGATTTAAGACACCCTCTGATCAGGAGTTTTGGCAGAATATATACCCACAGCCAGACTTCAACAGGATTTGGAATGTGGGAGAATTTTAAATGTCCAGAGTGGATTGAACTGGATTTCAAATTGGCTCATAAACAGATTTTTACCATGATAGTTGTTATGTATGTAAACATAGAAACATAGAAGCATAGAAAATAGGTGCAGGAGTAGGCCATTCGGCCCTTCGAGCCTGCACCACCATTCAATGAGTTCATGGCTGAACATGCAACTTCAGTACCCCATTCCTGCTTTCTCACCATACCCCTTGATCCCCCTAGTAGTAAGGACTTCATCTAACTCCTTTTTGAATATATTTAGTGAATTGGCCTCAACAACTTTCTGTGGTAGGGAATTCCACAGGTTCACCACTCTCTGGGTGAAGAAGTTTCTCCTGCAATTACCATGTCTAACCACCAGAGGGCTTATCCCCTGGAGTCCCAAGGGATCCCACAATCCCTTGGGAGCACCTGTGTATAAGGAGGTCTCACAGGCTGGAGAGGCACTCTGAGATCTGTAATAAAGGACTATGGTCACACTTACTTTGAGCTTGCAGTATCTAGTCTAACTCTTTATTTAAGACATAACAACTGGCGACAAAATACAGATGCCGAACCCCACCGCAACAATGCAGAGAACTGTGGGCATCCTGGAGAAATTTTCGGAGGGAGATGATTGGGAAACCTTCGTGGAGCGACTTGACCAATACTGCGTGGCCAACGAGCTGGAAGGAGAAGCCAACGCTGCCAAACGAAGGACGATCTTCCTCACCATTTGCGGGGCATCGACGTATGGCCTCAAGAAAAATCTGCTCGCTCCAGTAAAACCCACAGACAAGTCATACGATGAGTTGTGCACACTGGTCCGGGAGCATCTAAACCTGAAGGAAAGCATTCTGATGCAAGGTATTGGTTCTACACGTACAAGAGGTCTGAAGGCCAGGAATTGGCGAGCTGCGTCTCTGAGCTAAGGTGCCTTGCAGGACATTGCGAATTTGATGGACATTTGGAGCATATGCTCAGGGACTTCTTTTGTACTTGGCATTGGCCATGAAGTAATACTTGGCAAACTTTTGACTATAGAGACTCCAACCTTGAGTAAAGCCATAACGATAACCCAGGCGTTTGTCTCCACCTGTGACAATACCAAACAAATTTCCCAACACACTAGTGCTGCTGCAAGCACTGTGAACAAAGTAACGTTGTTTTCGAATCGAAATGTACATGGCAGGACTTACACGCCTGTAGCTGCACGTCCGCAGATGACTCAGAGTCCGGCATCAAGGGTGGTGAATACAAGGTCATTAACACCTTGTTGGTGCTGCAGGGGTGATCATTGATTCCATTCTTGCCGCTTCAAAGGATACGTTTGCAAGGGCTGTGGAACAATGAGACACCTCCATCGCATGTGCAGGCGAGCTGCAAACCCTGCTAATCCTACAAACACCATGTTGCAGGGGAAGTCAGATCCACGGTGGATCATGACGAACCACAGCCTCAGACCGAGGAGGCAGAGGTATATGGGGTGCACACATTTACCACAAAGTGTCCTCTGATAATGCTGAAGGTTGAATTAAATGGACTCCCGGTGTCCATGGAGCTGGACACGGATGTAAGCCAGTCCATAATGAACAAAAAGACTTTTGATAAGTTGTGGTGCAGCAAGGCTTCAAGGCCAGTCCTGACTCCCATTCGTACCAAACTTAGAATGTACACAAAGGAACTGATTCCCAAAATTGGCAGTGCTACCGTAAAGGTCTCCTACGATGGAGCGGTGCACAAGTTACCACTCTGGGTGGTATCGGCCGATGGCCCCACGCTGTTCGGCAGGAGCTGGCTGGGAAAGATTCGCTGGAACTGGGACGACATCTGAGCGCTTTCGTCCGTCGGCGACACCTCTTGTGTCCATGTCCTAAGCAAGTTCCCCTTGCTGTTTGAACCAGGCATCGGGAAGTTCCAAGGAGCAAAAGTGCAGATCCATTTGATTCCGGGAGCGTGACCCATCCATCACAAGGCCAGAACTGTATCCTACATGATGAGAGAGAGAGTGGAGATCGAGCTGGACAGGCTACAATGAGAGGGTATCATTTCGCCGATTGAATTCAATGAGTGGGCCAGTCCGATTGTTCCAACCCTCAAGGGAGATGGCACTGTCAGAATCTGCGGTGATTACAAAGTAACTATAAATTGTTTCTCACTGCAGGATCAATACCAGCTACCAAAGGCAGATGATCTATTTGCGATGCTGGTGGGAGGGAAAATGTTCACGAAGCTGGACTTGACCTCGGCCTACATGACACAGGAGTTGGAGGAATCCTTGAAAGGCCTCACCTGCATCAACACGCACAAAGGTCTCTTCATTTACAACAGATGCCCGTTTGGGATTCGATTGGCCGCGACGATATTCCAGAGGAATATGGAAAGCTTGCTGAAGTCGGTCCCGCGCACTGTGGTCTTCCAGGATGACATCTTGGTTACAGGTCGGGACACCATCGAGCACCTGCAGAACCTGGAGGAGGTTCTTTGTTGGCTTAATCGTGTGAGGCTCAGGCTAAAACACTCGAAATGTGTATTCCTGGTGCCTGAAGGGAGTTCCTGGGGAGAAGAATCACAGCGGACAGCATCAGGCCCACCGATTCGAAAATGGAAGCAATCAAGAACGCACTGAGACCACAGAACGTGACGGAGCTGCGGTCGTTTCTAGGACTCCTGAACTATTTTGGTAACTTCTTACCGGGTCTTAGCACACTGTTAGAACCCCTGCATTCTTTACTGCATGGGTATGGGGTAAAAGTCAAGAAAATGCATCCAGAAGTCTGTCTAAGATCAAGAGGGCTAACAGTATGATCAAAAAAAAAGCGTTAGGGTGTGTTTACAGGGTAAAGAAAATGTATCAATATCTGCTCGGGCTCAAATCTGAATTGGAAAATGACCATAAGCCACTTATATCCCTCTTTTCTGAAAATAAGTGGATAAATACGAATGCATCGGTCCACATCCAGAGATGAGTGCTCACATTGTCTGCATACATAGAAACATAGATAGAAACATAGAAAATAGGTGCAGGAGTAGGCCATTTGGCCCTTCAAGCCTGCACCACCATTCAATGAGTTCATGGCTGAACATGTAACTTCACTACCCCATTCCTGCTTTCTCGCCATACCCCTTGATCCCCGTAGTAGTAAGGACTACATCTAACTCCTTTTTGAATATATTTAGTGAATTGGCCTCAACAACTTTCTGTGGTAGTGAATTCCACAGGTTCACCACTCTCTGGGTGAAGAAGTTTCTCCTCATCTCGGTCCTAAATGGCTTAACCCTTATCCTTAGACTGTGACCCCTGGTTCTGGACTTCCCCAACATTGGGAACTTTCTTCCTGCATCTAACCTGTCTAAACCTGTCAGAATTTTAAACGTTTCTATGAGATACAACTATGCCATCCACCACAGGCCAGGCACAGAAAACTGTGCCGATGCTCTCAGTAGGCTGCCATTGCCCACCACCAGGGTGGAGATGGCACAGCCTGCAGATTTAGTTATGGTAATGGAAGCATTCGAGAGTGAGCAATCACCTGTTACCGCCCAACAGATTAGAATCTGGATGAACCAGGACCCCTTACTGTCCTTAGTAAAAAACTGTGTGCTCCACGGGAGTTGGTCTAGTGTCCCGTTAGAGATGCAGGAAGAAATAAAGCCGTACCAGCGGCGCAAAGATGAAATGTCTATACAGGCAGACTGCCTTCTGTTGGGTAATTGGGTAGTTGTGCCAAAAAAGGGCAGGGACACTTTCATTAGTCATCTCCACAGTACCCACCCAGGCATCGTGTGGTGGCCCGGTATCGATGCTGACTTACAGTCCTGTGTGCACAAATGTAATACATGTTCCCAGCTAAGCACTGCACCCAGGGAGGCGCCACTAAGTTTATGGTCCTGGCCCTCCAAACTGTGGTCTAGGATCATGTCGACTATGCAGGCTCATTCTTGAGAAAAATGTTTTTAGTGGTTGTAGATGAGTACTCCAAATGGATTAAATGAGTGATAATGTCAGCAAGCATGTCCGCTGCCACCATTGAAAGCCTACGGGCCATGTTTGCCACGCATGGCCTGCCTGATGTCCTTGTAAGTGACAATGGGCCGTGCTTTACTAGTGCCGAATTCAAGGAGTTCATTACCCGCTATGGGATCAAACATTTCACGTCTGCCCCGTTTAAGCCAGCGTCCAACAGTCAGGCAGAACGAGCAGTTCAAACAATCAAGCAGAGCTTGAAAAGGGTAACTGAAGGCTCACTGCAGACTCGCTTATCCTGAGTCCTGCTTAGTTACTGCACAAGACCCCACTCGCTCTCTCCCACTGAACTGCTCATGAAAAAGGCACTTAAGACAAGGCTCTCATTAATCCATCCTGATCTACACGAACAGAATACATATCATGATCGCGCAAATGTGTCACGTGAAATTGAAGTAAATGATCCTGTATTTGTGTTGAACTATGGACAAGGTCCCAAGTGGCTTGCTGGCACTGCTTTGGCCAAAGAGGGGAGTAGGGTGTTTGTGGTCAAACTCACAAATGGACTCACCTGCAGAAAACACTTGGACCAAACCAAACTCAGATTTACGGACTATCCTGAACAACCCACAATAGACTCTACCTTTTTCGACCCTCCAACACACGCACAAGTGGCAACCGACCCAGTGGTTGACCACGAAGCAGAACCCATCGCCTGCAGCAGCCCAGCAAGACTCACCACCCCCAGCAGTCCAGCAAGGCCAACGGCTCAGCAGCCCAGTGAAGGCCCAACAAACGACTCACCAACACCAGCATTTGCACCGAGACCATCAACCAGGGAAAGGAAGGCCCCAGATCGACTCACATTGTAAATAGTTACACTATTGACTTTGGGGGAGGGGAGTGTTGTTCTGTATGTAAGCATGTAAATACCATGTCTAACCACCAAAGGGCTTATCCCCTGGAGTCCCAAGGGATCCCACAATCCCTTGGGAGCACCTGTATATAAGGAGGCCTCACAGACTGGAGAGGCACTCTGAGATCTGTAATAAAGGACTACGGTCACACTTACTTTGAGCTTGCAGTATCTAGTCTGACTCTTTAGTCAAGACATAGCAATATCTTATGTAAGATTGGTCGAGTAGAGGTGGCAACTTGCCCAGTGTGTGGGACGCAAAATGAGACTCTGTCCCATTTGCTGGAGTTATGTCTGCAGTTAAAGGATTTTAAGTACTATGTTGGACAGTTGTGTGAGGGTTTTCTTGCTGGCTGAGGACCAAAGAGCAAGAATGGGAATCCCATGGGACTCGATTTTGGGATGGGGATTGCAGGAGGGTCTGCCCGAGTCTAGCGGAGCGGCAATTAATGTAATGCTCAATTTGGCTAGATTTGTGATTGTGCAAAGAAGGAATGCTCTGTTTTATAAGGGGAGGAGAATAAATCTAATAGTATTTTAAAGATAAATTAAAAGATCATTATTAGGCTCTGTGGATGTTGTATTCAGAAAGGAATTTAAAGATAGTTTTTTATGATCAATTTGTAAAGTACAATAGATTATTATATGTTACAGGAGACAAATTAAACTTCAGGTTTTGATGTTAATATGTGTTGGCGGAACGGCTGTGCAGAGGGGCGGAATGGATTTGTGTGATACAATAGAATGATCACGATGTTGTAAATGTTCTTAATGTTCAATAAATAGTTATTTTTTTTTTAAGTGTGTAGCACACTACTCTCTGAGTCAGATGGTTGTGGGTTCAAGTCCCACTCCAGGAACATGAGCACAGAAATCGAGGCTGACACTCCAGTGCAGTGCTGAGGGAGTGCTGCACTGTTGGAGGTCATCATAGGCGGTCCCTTGAACGAGGATGACTTGCTTCCACGAGTTTACAGGTGTTTCGATGAAGGACCCGATGTTCCAGTCCTGAACTCCAATTGAGGAGGTGGAAGATGCCTGTGCGTGAATTTTTTTTTAACGTGTGGTGACCGTTGCACACCAGCCACCACACGGGCTTGACAGAGCTCGGCCTTTATCCAGTGGCAAGTGTTAACCAGGACGACTGGAGACCTGCTCTGCTGCACGGACCTAGCGCGCTCACATATCGCAGTGTGGGCTGGCCCGTGCTGCCCCTGGGCCCTCGGCTCTTCTGGGCCCCGTACCCTCATCTGTCGCATCTCCGCCATAAACATTCACCGCATCTCGCCACAAACACTCGCTTTTCCTCCGCCCCGACCTTCCCACTCCTCTGTACCTGGGTCCTGCCGATGTTCCTGCCCACGCTCCAAAACGGCGACCAGGGTTTTGATGACGTCACCCAGTCGCCCATCTCAAAATCATCACACACTTGGAGCAGCTCGCGCTGGAGGTTGAAGTGGTACGCCGCTCCAGCTCTTTTATAGCCCGACCTGCAGAGCTGTTCTCTTGCAGGTTGGGGGGGCCACGATGAGGTACCATCTTTTGGTTGAGACGTTAAATTGAGGCTCCGTCTGCTCTCTCTCAGGTGGACGTAAAAGAGCCCATGGCACTATTTCGAAGAGGAGCAGGGTACTTATCCCCAGTGTCTTGCAATGTTTATCCCTCAATCAACATGACAAGAACAGGTTATCTGGTCATTATCACATTGCTGTTTGTGGGAGCTTGCTTGTGTGCAAATTTGCTGCCGCGTTTCCCACATTACAACAGTGACTACACTCCAAAAGTACTTAATTGGCTGTAAAGCACGTTGAGACATCCGATGGTTGGAAAAGGTGCTATATAAATGCAAGTCTTTCTTTTAAGTGGAAAGAAGGAAAATATAAAAAGTAACATATAAAGTTGAGAAGTAACTTTCTAATAATAATGCTGCTAAAGATTTTACTACGAGGCTCTTTAAATCATTTCCGTAAACAGCACTCTTCCTAGCAACGCTGGACACTCATTTTCTTTTAATATTCACTCTGGGGATGAGGGCGTCGCTGGCAAAGCCGGCATTTATTGCCCATCCCTAGTTGCCCCTTGAGAAGATGGTGGTGAGCCTTCTTCTGGAACTGCTGCAGTCCATGTGGAGAAGGTGCTCCCACAGTGCTGTTAGGGAGGGAGTTCCAGTATTTTCACCCAGTGATGATGAAGGAACGGCGATATATGACCAAGTCAGGATGGTGTGTGATTTGGAGGGTAACTTGGAGGTGATGGTGTTCCCATGCGCCTGCTGCCCTTGTCCTTCTAGGTGGTAGAGGTCGTAGGTTTGGGAGATGCTGCTGAAGAAGTCTTGGTGAGCTGCTGCAGTGCATCTTGTAGATGGTACACACTGCAGCCACGGTGCACCGGTGATGGAGCGAGTGAATGTTTAGGCTAGGATTTGAGATGCCAATCACATAATGTCAGCTTCTTGAGTGTTGATGCATCTGCACCCATCCAGGCATATGGGCAGAGAGACAACTGATGTAAACATTAGTGAATGGTGTGGGCATCTATAATAAATCACTGGCACTGAATATTAATATTATTCATTACCAGGTGGTGGTGAGGTCAAGGGTCAATAACAAATCCCACCCAGGAAATTGGATGGGAAACTAAATGCCTCACCATTCACCCCTTTTTGCAATTAGTTCCGTCCACTTCATGTACATGAAGCAGGCATTATAGATCAGAAAATACAACTTTTGATTTGAACACAGTGAGGATGTAGGGAAGAAGGAGATAGTGTGGGAGATAGTTGGAATGGAGAAGGACCGAGAGGAGGAGAGAATTACATTAAAAATAGGAGCAGGAGTTGGCCACTTGGCCCCTTGAGCCAGCTCCGCTACTCAATAAGTTCATGGCTGATCTGATGTTGGCCTCAACTCCACTTCCCTGCCCACTCCCCATAACCCTTGACTCTCTTATCGTGCAAAAATCTGTCTATCTCCTCCTTAAATATATTCGATGACCCAGCCTCCAAGAATTCATAGCCTTCACTACATTGATGAAACTCAGAAGCACAAGGAAGACTGCAATGAAGTCTGCAATGTCTGCATCCAGCCTCTTATTGCAGGTTGTAATTCCAAGTAGCCAGCCCGTGCTCAGAATGCCATGCCAATTGAGATGCCTGTCGGCCAATCATATCCCTTACTTTAATGAACGTATCCACTGTCATGACCTGAAACTGTCTGATGCACCGACAGGATGTGTGTTTTGATGCCTGTAAACGGACTGACAGCGATTCGGCTGCACTGCGTTAAAAGATATGCACTACCCGCAGGATCGCAATATACAACGGGCAGCTCATGATGCCCTGAGTGACACCGCGTTAGCATGAAATGTGTCTAATTGCCTCAGGCTCGCTGAGCCGTGACTTTGAGCATTCTGGTGCCTTTAATTGAGGCCCGAGGCAGGGAGTTACACAAATTATCGGCACCACATGCCTTGTCAAGCTTCAAACATTGCTGGACGTTGATGGGGGAGACTGAGGGTGGCACATCATACAGACGCGCTGAAAGGTTTTCCAACCCTTACCTGCCTATCTGCCAGTGGGCTGGTCTAGCCTCAGGCAAGCGCAGTCAAACAGCATCAATCCTGTCTCTCGCACCGCACCGACAGGCTGAACTCAAAGGTTTAAGGGTAGACTGAAAACAGACCTCAGTAAAGTAGCAATTTTGTGTTTTCAATTTGGGGTTAATTTCAACCTAACCACCCAATGGGAAACTGACGGGATCAGAATCATCGTCTGTGTTACACCCTGTCTGATTTTACTCTCCATAACAGGTTAAAGTTACCTCCTCCAATATATATTTTTTCCTTACAGTTTCTTTCTTTCCTCTCCTGACATTACTGACTTATACTGAGGGAATGGGAAGGATAGCACAGTGGTTTGGTTACTGGTCTCGTAATCCAGAGGTCCTTACTAATACTCCAGAGATGTGAGTTCAAATTCCACAGCTAGAGAATTTAAATTCTGTTAATTAAATGAATCTGAAATAAAAAGCTAGTATCAGTAATGGTGACTCTATGAAACTACCGGATTGTTGTAAAAACCCATCTGGTTCACTAATGTTCTTTAGAGAAGGGAATCTGCTGTCCTTACCCGTCTGGTCTATATTTGACACCAGACCCACAGCAATGTGGTTGACTCTTAACTGCCCACTGAAATGGCCCAGCAAGACACTCAGTTGTAACAAACTGCTGCAATAACTAACAATAATAATAAAATCGGAAGGACCACCCGGCATTGACCTCAGCAACATAGACGATGGCGGTACACCCCGCCCAGTCGACCCTGCAAAGTCCTCCTCATTAACATCTGGGAACTTGTGCCAAAATTGGGAGAGCTGTCCCACAGACTAGTCAAGCAACAGCCTGACACAGTCATATTCACAGAATCCTACCTTTCAGCCAATGTTCCAGACTCCTCCATCAGCACCCACCGACAGGACAGACTCACCTGAGGTGGCAGCACAGTGGTATACAGTCGGGAGGGAGTGGCCCTGGGAGTCCTCAACATTGACTCCGGACCCCATGAAATCTCAAGACTTCAGGTCCAGCATGGGCAAGAAAGTCTCCTGCTGATTGCCACCTATTGTCCTCCCTCAGCTGATGAATCTGTACCCCTCCATGTTGAACACCACTTGGAAGAAGCAGTGAGGGTAGCAAGGGCACAGAATGTACTCTGGGTGGGGGACTTCAATGTTCATCACCAAGAGTGGCTCAGTAGCACCACTACTGACCGAGCTGGCTGAGTCCAGAAGGACACTGCTGCCAGACTGGACCTGCGGCAGATGGTGAGAGAATCAACACGAGGGAAAAATCTACTTGACCTCGTCCTCTCCAATCTACTTGTCGCAGATTTTTTTTTTTTTTTTTTTGAAATTCGTAGCCAATCGTTCCAATTCTTTGTCAAATCACAAACGCCAGAGGTCACCTTGCACACGCCAAGGATCACTCTGCGCCAATGCTCTTAGCCAAAAGGCCTAGAGCCACTGCACCGTTCCTGGAAGTACTGCAATACCAGGTTCGTGCCATGGAGGTGGATGGGTCAGGTCCCCCACACACCTCCGTGGAGGTGGATGGGTCAAGCCACCCCACCCGCTACTTGTCGCAGATGCATCTGTCCATGACAGCATTGGTAGCAGTGACCGCCATACAATCATTGTGGAGACAAAGTCCCGTCTTCACACTGAGGACACTCCCTATCGTGTTGCATGGCACTACCATGGTGCTAAATGGGATAAATTCAGAACAGATCTAGCAGCTGAAAACTGAGCATCTGTGAGGCACTGTGGGCCATTAGCAGCAGCAGTATTCCAACACAATCTGTAACCTCATGGCCCAGCATATCCCTCACTCTACCATTACCATCAAGCCAGGGGGCCAACCCTGGTTCAATGAGGAGTGTAGAAGAGCATGCCAGGAGCAGCACCAGGGATACCTAAGCATGAGGTCCCACCCTGGGGAAGCTGCAACACAGGACTGTATGCATGCTAAACAGCGGGAGCAGCATGCTATAGACAGAGTTACGTGATCCCACAATCCACGGATCAGATCAAAGCTCTGCAGTCCTGCCACATCCAGTTGTGAATGGGATTGGACCATTAAATAACTAGGGAGGAGGAGGCGCAATGAACATCCCCATCATCAATGATGGCAGAGGCCAGTACTTGAGTGAAAAAGACCAGGTTGAAGCGTTTGCAACCATCTTCAGCCAGAAGTGCCGAGTGGATGATCCATATCAGAAGCCAGTCTTCGGCCAATTTGATTCACTCCACATGATAGCAAGAAACAGCTGAGTGCACTGGATACAGAAAAGGCTATGGGCCCCGACAATATCCCAGCAGTTGTGTTGAAGACTTGTGCTCCAGAACTAGCCGCTCCTCTAGCCAAGCTGTTCCAGTACAACTACAACACTGGCATCGACCCGACAATGTGGAAAACTGCCCAAGTATGTCATGTCCACAAAAATCAGGACAAATTCAATCTGACCAATTACCGCCCCATCAGTCTACTTTCAATCATCAACAAAGTGATGGAAGGTGTCGTCTGCAGTGCTATCAAGTGGCACTTACTCACCAATAACCTGCTCACCGATGCCCAGTTTGGGTTCTGCCAGGACCACTCGGCTCCAGACCTCATTACAGCCTTGGTCCAAACATGGACAAAAGAGCTGAATTCCAGAAGTGAGCTGAGAGTGACTGCCCTTGACATCAAGGCAGCATTTGACCAAGTGTGGCATCAAAGAGCCCTAGTAAAACTGAAGTTTTATGGAAATCAGGGGGGAAAACTCTCCACTGGCTGGAGTCAAACCTAGCACAAAGGAAGATGATTCTGGTTGTTGGAGGTTAATCATCAAAGCCCCAGGACATCGCTGCAGGAGTTCCTCAGGGCAGTGTCCCAGGCTCAACCATCTTCAGCTGCTTCATCAATGACCTTCCCTCCATCATAAGGTCAGAAGTAGGTTTGTTCGCGGATGACTGCACAGTGTTCAGTGCCTTATGCAACTCCTTAGATAATGAAGCAGTCCTTGCCTGCATGCAACAAGACCTGGATGTCATTCAGGATTGGGCTGATAAGTGGCAAGTAACATTCATGCCACACAAGTGCCAGGCAATTACTATCTCCAACAAGTGAGCGTTTAACCACGACCTTTGACATTCAATGGCATTACCATCGCCGAATCCCCCATCATCATCTTCCTGGGGGTCATCATTGAACAGAAACTTAACTGGACCAGTCACATAAATATTGTGGCAACAAGAGCGGGTCAGAGGCTGGGTATTCTGCGGTGCATGTCTCACCTCCTGATTCCCCAAAGACTTTCCACCATCTACAAGTCACAAGTCAGGAGTGTGATGGAATACTCTCCACTTGCCTGGATGAGTGCAGCTCTAACAACACTCAAGAAGCTCGACACCATCCAGGACAAAGCAGCCCGCTTGACTGGCACCCCATTCACCACCTTAAACATTCACTCCCTCCACCACCGGCGCACCGTGGCTGCAGTGTGTACCATCTACAAGATGCACTGCAGCAACTCACCAAGGCTTCTTCGGCAGCACCTCCCAAACCCGCGATCTCTACCACCTAATAGGACAAGGGCAGCAGACGCATGGGAACACCACCACCTCCACGTTCCCCTCCAAGTTGCACACACCATCCTGACTTGGAAATATATCGCCGTTCCTTCATCGTCGCTGGGTCAAAATCCCTTCCTAACAGCACTGTGGGAGCACCTTCACCACACGGACTGCAGCAGTTCAAGATGGCGGCTCACCACCACCTTCTCAAGGGCATTTAGAAATGGGCAATAAACGCTGGCCTTGGTAACGATGCCCACATCCCATGAACGAATAAAATAAATATATATTCCGCGAATGTTTGGCCGCCTTTTGTGCCTCTCCCATTCCCTACATTGGCGGCTAAGCCTTCAGCTGCCTTGGTCCTAAGCTGTGGAATTCCCTCCCTAAACCACTCCACCTCTCTGCCACGGTTCTCTACCATTAAGACCCTTTTACAAACCTACATCTTTGAGGAGGATTTTGTCCATCGGTCCAACTGTCCCTTTTTGTGGCCCGGTATCAATTTACCGTCTGATTACTCGCCTGTGAAGAGCAGTAGTATATTTTACTGCGTTAAAGGCAAGTTGCTGCTGTTGATGTTAATGGTGATTAATTTTCCACTGCACTACCACTGGATATCTGGCACTAGCAGGGTGGTGGGTGACAAAAGATGGGCTGGGAAACCAATCACTCCGGCTCGCCGACCTCTGCCAATATACCCAGGAGTTCCTGCCTCAAGCTAGTGGCACATAACAACAACAACTTGCATGTTTGAGAGCGGAGTGAGCACTGGGAATGTTAGGAGAGAGGGAGTGTGCACTGGGAATGTTGGGAGAGGGAGTGAGCGCTGGGAATGTTGGGAGAGGGACTGAGCACTGGGAATGTTGGGGGGAGAGGGAGTGAGCGCTGGGAATGTTGGGGGGAGAGGGAGTGAGCGCTGGGAATGTTGGGGGAGAGGGAGTGAGCATTGGGAACGTTGGGGGGAGAGGAGTGAGCGCTGGGAATGTTGGGGGAGAGAGAGAGTGAGCGCTGGGAATGTTGGGGGGAGAGCGGAGTGAGCACTGAGAATGTTAGGAGAGAGGGAGTGTGCACTGGGAATGTTGGGGAGAGGGAGTGAGCGCTGGGAATGTTGGGAGAGGGAGTGAGCGCTGGGAATGTTGGGGGGAGAGGGAGTGAGCATTGGGAATGTTGGGGGGAGAGAGTAAGCACTGGGAATGTTGGGGGCAGAGCGGAGTGAGCGTTGGGAATGTTGGGGAGTGTAAGGGGGTGGTACCGGGGGTCAGGTTCATCTCTGACCTACTTGAGTGGTTCGAATTGCTCCCACTCCCTTAGGTTCTAGACTCCGGGTTTATTTGGGGGATGTGACAAAGTGCAAAGGACAACTGGTTTAATGCAAAAGAACTTCGATTTTATTACAGACAAGAAAATACAATGTCAAACTTATAATCACTCTAATAAAGAACAATACATTACACATTCAAAGGGGGTTACAGTAAAAATTACGCCCTGCACCTCCCAATACCTAATTCTAGCTAGGTTAGACTCCAGGGCAGGCAGCGACTATGCTTACCAATCCTTTCTGGTCAGTTAGCGGTAGTTCGCGATTTCGGGGTTCATTGAATTCTGTAGGTTCTGCTTGCCGTACCCTGAACATCGGAGAAGACTTCTTGCTGCGCAATCTTCAGTTGGGTTGAATCCGCTGATACGGTAAGGCACGTTTTGGATCTATGGGGTAAGTACCCGGTTTCCTTTGTTAGAAATAGGTTCAAAGTCTCTTTAGGTAATGTTTTTCACCTGTTGGTAGTCAGGCCTTAGATTGTAGAGTGGAAACTTTCGATTCTTTGTTTTTTTCCCGTTGGAGTTTTGTTTCGAGTTTGGTCGATCGCGGTGGTTTTTCGTTGAGACCACGTTGGTTGTGGTCGGTTGCTGCCGCGATGGTGATGTTCTTCCTTCCTTCAGAACTTTAGGACTTCGAGGCTGGAGAAGTTAGCTTACAACTGTCGCGTTGGTTTCTCTCCCTGTCTTGATGGCATAGTCGTAGTATAGCATGAGCAATATGGCATCCCCTCTGTTAAAACAGGGGGCCAGTTGTTCTAATCTTCGCGTTCAGAGTTCTTTGTTTAAATTTGGCGGGCTTGACTTTTCTTTGTAATATTTTGGCGGGCTCGTTAAAAGTTAATATGTCTTGGGTGGGTTGCCTTTCTAAATCTATTTTCTGATGGAAATATTAGCTTGGTAATCGCAATGTCCTTTTGTGCTTAGGTTTTTGCATACAGGCCGTGGTGGGCCCTTTGTTCTTATTTATGTTGAAGATGGCTTTTCTCAGTTTGGTTTGATGGCTGGCCATCTCTGAATTATTGTTGCAATGTAAATATCTCTTGTGGAGAAGGGTTTTCGAATATTCATTCCTCCAGACAAGTTAACTTAGTCCCAACACCCAGACAATTCTAATAATCAAGTGGGCTTCTTTTGTTCCCTCGGCCCGCCCACAGTCTTGAATTTGTCTAGTAAAAGTCCAAAATTTGATTGAAGTTCGTAGTTTCTTCCATAAGCACTTTGGGATTTCAAACTTTTCGTTAGATAGTCCCAAATTAAGTTTCCTTTCGAATGATGAGCCCAAACACTGGTGGCCGGGGGGGGGGGGGGCGCATTCTTGTGAATTTTGCACCCTTCAGGAGAGAGGGAGTGTGCACTGGGAATGTTGGGGGGAGAGCGGAGTGAGCACTGGGAATGTTGGGGGGAGAGCGGAGTGAGCGCTGGGAATGTTGGGAAGAGGGAGTGAGCACTGGGAATGTTGGGGGGAGAGCGGAGTGAGCACTGGGAATGTTGGGAAGAGGGAGTGAGCGCTGGGAATGTTGGGGTGAGAGTGGAGTGTGCACTGGGAATGTTGGAAAGAGGGAGTGAGCGCTGGGAATGTTGGGGGAAGAGCGGAATGAGCACTAGGAATGTTGGGAGAGGGAGTGTACATTGGAAATGTTGAGAGAGGGAGTGAGCACTGGAAATGTTGGGGAGAGAGGGAGTGAGAGCTGGGAATGTTGGCAGAGGGAGTGAGCATTGGGAATGTTGGGGAGAGAGGGAGTGAGCACTGGGAATGTTGGGAGAGGGAGTGAGCATTGGGAATGTTGGGGCGAGAGGGAGTGAGCACTGGGAATGTTGGGAGAGGGGGTGAGCACTGGGAATTTTGGGGGGCGAGGGAGTGAGCACTGGGAATGTTGGGAGAGGGAGTGAGCACTGGGAATGTTGTGAGAGGGAATGAGTGCTGGGAATGTTGGGGGGAGAGGGCGTGAACACTGGGAATGTTGGGAGAGGGTGTGAGCATTGCGAATATTGGGGAGGGAGTGAGTGCTGGGAATGTTGTGGAGGGAGTGAGCACTGGGAATGTTGTGGAGGGAGTGAGCACTGGGAATGTTGTGAGAGGGAGTGAGCGCTGGGAATGTTGGGGGGAGAGGGAGTGAGCATTGGGAATGTTGGGGAGGGAGTGAGCATTGGGAATGTTGGGGAGAGAGTGAGCACTGGGAATTTCTCATTTACAGCAAGGAAGGCAAAAACCATGTTTTGAGTGGGATGTATTGAGATAAAACTGTCCCACATTAGTTTCTGACAAATCCCTTTTACAGCTGGAAAGCTGCCTCTCGGCGAGGACATGTGCGTCTCTTCAGCCCGCTGGGCTTCCTCCAACTCGTGGCCTGTGGGTTGCTGCGGCTCCCTCTCCAGCTGGATATCCTTTTCTATGCTAGCTTTCGAGAGAATGAAACTGTCATGCATTCAACCAGCATTGTAACCCATGTATAAACTGACCTAAGTTGTACACCGTGAGAACACTGACCACTAGGTGGGAGACACTCCTAACCTGGACCTTCAGGTATAAAAGGGGAAGCTCCACCCACCTTCATCACTTGAGTGCTAAGGAATAAAGGACAGGTCACAGACTGACCTTCTCTCAAGCATGGGCCTCGTGTGCATTTATACTGTGTAGTAAGGACGTATCAATGGCGACAAGAAACTGGGATTTAAACCACGCGAGCATGGCCACTAGCAGAACAGACGAGAGTTACTGTGTTAAGGAATGGTTGGGACAGAGATTCAACATTGTTAAAGCAGCACACAGTTCTCCAGGCAGACAAGGGCAGTCGGGCATGCCCCAACATGTAGTCGAACCCAGAGGGGGAGTTCGACAGAGACAATGGCAAGCTGAACAGCGATTCACGCCATTGCAAGGGACAATGCGGCCAGTAATGGGGCCATCAACACCTGTTAATGGTGCACTCAAGGACAATAACAGGGGCAGTCAGGGACGATCGACTGGCAAGGGACCTTTTGTTTCAAACCGCAACTCATGCTGGAGGCGTGGAGGCATACACTCAGCCGGAGTTTGCAGAGATGAGCAAAATACCTGCAGAAATTGCAGAAATGGACACTGGGGGAAATCGCTGGGAGGTGAAGTTCAGCGAGTTCATGTGGAGCACGTATACAGTTCATACACCAGGACGCCACCGATAATGATGAAAGTGCTCCTCAATGGCATCCCAGTATCAATGGAGTTAGACACGGGTGCCAGCCAGTCCCTGATGGGTATCAAACAGTTTGAAAAGTTGTGGGCATCCAAGGCCAGGAGGCCAAAATTATCGGCGATTGACGTACAGCTATGGACTTACACAAAGCAGATCATTCCGGTGCTAGGCAGCGCCACGGTAGTTGTGACCCACAAAGATTCAGAGAACAGGTTGCCACTCTGGATTGTCCCAGGGGACGGTCCCGCACTACTGGGGAGGAGTTGGCTTGCTGTCATGAACTGGAAATGGGGCGATGTCAATGCAATTTCCTCTGTGGAGCGAGTATCATGCTCACAGGTCCTGGACAAATTTGACTCATTATTTCAACCCGGCATTGGCACTTTCATGGGGGCCAAGGTAGTGATTCACATAAACCCGGACACCAGACCAGTACACCACAAGGCCAGAGCGGTGCCATACGTGATGCGGGAAAAGATAGAAGGCGAATTGGACCGCCTGTTGAGGGAAGGCATCATCTCGCCAGTCGAATTCAGTGACTGGGCGAGCCCAATTGTGCCAGTGCTCAAGGCGGATGGGTCGGTCAGGATATGTGGCGATTACAAGGCCACCATCAATCGGGTGTCACTCCAAGACCAGTACCCGCTACCGAGAGCGGAGGACCTCTTTGCGACGCTATCCGGTGGCAAACTTTTTTCAAAATTGGACCTGACCTCAGCTTACATGACCCAGGAGCTGGCGAGTGAGTCGAAGAAGCTGACCACCATCACGACACACAAGGGGTTGTTTGAGTACAACAGATGTCCGTTCGCGATTCGCTCGGCCGCCGCGATCTTCCAACGAAATATGGAAAGCCTCCTCAAGTCGATTCCAGGGACGATGGTTTTTCAGGACGACATCCTCATTACGGATTACGATACTGAAGAACACCTCCACAACCTGGAGGAGGTGCTATGCAGACTGGACCGGGTAGGTCTGCGACTGAAAAAGGCGAAGTGCGTCTTCCTAGCTCCAGAGGTAGAATTCCTGGGGATGAGGGTAGCAGCAGACGGGATCAGCCCTACTGCATCCAAGACGGAAGCGATCCAGAGAGCACCCAGACCCCGTAACACGACGGAGCTGCGTTCGTTCCTGGGGCTCCTGAACTATTTTGGTAACTTTCTTCCCAAATTGAGCACGCTGCTAGAGCCGCCACACGTGCTCCTACGCAAAGGTCGCGAATGGGTCTGGGGGGGACAGCCAGGAAAGGGTTTTTAATAGAGCATGCAATTTGTTATGTTCCAACAATCTGTTAACGCTATATGACCCATGTAAGAAACTTGTGTTAACGTGAAATGCATCGTCCTATGGTGTCGGGTGTGTGTTGCAGCATGTCAATGCCAAGGGTCAGTTACAGCCGGTAGCTTATGCCTCCAGGAGTCTGTCCCAGGCAGAAAGGGGCTACGGGATGGTAGAAAAGGAGGCGCTTGCATGTGTATATGCGGTAAAGAAAATGCACCAGTACCTGTTTGGCAGGAAATTTGAGCTGGAGTCAGATCACAAACCCCTAACATCCCTTTTGGCCGACAACAAGGCCATAAATGCAAACGCATCGGCCCGCATACAGAGGTGGGCACTCACATTAGCTGCCTATGATTACACAATTCGGCACAGACCGGGCACCGAAAACTGCGCCGATGCACTCAGCAGGCTCCCACTAGCCACCACTGAGGGGGCTACTGAGCATGGTGGTGAGATGGTCATGGCTGTTGAAGCTTTCGGAAGCGAAGGCTCACCCATGACAGCCCGTCAGATTAAAGTCTGGACAAATAGAGACCCGCTATTGTCTCTAGTCAAGAAATGTGTCCTGAATGGGGACTGGGCAGCCACGTACAGGGCATGCCCTGAGAAATTTAAACCATTTCACAGGCGCAAGGATGAACTCTCGATTCAGGCCGATTGTCTACTGTGGGGAACCCGCGTAGTCATGCCCCAGATGGGCAGAGAGGTGTTCATCAGAGAACTCCACAATGGGCACCCGGGCATTGTCACGATGAAGGCAATTGCCAGGTCACACATTTGCTGGCCAGGGATAGACGCAGATCTGGAACTTTGTGTTCGCAGGTGCAACACGTGTGCCCAGCTGGGCCATGCGCCCAGGGAAGCCCCCCTTAGTCCCTGGCCATGGCCCGCCAAGCCTTGGTCACGCATCCATGTGGACTACGCAGGTCCTTTCATGGGGAAAATAAGTTTGGTTGTAGTAGACGCTTACTCCAAATGGATCAAGTGTGACATTTTAAATTCAAGCACATCCTCTGCCACGGTAGAAAGTCTACGGGCAATGTTCGCCGCCCACGGTCTACCGGACATCTTGGTCAGCGACAATGGCCCGTGCTTCACAAGCACTGAATTCCAGGACTTCATGGCAGGCAGAACGAGCAGTGCAGATAATCAAACAGGGGATGCTCAGATTCCAAGGGGGTTCCCTACAAACCCGCTTATCACGCCTCCTGTTGGCCGATAGATCCCGACCACACTCGCTCACAGGGGTTCCACCCGCAGAGCTACTAATGAAAAGGACGCTCAAAGCCCGATTATCCCTTATACACCCCACCATGAAAGAAATTGTCGAGAGCAGGCGCCAGTCACAATATCACTACCATGACAAGAATGCGAGGGCGCGATGTATTGATGTAAATGATCCTGTTTTTGTCCTCAACTACGCTGCAGGGCCCAAATGGCTCGCAGGCACTGTGGTTGCCAAAGAGGGAAATAGGATTCTGGTAGTTAAACTTACCAATGGACAAATCTGCCGCAAACATGTGGATCAAACAAAAAGGAGGTTCAGCAAACCCATAGAAGAAGCAGAGGAAGAACACGATATAGAGTTCACTCCACCACAGGTGACCGAACACCGGAACCAAAGGGAGGAGAGCCCAGTCACTGTGGGCAGTCCGGACAGGCCTGAGGCACCGCAAACAGCAGACACTCAGGCCAGCGCCCAACAACCGGAGCCCCAACTCAGGCGCTCTACAAGGGAGCGTAAACCACCAGAGAGACTCAACCTGTGATCCCAATAAGACTTTGGGGGGAGGTGATGTCATGTATTCAACCAGCATTGTAACCCATGTATAAACTGACCTAAGTTGTACACCGTGAGAACATTGACCACTAGGTGGGAGACACTCCTAACCTGGACCTTCAGGTATAAAAGGGGAAGCTCCACCCACCTTCATCACTTGAGTGCTAAGGAATAAAGGACAGTTCACAGACTGACCTTCTCTCAAGCATGGGCCTCGTGTACATTTATACTGTGTAGTAAGGACGTATCAGAAACAAACCATGATGGTCGTGGATTCTCTGTCAGGGTTACAATGCAGGACACCCCTTGCACTGTCTAGTTCAAGCATCAGAAGAGATTTTCTAGAATAGCAGTCAAAGGCCTGATGAACACATATAGGCTTTATTATATCTGTGCTCGATAACTGCTTGTTACAGAGACATCGTGAGCTCAGGCAACAGTTAGTATCTTGGCTCCCTCGGGCTCCAGCCATTCATAACCCCTGGACCATAAAAGTGCCGTGGAACTGAAAGCTCACATCACAGTATCAGCCATGGCTCAGTGGGTAGCACTCTTGCCTCTGAGTCAGGAAGTTGTGGGTTCAAAACACTCCATGGCTAACCTAAGGGAACTCCAACCACAGCACAGCTCCCCAATGTACAGTACAACACAGTAGGAGCCCGAGTCGTGTTCAAGTCCCTTCCACAATAAATAATCATTTGACCTCTGCCTTCCCCTTTCAGGTGCGACGAATTGCACTAACAGCAGAACAATAGAAATCCACAGACAATGAAATCCTGGCGAATAGCCAGTGAAATTTACTGATGTGGACGTTTGGAAAATAATGAGGAGGGCAGTCAAAGACTTCTGGAGGGAATGGGCAAGTTGGCAAATAGGCAGTGGATCCAATTTCCTGCTGAAAAATGTGAGGTGGTATGTTTTGGGAAGAAAGACAATGCATTGGGAATATCCACTGAAACGTGTCTGAAGGGTGCGAATGAACTGGGAGAGAGACATCGATCAAATATATGGTTCACTGAAAGTGTGAATGCAGGGAGATAAAACCAATTGCATTTTGGGTTTTATAAATAGGGACCCAGAATACAAGAATAAAGAGACAATAATACATTTGTAAAACAAAGACTTGCATTTATATAGCGCCTTTCACAATCACCGGTCGTCTCAAAGTGCTTTACAGCCAATGAAGTACTTTTGGAGTGTAGTCACTGTTGTAATGTGGGAAACGCGGCAGCCAACTTGTGCACAGCAAGCTCCCACAAACAGCAATGTGATAATGACCAGATAATCCATTTTTGTCATGTTGATTGAGGGATAAATATTGGCCAGGACACTGGGAATAACTCCCTTGCTCTTTTTCGAAATAGTGCTTTTGGATCGTTTATGTCCACCTGCGAGGACATACAGGGTCTCGGTTTAATGTCTCATCCAAAAGACAGCACCTCTGACAGTGCAGCACTCCCTCACCATTGCACTGGAGTGTCAGCCTTGATTTATGTCTTCAATTCCCTGGAGTGGGACTTGAACACACAACCTGCTGCCACAGAAATGAGTGTGCTACCCACTGAGCCACAGCTGACACTTAAAAGGCAATGGTTAGAGTACAGTGAGCAGTTTGAGCATTCCATTTTAGAAAGGGCATTAAAAGCATAGAGAGCGGCCAGTGTGGATTCACCAAGATTATGCAAGGGATGGGAAACGATGTTTATCAGGAGAGACAGGTGCAGAGAATAATCCAACATCACACGGACCAATTACACTCACACTCATCTACTTCAAGTATCTTTGAGCTGTTTCTGTTCCCATATTTTGCTGTCTTTCTAAATGTCCAATTTATCCTGCAATGCTGAAAGTTCTGAGCTGCCTTTCAGGGATGAGATGAATCATACATCTTTCATTGTAACCTTCAACACAGAAGAAATTCACAATGCGCCCATGAAGAATAACAATAAAGCAGAAAATGGAAATGCAGAGTGCATAAGGAATGCTAAACTGTGTTAACCCCAGACATGCCACTGTAACGTGGGGAGAGTCTTTGCTTAGTGCCCAAGCTGAATCGGAAGCATGTGGTGACTTGTAGGGTTATATTGGAGCCATGGAGATAAATTTGGGGATAAGTGAATGATACTTATACAAAGTATAAACAACTATTTAAATTATAAAATGTGTACTTCAATATAATATGCGGTGTGAACTAATGCATAATAAATTTCCTAGATATAGCACCGTGTTGTCCAATATATTAGCATTAGCCACAATGCTTTTGGGTAAATTCATGTGGTTAATTGAGAATCCAGATGTGGCTAATTGCATTTTTGAATGTGGAATCATCGTCATCATAGATGGTCCCTCGAATGGAGGATGACTTGCTTCCACGCCAAAAAGTTCACAGGTGTTTCAATGAAGGACCTAATATTTCAGGTCCCGAACTACATGTTGAAGGGTGGAAGATGCCTTTGAGTGGATTTTTTTAACGTGTGGTGGCCGTTGTACACCAGCCACCACATGGGCTTAACAGAGCTCGGTCTTGGTCCAATGGCAAGGGTTAACCAGGATGACTGGAGACCAGCTATGCTGCACGGAGCTAGTGCACACACATATCGCAGTGTGGGCTGGCCCATGCTGCCCCTGGGCCCTCGCCTCTCCTGGGCCCCGAACTCACGTCTCTCCTGGGCCCCAATCACGTCGCTCCACGGTCACTCGCCGCTCCTGCGCCCCGAACTCTCCGCTTCTGCTGTACCTGCCCACGCTTCAATCAGCGACCTGGACCTTGATAGCGTCCTATCCAATCGCCCTTTTTGCTGCCGTCGCCCTCCTGTTCCAGCATGTGCTGCTCCCTGGAGTGGTACCCCACCACGCTGCTCCTTCCACTCCACTGGAGCACCATCAGAGCAGGCCGGGGAGCAGAAGGAAGGATTGGAGAAAAATCAACGAGTAGCAGACACTGTTGTTGGTCATGTGATCTCAATACTCATATTTGCTCGGTGTATGCATGTGAACTTTAACCCTTTTGTGCATTTGTTGGTAAAGTGATAAGACGCCATGCAGAGCTTACGAGTGCTCATTGATCGTTGTGAGTGCTTTACCTCCTTGGTTACAGAAAGAGAGAGAGGAGGTGTAAGAGAATAGGCAGCAGTGAGAGAGATAAGATAGCAAGAGTGAGAGAATGAGAGCAGCAGGAGTAAGGCAGAACGTGAGCGAGAGACAGCAAGAATGAAGGACAGCAAGAATGAGAGAGCATGAATAAGAGAAAGAATGAGAGAGAAAAAGAAGATGAGTGAGAGAATTTAGTTTGAAAAACAGTGAGAATTGTAATTTCTGCACCTGTGAGTGTGCTCACAGGTTTGTAGAGCTGTTGCACCCTGTGCGGGGGGGAGCGGGTAGGTCCGAGGGCCTCCTTGTAGGACTGCCCCTGGGCACAGCCAAGGGTGCCATCAGCAGGTCGAGGGGGTTGTTCAGCCCGACTGCCTGCCTCTCTTCCGTGCTTACATCCGAGCCAGTGTGTCCCTGGAGATGGAGCACGCGGTATCCACCGGTACGCTCGCGGCCTTCCGCGTGAGGTGGGCGCCGGAGGGACTGGAGTGCATCATCACCCCGGCAACCAAATTTTAATTTGATTTTATATGTTTTAAAGTTTAATTTGTTTTAATTGCCGGGTTTTAGTGTCCCCCTCCCCTTTTATAGGGGGCACTTGTAAATTATATGATTTTAATGCCCCCCAAAAAAATCACAAAAAACCCCACAAAAAAACAAAAAAATAAAAAAAGAGGGCAGTTAAAAGTGTCTAGAGTGTCCCCCAGATCGGGGGGCACTCGATCTAATGTTTATTTTGTCCCCCAAAAGAGTTGTAGAGTTGTTCAAACACAAAAAAAAACCCCAAAAAGGCACTTGTAAACTGTTTGTAGTGTCCCCCCTTTAATAAGGGGGCACTTGATTTAACATTTATTTTTGTTTTGCAACAAAAGAGTTGTAGAGCTGTTGCACCCTGTGCGGAGGGGAGCGGGTAGGTCCGAGGGCCTCCTCATAGGACTGCTCCTGGGCCTGGCCAGGGGGGCCATCAGCCGGTCCAGGCAGCGGGCGGTCGAGGGGGTCGTGCAACCTGACTGCCTGCCTCTCTTCCGCGCGTACATCCGCACCAGGGTGTCCTTCGAGATGGAGCACGCGGTGTCCACCGGCACGCTCGCGGCCTTCCGCGAGAGGTGGGCGCCGGAGGGACTGGAGTGCATCATCACCCCCGGCAACCAAATTTTAATTTGATTTTATATGTTTTAAAGTTTAATTTGTTTTATTGCTGGTTTTAGTGTCCCCCTCCCCTTTTATAGGGGCACTTGTAAAATTTATGATTTTAAAGCCCAAAAAACAAAAAAAATCAAACAAAAAAAAAAGGGCAGTTGAAAAGTGTTTGGAGTATCCCCCAGATCGGGGGGCACTTGAGTTAATTGTTTAATTTGCAACCAACCAAAAGAGTTGTGGAGCTGTTGCACCCTGTGCGGAGGGGAGCAGGCAGGTCAGAAGGCCTCCTCGTAGGACTGCTCCTGGGCCTGGCCAGGGGGGCCATCAGCCGGTCCAGGCAGCGGGCGATCGAGGGGGTCGTTCAGCCTGACTGCCTGTCTCTCTTCCGCGGTTACATCCGAGCAAGGGTGTCCCTGGAGATGGAGCATGAGGTGTCCACTGGCACGTTCGCGGCCTTCCGCGAGAGGTGGGCGCCGGAGGGACTGGAGTGCATCATCACCCCCGGCAACCAAATTTTAATTTGATGTTTTTTGTCTAAAGTTTTATTTGTTTATTGTGCTAGTTTTAGTGCCTCTGCCCGCCACCCCCCCCCCCCCCAGCCTTTTAGCCAGGAGGCACTTGTATATTTTGTGTTTTTACTGCCCTCAAAAAAAAACAAGGAGGCTCTTGTTTGAACATGTTTGGTGTGTCCGTCCCCTTTAATCAGGGGGCACTTGATTTAATTGTTCACAACAAAATAGTTGTAGAGCTGTTGACACCCGGTGCGGAGGGGAGCAGGCAGATCAGAAGGCTTCCTCGTAGGACTGCTTCTGGGCATGGCCAAGGGTGCCATCAGCCGGTCCAGACAGCGGGCGGTCGAGGGGGTCGTTCAGCCCGACTGCCTGCCTCTCTTCCGCGGTTACATCCGAGCCAGGGTGTCCCTGGAGATGGAGCACGCGGTGTCCACCGCTACGCTCGCGGCCTTCCGCGAGAGGTGGGCGCCGGAGGGACTGGAGTGCATCATCACCCCCGGCAACCAAATTTTAATTTAATTTAAGTTATGGTGAAAAGTTAATTTGTTTAATTGTCGGTTTTAGTGCCCGCCGTTAATAAGGGGGCATTTGATTTATGGGTTTTACAAAATAGTAGTTGTAGAGCTGTTGAGTTGTCATGTGACATTCACAAGACTCAATAAAACCTCAGCCAGTTGGGTTTGGGGGATCCACGATGAGGCAGGTGGTTGTGAGCCTGGTGGATGAACTAATAACATGTCGTGTGATTGTTAAACCTTTTGCTAATAAACCAACTAGTTCTTAATAGCAATGTTGCTATGAATTCTTAAGCAAAGAACCCATGAAGCAAATACATTGCAAGAATAAAATTTTACTTTTCTTTGATTGTCTGTGTGTCTCAGCAGGGAAGAAATTGTTGAATGATTAACATGCCATAGTCCCCAATAGCAGGATCTAACCTGTAGTAACAGGACATAACCACATTTAACAGGCTGTAGACCCTCTTTAGCAAACCATAGAGCCCCTTCATCAGGCAGTGGTCGTCTCGGGTTCCCAACACTCCAGGAGTTAAAGATTGATCTCCTTCACACTGCTGCAAGCATAGGGACGCTGAAAAAAAGTGTGGGTTTTATAATGTATGCAGCTGTGAGCATGCTCACAGGTTCGTAGAGCTATTGCATTGTGAGTGGCTTAGTCAGTCACGTGATGTTCACAAGACTCAATAAAACCCCAGCCAGTTGGGTCTAGGTCATCCAAGATGAGGTATGCAGTTGTGAGCCTAGTGGATGAACTGGTAATGTGTAGTGTGATCGTTAACCCGTTGTTAATAAACCAACTAGTTCTTAATAGCAATGTGTTGCTATGAATTCTTAAGCAAAGAACCCATGCAACAAATACAGTACAGGTTTGTTCATTATCTTTGAACACTTTTATTTATTAGTTACAAAAATATTGGAGATAGGAAAAAAACATTCTTTATATTATCTGCTTTTCAATTTCATTTGATCTCACTAGCAGTTTAATTACCCCTTGGATATAAAAAGATCTTGGGGCCGAAATTCATCATATTATCGCCCACATACCGCCCACTTACCGCCCACATTCCCGACAGCGGGAAATTCATCAGATAATTACTTCCGGCGCTATCCATCCTGCCCGCTCATCGGAGAAGACCCAAAAAGGCAAATTTGATCACTAAGATCCATTTACCACTGGGTCTAAATACCATCCTAAAAAGTAAGGTCTTACCTGATCTTAGCCGATCTTAAGCAGATGATAGTAGTGTGCCAAGGCAGCCCCATCCCCCCAACACCAGCTTTGTCTGCCCACTGTATGGACCCCTCATGACTGTTACCCTTCATTGGGCTCTTTGTTGAAGAGGTCAGTAGGATGGTTAAGAAAACCAAACAGCCAGCAATGACATTTTTCGATTACTTTTTCATATTTTGCTAAGGCAACGTCCATTTTATTGGGCAGCAGGCAGACTTTGATGCCTGCTCCTGGGTTGGGCTCAGCTCCTTCCCTCGTTTCCTGGGCTGTGCTCCATTCCTACACTGACCCCTGGGTTGAGACTCTGCTCCTGGTTTCCTGGGATTCTCTCTGCTCCTCTCCTGGATCGACCTGCGCTCCTTCAGCGCTTCCTGAACTGGGCTTAGCTTTCTCCGCCAGCTGCTGGACCGTTTCCTCCTTGTATCAGCCCGCATACGGCAAAAAAAATAAATCGCACATGCGCAGAACTCGGCCTCCGATCTTTGCAGCGTCTAACGGCTTGCACAGCCCACCAACGCCCGCCAATGCCCACTACACACCGTCCCGCTGCCGCCCGCTACATTACAGACAAATTCAGGCTGGAGAATCTCAGCGGCAGCGGGCTGTGAAAAATGAAGGCCGTCCGAATACCGCCGAGAAGCGGGTGGCAGCGGAGCATCAACAATTTCGGGCCCCTTGTACCTAACCTGTAACAAGACCTGGAGAGTTTATAGACCTGAGTAGGTGTGTAGACAACATGGCATCTTGTAGGCTATTTGTTTATCAACTTCGCAGGGGCACAGGAGATGGGAGACAGTTTTACGAGGGTTAGATGTCTGCAATGTTGAAGGTGGCAGGAAAGGGTTTTATTGGACAGCCATCCTTTTTTTATGCATTTCTAGGATGTGGCCGTTGCTGGCAAGGCCAGCATTTATTGGCCTTTCCTAATTGCCCTTGAGAAGGTGGTGGTGAGCCGCATTCTTGAACCGCTGCAGTCCGTGTGATGAAGGTACTCCCACAGTGCTGTTAGGGAGGGAGTTCCAGGATTTTAACCCAGCAACGATGAAGGAACGGCTGACATATTTCCAAGTCAGGATAGGGTGCGACTTGGAGGGGAACTTGCAGGTGATGGTGTTCCCAAACGCCTGCTGCCCTTGTCCTTCTAGGTGGTAGAGGTCGTGGGTTTGGGAGGTGCTGTCAAAGATAGAGGCATGCAAAAGCAACCATGGAAGACTGCATCTCTCGAAGCGACAAGCCATAGGGTGATGGAAAAGGAACAACCTCCCTGACTGTTCGAAGGCCTTTGATCGTTCATGAATTTCTGTGAATGTCTTCAGCCTAATGAATTGATAGACAAATCAATCAAGATGTGCCAAATTAAAGTTATTGATAAGGGATATGAAAGGAAAATTAGGGGCCAGACTTTCGGCTTCATTGTCGGTACAGCTGGTTTTTCGCCCGGCAAGAGTTTCCACGTACGTTTTTGAACGTTATCGCCCTCATCTGAAGTCACCCACTGGGACCAAACCGCCCACGTGCAATGCCAAGAACAACCGCCAGAGCATAAGTTTGGCCTCAACTGCCGACATCCAGATCACCGTGAGGCACGCCCTGTCATCATCATCGGAATCGAGGAAGACTTGCTTCCACTCCTGAAATGAGTTCTGTTGTGTATGGAGAAAGAGTCAGACTGAACACTGTGAGCTCAAAGTAAAGTGTGACCGTAGTCTTTTATTGCAGGTCTTCAGAGTGCCTCTCCAACCTGTAAAGCCTCCTTAAATAGCTGTGCTCCCAAGGGATTATGGGATCCCTTGGGACTCCAGGGGATGAGCCCTTTGGTGGCTATACAGAGTAAATACAAGTATACATATATAACAACACTCCCCCTCCAAAGTCAATAGTGTGACTATTTACAATTTGAGTCGATCTGGGGCCCTTCTTGCCCTGGTTTATCGTCTCGGTGTAAAAGCTGGTGTTGTTGAATCATTTGTTGGGCCCTCGCTGGGCTGCTGTGCAGCTGGCCTGCTGGGCTGCCTGGTGTGTTGGGCCCTGCTGGGCTGCTGTAGGTGATGGGTTCTGTTTCGTGGTCAACCGTGGTGCCGGTTGCCACTGGTGTGTATGTTGGGGGATCAAAAAAGGTCGGGTGCAAGGTGGATTGCTCAGGATAGTCCGTGAATCTGAGTTTGATTTGGTCCAAGTGTTTCCGGTGAATGAGTCCATTTGAAAGTTTGACCCGAAACACCCTGCTCCCCTCTTTGGCTACGACAGTGCCGGGAAGCCACTTGGGACCATGTCCATAATTTAATACAAATACAGGATCATTAATTTCAATCTCGCATGACACATTTGCACTATCATGGTATGTACTTTGTTGAAGCCGCCTGCTCTCTATCTGTTCCTGTGGATCAGGGTGAACTAATGAGAGCCTTGTATTAAGTGCCCTTTTCATGAGCAGTTCAGCAGGTGGGCTCCCAGTGAGTGAGTGAGGTCTCGTGCAGTAGCTAAGCAGGACTCGGGATAGGCGAGTCTGTAGTGAGCCTTCAGTTACCTTCTTCAAGTCTTGCTTGATGGTTTGCACTGCTCTCTCTGCCTGACCATTGGACGCTGGTTTAAACGGGGCAGATGTGACATAGAAACAAAGAAACATAGAAAATAGGTGCAGGAGTAGGCCATTCGGCCCTTCTAGCCTGCACCGCCATTCAATGAGTTCATGGCTGAACATTCAACTTCAGTACCCCATTCCTGCTTTCTCGCCATAACCCTTGATCCCCCTAGTAGTAATGAATTCTTTGAACTCAGCACTGGTAAAACATGGTCTGTTGTCACTCACCAGGACATCGGGTAGGCCGTGTGTGGCAAACATGGCCCGCAGGCTTTCAGTAGTGGCAGCAGACATGCTAGCCGACATTATCTCACATTCAATCCACTTGGACTACGCATCTACAGCCACAAGGAACATTTTACCCAAGAACGGGCCTGCATAGTTGACGTGTACCCTAGACCACGGTTTGGAGGGCCAAGACCATAAACTTAGTGGCGCCTCCCTGGGTACATTGCTTAACTGCGAGCATGTATTACATCTGTGAATGCAGGACGCTAAGTCCACATCGATACCGGGCCACCACACGTGGGATCTGGCTATCGCTTTCATCATTACAATGGCTGGGTGGGTGCTGTGGAGGTCATTGATGAAGGTGTCTCTGCCCTTCTTCGGGATCACTACTCGATTGCCCCACAGAAGAAAGTCTGCCTGTATAGACATTTCATCTTTGCGCTGCTGGAATGGCTTTATCTCTTCCTGCATTTCCACTGGGTCACTGGACCAGCTCCCGTGAAGCACACAGCTTTTGACTAGAGATAATAAGGGGTCCTGGCTTGTCCAGGTTTTGATCTGCCGGGCAGTGACAGTTTATTTCTCACTCTCAAACGCTTCCATAGCCATGGCTAGATCTGCGGGCTGCGCCATTTCCACCCCCGTGGTGGGCAATGGCAGCCTACTGAGAGCATCGGTGCAGTTTTCTGTGCCTGGCTTGTGGCGGATGGCGTAGTTGTATGCAGACAACGTGAGCGCCCATCTCTGGATATGGGCCGATGCGTTGGTATTTATCCCTTTACTCTCAGTTTTCAATTCGAATTTTAGCGCAAACAAATATTGATGCATTTTCTTTACCCCATAGACACACGCTAACGCTTCTTTCTCAATAATGCTGTAGGCTCTCTCGACCGTGGACAGACTCCTGGATGCATAAGCAACCGGTTGCAGTTTTCCGAAATCATTAGCTTGTTGCAGTACACACCCGATGCCATATGACGACACATCACATGCTAGTACTAAACGCTGACATGGATCATACAACACAAGCAATTTGTTTGAGCATAACAATTTTCTCGCTTTTACAAAGGCATTTTCTTGCCTGTTGTCTCAAATCCATTCGTCCCCTTTTCATAGTAAGACATGCAGTGGTTCAAACAGTGTGCTGAGACCCGGTAAGAAGTTACCAAAGTAGTTCAGGAGTCCCAGAAACGACCGCAGCTCTGTCACATTCTGTGGCCTCGGTGCTTTCTCGATCACCTCCGTCTTCACGTTGGTGGGCCTGATGCCGTCCGTCGCAATCCTCCTTCCCAGGAACTCCACTTCAGGCGCCAGGAAAACGCACTTTGAGCGTTTTAACCTGAGCCCCATGCGGTTGAGTCGACTAAGAACCTCCTCCAGGTTCTGCAGATGCTCGACTGTGACCAAGATGTCATCCTGGAAGACCACGGTGTGCGGGACCAACTTCAGTCAGCTTTCCATGTTTCTCTGGAATATCGCCGCCGCCTATCGGATTCCAAACGGGCATCTGTTATAAACAAAAAGACCTTTGTGGGTGTTGATGCAGGTGAGGGCCTTCGATGATTCCTCCAGTTTCTGCATCATGTAGGCTGAAGTCAGATCCAGCTTCGTGAAGGTCTTTCCTCCCGCCAGCATTGCAAAGATGTCGTCGTCCTTTGGTAGTGGGTATTGGTCCTACAGGGATAAACGATTGATAGTTACTTTGTAATCGCCACAAATTCTGACGGTGCCGACTCCCTTGAGGACTAGAGTGAGCAGATTCTTCATGAGGCCATACGTTGGTGCCCCACAGACGGTGAGGAGGATCGCCCTTCATTTGGCAGCGCTCTCTTCCCCATCTAGCTCGTTGGTCACGAAGTATTGGTTGAGTTGCTTCACAAAAGTTTCCCAATCATCTTCCTCCGAGAAGTTCTCCAGGATGCCCACTGTTCTCTGCATCTTTGGTTTCGCTATCTGTATCTCGTCGCCAGTTGTTGTGATTGGCGAAAGAGTCAGACTGAACACTGTGAGCTCAAAGTAAAGTGTGACCGTTGTCTTTTACTGCAGGTCTCCAGAGTGTCTCTCCAAACTGTGAAGCCTTCCTTAATACCTGTGCTCCCAAAGGATTATGGGATCCCTTGGGACTCCAGGGGATGAGCTCTCTGGTGGCTGTACAGAGTAAATACAAGTATACATATATAACATGGATCTTGATGACTGGGGGGCAGTGCTGTGCAGCGAGGATAGGCTGGTGGAGGACCTTTGTCTTACGGATGTTTCGTGTAAGGCCCATGCTTTCATATGCCTCAGTAAATACATCGACTCTATCCTGGAGTTCAGCCTCAGAATGTGCGCAGACGCAGGCATCATCCGTGTACTGTAGCTCAACGACAGAGGTTGGGGTGATCTTGGACCTGGCCTGGAGGCGACATAGGTTAAACAGCTTCCCACTGGTTCTGTAGTTTAGTTCCACTCCAGCGGGAAGCTTGTTGACTGTGAGGTGGAGCATGGCGGCAAGGAAGATTAAGAAGGCGGTTGGAGCGATGATGCAGCCCTGTTTGACCCCAGTCCGGACATGGATTGGGTCTGCAATGAATCCGTCGGTAAGGATCATGGCCTGCATGTTGTCGAGGAGCAGGCAAAGGATGTTCACAAACTTTTGGGGGCATCCAAAACGCAGGAGGACGCTCCATAGACCCTCGCAGTTGACAGTGTCAAAGGCCTTTGTAAGGTCGAAGAAGGCCATGTATAGGGGCTGGAGCTGTTCGCTGCATTTTCCTGCAGCTGTTGCGCTGCCAAGATCATGTCCGTTGTGCCCCGTAGGGGACAAAATCCGCACTGTGACTCCGGGAGGAGCTCCTTGGCCACAGGGAGAAGATGGTTGAGGAGGACTCTAGCGACAGCTTTCCCAGTGGCTGATAGCAGGGAGATTCCCCTGTAGTTGCCGCAGTCGGACTTGTCCCCTTTTTTAAAGATGCTCATGATCACTGCATCTCTGAGATCTCCCGACATGCTCTCCTCCCTCCAGATGAGAGAAATGAGGTTATGTATCCATGCCAACAGCGCCTCTCCGCCATACTTTAGCTCCTCAGCAGAGATTCCATCCGCTCCTGTAGCCTTGTTGTTCTTGAGCTATTTTATGACTTTTCCTACCTTGTGCAACGTTGGGGTTTCACTGAGGTGGTGGCGGGTTGCATGCTGCGGGTTGGAGTCGAGAACACAAGGGTCAAAGGCAGAGTCTCGATTGAGGAGATCTTCAAAGTGCTCCTTCCAGCGGGCCCTGACAGCCTCGGTGTCCTTGATGAGTGTTTACCCGTTCTTAGTCAGCAGTGGGGTGGGGCTTTGGGTGTTTGGACCATAGGTGGCCTTGACTGCGCTGAAGAATCCTCACATATTGTCGGCCAGTTGTTGTATCTCCTGTGCTTTCTCCATCCACCACCTGTTCTTTAGGTTCGGGGTTTTTTGCTGGGCCTCATCCTTGAGCCGTCTGTAACGTTGCTTTGCAGCTCTCGAGTTGGGTTGTTGCTTGAGGCTCAGAAATGCTCTGTCCTTGCGATCTATTAGTTCTTGGATCTCCTGATCATTTTCATCAAATCAGTCCTGGTGTTTTCTGGTTGAGTGACCAAGTGTCTCTTCACAGGCATCGGTTATGGAGGCCTGGATGGCAGACCAAGCGCTGTGGGTATTCAGCATCTCGGGGTCATCAAGGCATGCCAGGTTAGCTGTGAGGCGCTGGTTGTATAGGACTCTCTTAGCTGGGTCTTTAAGTGCCCCGACATTAACTTTTTTGCAGCACTGCTTCTGCTGTCTCCTCTGCTTTGGGGCTATATTGATGTCGATGATGGATTGGATTAGGCGGTGGTCAGCTCCTGTCATGGTGCGGGTGATGCGCACATCCTTGTGATCCCTGGCTCGGACGATGATATAGTCGAGCATGTGCCAGTGTTTGGAGCGAGGGTGTTGACACAATGCCTTGTATTTGTCCCTCTGGCGGAACAGGGTGTTGGCGATGAGGAGTTCATGTTCTAGACATTTTGTCAGGAGTAGGGTACCGCTGGAGTTGGATTTCCCTACCCACTCTCTGCCAATCACGCAACCCCAGAGGGCTGTGCCTTTGCCGACCCTGGCGTTAAAGGCACCAAGGAGGATCAATCGCCCGCGGGGATGCGGGACAGGGATGTTTCGAAGTTGGAATAAAAACCCTCTTTGGTCTCATCCGTTGCATCGAGTGTTGGGGCGTACGCAATGATGACTGTGGCGCACTGGTTCTGGGATAGGGTGAGTCGAAGAGTCATGAGGCATTCGTTAACCCTGCAGCGGGAGTCTTTGAGGCGGTCAACCAGCTCATTTTTGATGACAAAGTCGACTCCATGAAGGCGGCATTCTTCCTCTGGTTTTCCTTTCCAGAAAAAGGTGTAACCTCCACCTTGTTCCTTGAGTTGGCCTTCCCCTGCCCGCTGGGTCTCGATTAGGGCGGCGATTTCGCTATCAAAGCATCTAAGTTGCCAGGCAACTATGGCGGTGCGGCGTGCGGGCCTGTCGCTGTTGGAGTTGTCCATGAAGGTCCTGACATTCCAGGTCCCGAACTTCATGTTAACAAAGTGGAAGATGCCTGTGCATGAGCTCTTTTAACGTGGGTTGGCCATTGAACACCGGCATCAACATGGGCTTAGCTGAGCAAGGTCTTGGTCCACTGACAAGGGGGTCCAAGACGACTAGAGACCAGGCACTGCTCTATGAGCCTAATTGCCTACGGCGAGATGTTGGTCACAAGCTCGGTGCCAAGTAGCATCCTTGATGGTAGGTGGCCCGAGGCTTGGTTGGGGGCAGGCTTTAGGATGGTCAGTTGTCCGCTGGAGTTCCGAGGGATGTTTTAAAAGTTTCTTCCAAAGTTTGCCAAAGTTATTTAAAAGTTTCTCCGGAGGTTTCAAAAGAAAAATTCTCCAAGTTGTTTAAAAGTTTTAAAATTTTCCCACATTGTTTAAAAAGTTTCTCAAGTTGATTAAAAGTTTACAAGTAGATTAAAAGTTAATTAAAAGTTGATTACAAGTCTAAAGTGTAAGTCAGTAGTAGGTTACTCCCCTGGCACTGCTCCATAGGTGCCGCCAGCCTTTTGCAACTGCACAAAGCCCTGGCCAGACCACACCCGGAGCACCGCGGGGAAGTAGAGGCCCGTTCCCTTCGGCCAGCCTGCCCGGCCCAACGATGCACTCCGGGTCCCTTCGGCCAGAGGGCCCGGCCCAATGACGCACTCCAGGTCCATCTGGCCAGCCGGTCTGACCCAACGACGCACTCCAGGTCCCTTCAGCCAGCCGGCCCGGCCCAACAACCATTCCGGGTCCCTTCGGCCAGAGGGCCCGGCCCAACAACGCACTTGCCCTGTAAAAACTGCTTAAACAGGGCGGCAAGGGGGAGACCCTGCAAAGAAAGGTAAGTTAAAGGTTCCTTCATTATTTTTTTTAAATTGTAACATGGCGATTAGGGTTAAAACTCTCTTGAGAATAGTTTGTACGCATTTATTTTTTTTTAATGGAATTTTTTTTTTAAGTTTTCCCTCCTCCCTAGGCTCAACCGCAGCCTCGGACTAAATTTTTCTACTTACCGTCCACCGACCACCGAGAATGAGTGTGCAACACCCATTTTCTCACTGGGCGATCAGTTCTACTTACTTTTACCTTTAAAATGGAAATTCTCACCAGCTTTTTTCGCCGAATGTTGGTGGTCCTTCTCAGCAGGCAATCGGGTGTTGAGGGCCTTTATGGAAAGTCTGGCCCCTGGTCTTTGAATGTTTTTCTTACCAAAGCAATTCTGTGGGCGCATGGGTATAACGACTTTGCTCAACAAGCAAAGTTCAGTTTCAGCCTTCACCTCTGCTGTCTCCCATCTGTGATGTGTGACTCATCTTTCCTAATTGCAGAAAAATACAGCCATTCAGGTGACAGACTTTCAGTGGGTAGCAGCCTTGCCTCTGAGTCAGGAAGTCATGGGTACAAGACCCACTCCAGAGATTTGAGCACAAAAATCTAGGCTGACACTTCAGTGCAGTACTGAGGGAGTGCTGCACTGTCAGAGGTGCCGTCCTCCGGATTAGAAATTAAACGTGGCTGCATCTGCCCTCTCAGGTGGATATAAAAAAAATCCTCTGGCATTATTCAAAGAAGAATAGATGAATTCTCCCGGTGTCCTGGCCAATATTAATCAACATCATTAATACAAATTATCTAGTCATGTATCTTGTTGCTGTTTGTGGGACCTTGCTGTGTGAAAACTGGCTGCCGCATTTCCTACATTACAACTGTTGTGTATCTGTAAAGCATGCACTCCCATGTTCCGCCACTAGGGAGCTCATCCCCTGAAGTCCCAAGGGATCCCAGCATCCCTTGGGAGCACTGTATATAAGCCAGCCCCGAAGGGCTGTTCCTCACTCTGGAGTGTCTTATTAAAGACTGAGGTCACTGTTACATTAGTCTCCCTTTGTGCAGCCTCATCTGTGTTAGGAACACAATAACTGGCGACGAGAATACGAATCCAACGCAAAGATGCAGCAAACTGTGGGCATCCTGGAGAAGTTCTCGGAGGGTGAGGACTGGGAAGCCTACGTCGAACGGCTAGACCAGTACTTTGTAGCCAACAAGCTGGACGGAGAAGGAAGCGCTGCAAAAAGGAGAGCGGTCCTCCTCACAGTCTGCGGGGAACCAACCTACAGCCTCATGAAGAATCTTGTGGCTCCGGTGAAACCCACAGATAAGTCGTATGAGGAGCTGTGTACACTGGTTCGGGAGCATCTTAACCCGAGGGAGAGCGTGCTGATGGCGAGGTATCGGTTCTACACGTGCCAGTGATCTGAAGGTCAGGAAGTGGCGAGCTACATCGCCGAGCTAAGGTGACTTGCAGGACAATGTGAGTTTGATGGCTACCTGGAGCAAATGCTCAGAGACCATCCTACAAAAACTTTTGACTGTTGATATACCGACCTGCAATAAGGCCATTGCGATAGCACAGGCGTTTATGTCCACTAGTGATAACACCAAACAAATCTCTCAGCACACAACTGCTAGCAATAGTCACAAATTAACTGGAACTGTGTTTGCGATCAGAAATGTACAGGGCAGTACCCACGAGTCTGCAACTGCCAGCAGGCCTCAGGTGACCCAGATGACTCAGAATCCTCAACAAAGGATGAATGCAAGGCAAGTCACACCTCGTTGGCATTGTGGAGGCTTCCATTCAGCCTATTCATGCCACTTCAAAGGGTATGTTTGCAAGAGCTGTGGAACAATGGGGCACCTCCAACGAGCTTGCAAACGATCTGCAAGCTCTGCAAAACCTACTAACCACCACGTGGCAGAGGAAGATCAGTCCATAGTGGATCAAAGCAATTTTGAGCCTCAGCGAGAGGAGGCAGATGCTGAAGTACACGGGGTGCACACATTTTCGACGAAATGTCCACCTATAATGCTAAACGTAAAATTAAATGGCTTACCTGTAGCCATGGAACTGGACACTGGCGCTAGCCAATCCATCATGAGTAAAAAGATGTTTGAGAGACTGTGGTGCAACAAGGCATTCAGAACAGCCCTGAGCCCCATCCATACGAAACTGAGAACGTACACCAAAGAGTTTATCACTGTCCTGGGCAACGCCATGATCAAGGTCACCTACGAGGGCACGGTGCACGAACTGCCACTCTGGATTGTCCCGGGCGATGGCCCCACACTGCTTGGAAGGAGCTGGCTGGGCAAAATCCGCTGGAACTGGGATGACATCCGAGCGCTATCACATGTCGATGAGGCCTCATGTACCCAAGTTCTTAACAAATTTCCTTCTCTTTTTGAGCCAGGCATTGAAAACTTTTCCGGGGCGAAGGTGCGGATCCACTTGGTCCCAGAGGCATGACCCATTCACCACAAGGCGCGAGCAGTTCCTCACATGATGAGGGAGAGTGTGGAAATCAAGCTGAACAGGCTGCAACGCGAGGGCATCATCTCCCCAGTGGAATTCAGTGAGTGAGCCAGCCCGATTATTCCAGTATTCAAAAGTGATGGCACAGTCAGGATTTGCGGCGATTATAAAGTAATTAGTAATTGTTTCTCGCTACAGGACCAATACCCGCTACCTAAGGTAGACGACCTATTTGCGATGCTGGCAGGAGGCAAGATGTTCACCAAGCTCGACCTGACTTCGGCCTACATGACGCAGGAGCTGGAGGAGTTTTTGAAAGGCCTCACCTGCATCAAGACGCACAAGGGACTCTTCATCGACAACAGATGTCCGTTTGGAATTCGGTCGCCTGCAACGATCTTCCAGAGAAACATGGAGAGCCTACTCAAGTCGGTACCACACACGGTGGCCTTTCAGGACGACATATTGGTCACAGGTCGGGACACCGCCGAGCACCTACAAAACCTGGAGGAGGTCCTCCAGCGACTGGATCGCGTAGGGCTGCGGCTGAAGAGGTCGAAATGCGTCTTCATGGCAACAGAAGTGGAGTTTTTGGGGAGAAAGATCGCAGCGGACAGCATTCGGCCCACAGACGCCAAGACAGAGGCTGTCAGGAACGCGCCCAGGTCACAGAACGTCACGGAGCTGCGGTCGTTCCTGGGACTCTTCAACTATTTTGGTAACTTCCTACCAGGGCTAAGCACCCTTTTAGAGCCCCTACATGTGTTATTGCGCAAAGGTGAGAACTGGATATGGGGAAAAAAACAAGTAATTGCTTAAGCCAGAAACATTTTATGCTCCAACAAGCTGCTTGTATTGTATAACCTTGTTAAAAGACTTGTGTTAGCATGTGACGCGTCGTACGGAGTCGGGTGTGTATTACAACAAGCTAACGTTGCAGGGAAGTTGCAACCTGTCGCCTATGCTTCCAGAAGCTTGTCTAAGGCCGAGAGGACCTACAGCATGATTGAGAAAGAGGCATTAGTGTGTGTTCGGGGTAAAGAAAATAAATCAGTACCTGTTTGGCCTCAAATTTGAGCTGGAAACCGATCACAAGCCCTTCACATCCCTGTTCGCTGAAAACAAGGGGATAAATACTAATGCCTTAGCCTGCATATAAAGGTGGGCACTCGCGCTATCAGCGTATAACTATACCATTCGCCACAGGCCAGGCACCGAGAACTGTGCGGATGCTCTCAGTCGGCTACCATTGCCCACCACGGGGGTGGAAATGGCGCAGCCTGCAAACTTGTTGTTGGTGGCGCAGCCCGCAGACTTGTTGATGGTCATGGAAGTGTTTGAAAATGATAACTCACCTGTAACGGCCCGCCAGATTAGGACTTGGACCAGCCAAGATCCTCTGCTGTCCCTAGTAAAAAACTGTGTACTGCATGGGAGCTGGGCCAGCATCCCTGTTGAAATGCAAAAGCCAATCCAGCCGTTCTAGCGGTGAAAGGACGAGCTGTCCATTCAGGCAGACTGCCCGTTGTGGGGTAACAGCGAAGTGCTACCAAAAACGGGCAGGGAGACGTTCATCTCAGATCTCCACAGCACACACCCGGTATAGTAATGATGAAAGCAATAGCCAGATCCCACGTGTGGTGGCCCGGTATCGACTCTGACTTCAAGTCCTGTGTACGGCAATGCCGCATGTGTTGAGCAACGCGCCCAGAGGGGGCACTACTAAGTTTGTGGTCCTGGCCCTCCAGCCCATGGTCGAGGATCCATGTCAACTATGCGGGCCCATTTCTTGGTAAAATGCTCCTGGTGGTGGTGAATGCTTTTTCAAAATGGATTGAATGTGAAATAATGTCGGGAAGCACTGCCACCGCCACCATTGAAAGCCTGAGGGCCATGTTTGCCACCTACGGCCTGCCTGACATACTGGTCAGTGACAACGGGCCATGTTTCACCAGTGACGAATTTAAAGAATTCATGACCCGCAATGGGATCAAACATGTCACCTCGGCCCCGGTTAAACCAGCCTCCAATGGGCAGGCAGAGCGGGCAGTACAAACAATCAAACAGAGCCTTAAATGAGTCACAGAAGGCTCACTCCAAGCCCGCCTGTCCCGAGTACTGCTCAGCTACCGCACGAGCCCCCACTCACTCACAGGTGTGCCCCTGGCTGAGCTACTCATGAAAAGGACACTTAAAACCAGACTCTTGCTGGTTCACCCCAATCTGCATGATCAGGTAGAGAGCAGGCGGCAGCAACAAAATGTAAAACGATGGTTGCGCCACCGTGTCACGGGAAATTGATCTGAATGACCCTGTGTATGTGCTAAACTATGGACATGGTCCCAAGTGGATCGCGGGCACGGTGATAGCTAAAGAAGGGAATAAGGTGTTTGTAGTCAAACTAGACAATGGACAAATTTGCAGAAAGCACCTGGACCAAACGAGGCTGCGGTTCACAGACTGCCCTGAACAACCCACAGCAGACACCACCTTTTTCGAGCCCACAACACACACCCAAAGGATCAACGACACCACGCCAGACCAGGAAATTGAACCCATCACGCTCAACAGCCCAGTAAGGCCAGGCTCACCTAGCAGCCCTGCAGTGCCAACAACACACCAGCCCAGTGAGGACAAAGCCAACACACCAGAACAGACATTTGTAACAAGGTGGTCCACCAGGGAAAGAAAGGCTCCCGACCGCCTCACCTTGTAAATAGTTTTCACTTTGACTTTGCGGCGGGGAGTGATGTTGTCTATCTGTAAAGCATGCACTCCCATGTTCCGCCGCCAGGAAGCTCATACCCTGAAGTCCCAAGGGATCCCAGCATCCCTTGGGAGCACTGTATATAAGCCGGCCTCTAAGGCCTCACTCTGGAGTGTCTTATTAAAGACTGAGGTCACTGTTACTTAAGCTCCTTGTGTGCAACCTCATCTGTGTTAGGAACACAATAACAACAATGACAACACTTCAAAAATACTGCATTGGCTGTAAAGAACTTCGTGACGACCTGAGGATGTGAAAGGTGCTATATAAATGCAACTTCCTTCCTTTCTTCCTTCCTTCCTTCCTTCCTTCCTTCCTAGCAGGTGTGGCTGACACCGACTGCTGAGGTGTGCATTATGGTGCCGAGGTATAACCTTCTCCTCAACTTGGGGCATTGCTGTGGATAATGAAGTTGGCACGATATGAGTACGAGGTAAGCTAACCCTAATGGAGGTTATGTAATTGGTGCAGTGAACATTGGAGCTTTTCATTTCACAAAACAGAAGCATTGTCATCTCCACCAAATTCAGTATCCCACGGATTGCAAACTGACTCCAAGCTAATGTTATTGCTCATTCCTAAGGGGTTTTATTGGGCTTCTGTGAACTGCAGAATTACTGGGGGCTGAAATTGGCCCTCTCCTTAAGGCCTGTTACAACCATGACGAGCGAGGATTCATCAACGCAGTCAAGACGACCTACGACCCAAGCACCCAAGGCCCTACCCCACTGCTGGCCAAGAACGGAGAGATGCTCATCAAGGACAGAGGCAGTCATTGCCCGCTGGACGGAACACTTTGAGGATCACCTTAACCGACTCTGTCCTCAACTCCATCCCATAGCATGCGACCCGCCACTATCTCAGCACAACCCCAGCCTGGCATGAGGTTGAAAAGGCCATCCGACAACTGAAGAACAACAAGGCCTCAGGAGCAGATGGAATTCCCGCCGAAGCATTAAAGCACTACTGGTGCGGATTCATGACCTCATCTCTCTTGTCTGGAAGGGGGAGATCATGCCAGGAGATCTCAGAGACGCCGTAATTGTGACCATCTTCAAGAAAGGTGACAAGTCCGATTGCAGTAACTACAGAGGAATCTCCCTGCTGTCGACCACTGGGGAAGTCATCGCAAGAATCCTCCTCAATCGCCTTCTCCCTGTGGCTGAAGGGCTCCACCCAGAGTCGCAATGCGGATTCCGCCCACTAAAGGGTACAATGGACATGACCTTCACCACACGGCAGATACAAGAGAAAAATGCAGGGAACAGCACCAACCCTTTTACATGGCCTGCTTTGACCTCACAAAAGCCTTCAACACTGTCAACCATGAGGGATTATGGAGTGTTCTCCTCAGATTTGGCTACCTTCAAAAGTTTGTCACCATCCTCCGCCTGCTCCACGATGACATGCAAGCCGTGATCCTGACCAACTGATCCACTACAGACCCAATCCATGTCCGGACCGGGGTCAAGCAAGGCTGTGTCATCACACCAACGCTCTTCTCAATCTTCCTTGCTGCAATGCTCCATCTCATACTCAGCAAGCTCCCCGTTGGAGTGGAGTTAAATTACAGGACAAACGGGAATCTGTTTAACCTTCACTGCCTCCAGGCCAGATCCAAGGTCATCCCATCCTCCATCATTGAATTACAGTACGCAGACGACTCGGAGGCCAAACTCCAAGCCATCGTCAACATCTTCACCGAAGTGTACGAGAGCATGGGCCTTACGCTAAACATCCGTAAGACAAAGGTCCTCTACCAACCTGCCCCTGCCATACTGCGCTGCCCCCCCCCCCCCGGTTATCAAAATCCATGATGAGGCCTTGGACAAAGTCGGCCATTTTTCATATCTCAGGAGCCTACTAACAGCAAGGACAGACATCAACGACGGGGTCCAACACCGCCTCCAGTGCACCAGTGCAGCCTTCGGTCACCTGAGGAAGAGAGTGTTTGAAGGCCAGGATCTCAAACCCGACACCAAGCTCGTGGTCTACAGGGCAGTAGTGATACACACTCCCAAAATGGCACAGAGACATGGACTATATACAGCAGACACCTCAAAACACTGGAGAAGTACCATCAACGCTGCCTCCGCAAGATCCTGCAAATCCATTGGCAGGATAGGTGCACCAACATCAGTGTTCTCGCTCAGGCCAACATCACCAGCATTGAAGCATTGACCACGCTCGATCAGCTCTGATGGACAGGCCACATCATCCACATGCCCGATACTAGAATCCCAAAACAAGTGCTCTACTCAGAGCTCTGCCATGGCAAGCAATCCCCAGGCGGGCAGAGGAAACGCTTCAAAGAAACCCTCAAAGTCTCCTTGAAAATGTGTAACATCTCCATCGACACCTGGGAATCCCTGGCCCAAGACTGCACAAAGTGGAGGAAAAGCATCCGGGAAGGCGCTGAACACCTCGAGTGTCTCCGCCGAGAGCAAGCTGAAGCCAAGTATCAACAGTGGAAGGAGCGCGCAGCAACCCAGGCCCCCCCCACCCTCCTGTTCCTCCATCCACCGTTTCCCACACCTGTGACAGAGACTGTAGGACCCGCATTGGACTCTTCAGTCACCGGAGAACTCATTTTTAGTGTGGCAGCAAGTCATCCTCGACTCTGGGGGACTGCTGATGATGATGGTTCCCACCGCAAATCGCTGTCACGCTGCAGAGTGGCGTGGCCGGTGACTTTTTGTAAAGTGGCTGCTGATAGCCCAATTGCCCTCCTGAGGTTTCCTGGCAGTGCTCCGATCCCCCCCCTTACCACTCCGCTGCTGCCGATCCATCTTAAGCATGACATCACCGTGCGCACCGCCGATCTACGCCCCGACGGTGACAATCCCCTCTGAAAATCTTCGGCCCGTCCAACAGCACCAAAACCTGTTTTCCCCAGTGGTCCAGTGAGGCTGAGGCCTTCTGCACCCACAGTGCGGCTTCCCTTAAAGGGAAGGGAGCACTGCCGCTGCCACCATACTTTTTTTTTTGTCGGCTGACTGCCATGTCAGCCTGACAATAATCCCCCACGGGTTCAGCCGGGCCGTCAACAGGCAGCTTGGTGCCCCCTCTTGCGTGCCACGCCGCTGGCCCGGCCGAAACCCTCCCTGGTGGCCTAGTGGGCCAAAGTTTTAAAACCGCGAATATCCTCCCCTTTAAGTGAAGGGGAGAGCCATGGTGACGTGGCACCGTGATGACATCATCGCGGCGGTCACCCAGCACCGCTCCCAACTCCTGCCCTTCAGTGGCTGTCACCGCCCCCACGAAGAGCGACTTCCGGATCAGAACTAAAAACAACAAAGAGCGGAATTTAGCTAAAGAGGCGACTTTAACCTCAGCTACGGTAAAAACTATTGAATCGGGGTGCGCTCCGTTTCGGGCCGGGGGGCAATATCGGCCGCTTGTATTTTGTTGCGGGTAGATATATTCTATCCCAGCTGCTCTCTTTTATAGTCTGCTATAATCCTTTTTTAAAAATGTCCTCAGTATCTTTTCTATATACCACACTTGCATCAAGTAATTGGATGCGATAGTCTTCATTAAGCTCATTGGACTGGAAGTGGTAGCAGTGTAAAATGTGTAAAAGCAGGGCAGTTATGTTAAACTGTATCAGAATTTGGTTAGACAACACTTAGAGTACTGTGCACAGTTCTGGTATTCATATTATAAAAAGGATATAGAGGCACTTGAGAAGGTTTAAAAAAGTTTCACACGGTTGATACCAGAACTGAGAGATTATATTTATTAGGAAAGGCAAGGGTTCTCTCCTCTATAAAAGAGAAGGCTGAGGAATGATCTGATAAAGGTCTTTAAGATTATGAAAGAGTTTGTTAAGGTAGACATTATGGGGAAGACCAAAAGTAGGGGCCATAAATATAAGATAGTCACCAATAAATTCAATAGGGAATTCAGGGCAATCTTCTTTACCCAGAGAGTGGTGCGAATGTGGAACTCACTACCACATGGAGTGGTTGGCGAACAGCATAGATGCAGTTAAGGCAAAGCTAGATAAGTGCATGAAGGAGAAAGGAATAGATGGTTATGTTGATAACATTAGATGAAGAAGGGTGGGAGGAGACTCGTGTAGAGCATAAAACACCGGCATCGACCAGTTGGACCGAATGGTCTGTTTCTGTGCTGTAGACAATGTTACTGCCAGGGCTGATTTTACGAAGGGGACTCTCAGTAAGAACTCCTGCATTTGGAAAATTATGGCAAGCTCCTAACGATCTTCTGTCCTTTGTGTTTGTAAAATCGTCCCTATCATGTGTAAGGAAACCATGTTACTGGTCCACATCACAAGATGCGAGAGGCAAGACGAGGGTATAATCGACTTGACCTGGTCCTCACCAACTTACCTTTCACAGATACACCTGTCGACAGTAGGACCTAGACAACACCATCCAGGTTTGGACTGACACATGGCGGGTAACATTCATGCCAAATAGATGCCAGATACTGACCATGTGGTGAACCTGTGGAATTCTCTACCACAGAAAGTTGTTGAGGCCAATTCACTAAATATATTCAAGAAGGAGTTAGATATAGTCCTTACTACTAGGGGGATTGAGGGGTATGGTGAGAAAGCAGGAATGGGGTACTGAAGTTACATGTTCAGCCATGAACTCATTGAATGGCGGTGCAGGCTCGAAGGGCAGAATGGCCTACTCCTGCACCTATTTTCTATGTTTCTATCTCCAACAGGAAAAGGTCCAACCATTCCTCCCTGACCTTCAACGGCATCACCATTGCCGATTCCCCCACCATCAACATCCTGGGCGTCACCATTGACCAGAAGCTTTACTGGTCCCATTATATCAGCACATAGGATACAAGGACAGGGTAGAAGCTGGGTACTTTGTGAAGAGTCTTTCATTTCCTGACCCCTCAAAGCCTCACCACCATCTACAAGGGTCAAATCAGGAGTGCGATCGAGTGCTCATCACTTGTCCAGATGGGTGCAGTCACAACAAAAAGCAAGAAACTCGATACTATCCACAACAGGGCAGTTCCTTTGATTGGTCTATATGGTAGACTGGTCATGAAGGTTGAAGCACATGGGATACAGGGCAAAATGTCAAGTTGGATCCAAAATTGGCTTGGAGGTAGGAAGCAAAGGGTAATGACGGGAAGGATGTTTCCAGTGGGGTTCCGCAGGGCTCAGTACTGTGATCCTTGCTTTTTGTGGTACATATCAACGATTTAGATTTGAATATGGGGGTATGATTAAGAAGTTTGCAGACGACTGTGTGGTTGATAATGAAGAGGAAAGTCATGGGCTGCAAGAGGATATTGGTCAGGTGGGCAGGGCAGTGGTAAATGGAATTTAATTCAGAGAAGTGTGAGGTGATGCACTTTGGGAGGGCTAATAAGGAAAGGGTATACACATTAAGCAATAGGCCACTTAATAGTGTAGATGAACAAAGGGACCTTGGAGTGCTTGTCCACAGATCCCTGAAATTAACAGGCCAGGTGGATAAGGTGGTTAAAAAGGCATACGGAATGCTTGCCTTTATTGGCCAAGGGATGGAATATAAGAACAGGGAGGTTATGCTTAAATTGTATAATACTTTGGTTAGGCCACAGCTGGAGTATTGTGTGGAGTTCTGGTCGCCGTATTATAGGAAGGACGTGATTGCACTAGAGAAGGTGCAGAGGAGATTTACTAGGATGCTGCCTGGAATGGAGAATCTCAGTTATGAGGATAGATTGGATAGGCTGGGTTTGTTCTCATTGGAACAGAGGAGGTTGAGAGGAGACCTCATTGAGGTGTATAAAATATTGAGGGGCCTGGACATAGTGGATAGTAAGGATCTATTTCCATTGGTGGAGGGGTCTATTACGAGGGGGCATAGTTTTAAGGTGGTTGGTGGAAGGTTTAGAGGGGATTTGAGGGGGGGCTTCTTTACGCAAAGGTTTGTGGGGATCTGGAACTCGCTGCCTGAAAGAGTGATGGATGCAGAAACCCTCACCACTTTTAAGAGATGGTTGGATGGGCACTTAAAGTGCAGTAACCTGCAGGGCTACGGACCTAGAGCTGGTAATTGGGATTAGACTGGATGATCTTTTGTTGGACGGAGCAGATATAATGGTAAGTATTGCAGGGAATAGAATACAGCAAGGGTGATCAGATGGGTCGGAGAGGAAATTTCCCAGATTTTTTCTCCCTAAATTGGCCTGGGTTTTTATCTGGTTTTTGCCTCTCCCAGGAGATCCCATGGCTCCGGTTGGGGTGGAGTGTAGAATGTTTCAGTATAAGGGGTGAAGCAGTTGTGTGAGGCGGACTGGTTGGGCTGGGTGCTCTTTGCCTTTCCGTCACTGTTCATAAGCTTATATGTAACATTTATGGCTGCTGACCAAGGGCTGTGTGGCTCTTTGTCGGCCGGTGCAGAGACAATGGGCTGAAATGACCTCCTTCTGCGCTGTAAATTTCTATGTTTCTGTGTTTCTATGTTTCTATCACATCGGATCCCTTCTGCACTTCATAGCCTTTCAAAAACTGGTTGTTTCCCTGGACGACACAAAGAGCATTTGGTCGAGCTGTTCTAATTTCTGAGCAGAGGTGGAAAGCTAGACAAGTTGAATAAGATAAAGATTGAAATTCCTTGCAGACAGTGGAAGCTGAGAATCTTCTCTCCAAGGAAGCAGCCTGTGACATCTCACCACATTACAACATAATTCTAAAAGGACAAAGAGTGTTAAAAAAACAAGCCTGAAGGCTCTGTGTCTCAATGCGAGGAGCATTCGTAAAAAGGTGGATGAATTAACTGCGCAGATACCTGTTAACGAATATTATATAATTGGGATTATGGAGACATGGCTCCAGGGTGACCAAGGCTGGGAACTCAACATCCAGGGGTATTCAATATTCAGAAAGGCTAGACAGAAAAGAAAAGGAGGTGGGGTAGCGTTACTGGTTAAAGAGGAGATTAACGCAATAGTAAGGAAGGACATTAGCTGGGATGATGTGGAATCTTTATGGGTAGAGCTGCGGAACACCAAAGGGCAGAAAACGCTAGTGGGAGTTGTGTACAGACCACCAAACAGTAGTAGTGAGGTTGGGGATGGCATCAAACAGGAAATTAGGGATGCATGCAATAAGTTATCATGGGTGACTATAATCTACAAAAAGATTGGGCAAACCAAACTGGTAGCAGTACGGTGGAGGAGGATTTCCTGGAATGTATAAGGGATAGTTTTCTAGACCAATATGTTGAGGAACCAACTAGAGAGTTGGCCATCCTAGACTGGGTGTTGTGCAATGAGAGAGGATTAATTAGGAATTTTGTTGTGCGAGGCTCCTTGGGGAAGAGTGACCATAATATGGTAGAATTCTTCATTAAGATGGAGAGTTACACAGTTAATTCAGAGACTAGGGCCCTGAACTTAAAGAAAGGTAACTTCGATGGTATGAGACGTGAATTGGCTAGGATAGACTGGCGAATGATACTTAAAGGGTTGACGGTGGATAGGCAATGGCAGACATTTAAAGATCACATGGATGAACTTCAACAATTGTACATCCCTGTTTGACGTAAAAATAAAACGGGGAAGATGGCTCACCTAAAAGAGAAATTAAGGATCGTGTTAAATCCAAGGAAGAGTCATATAAATTGGCCAGAAAAAGCAGCAAACCTGAGGACTGGGAGAAATTTAGAATTCAGCAGAGGAGGACAAAGGGTTTAATTAGGAGGGGGAAAATAGATTTTGAGAGTAAGCTTGCAGGGAATATAACAACTGACTGCAAAAGCTTCTATTTATAGGTGAAGATAAAAAGATTAGTGAAGACAAATGTAGGTTCCTTGCAGTCAGAATCAGGTGAATTTATAATGGGGAACAAAGAAATGGCAGACCAATTGAACAAATACTTTGTTTCTGTCTTCACTAAGGAAGACACAAATAACCTTCTGGAAATACCAGGGGACCGAGGGTCGAGCGAGAAGGAGGAACTGAAGGAAATCCTTATTAGTCAGGAAATTGTGTTAGGGAAATTAATGGGATTGTAGGCCAATAAATCCCAGGGCCTGATAGTCTGCATCCCAGAGTACTTAAGGAAGTGGCCCTAAAAATAGTGGATGCATTGGTGGTCATTTTCCAACATTCTATAGGCTCTGGATCAGTTCCTATGGATTGGAGGGTAGGTAATGTAACCTCACTTTTTAAAAAAGGAGGGAGAGAGAAAACAGGGAATTATAGACCGGTTATCCTGACATCGGTAATGGGGAAACGGTTGGAATCAATTATTAAAGATGTAATAGCAGCACATTTGGAAAGCAGTGACAGGATCGGTCCAAGTCAGCATGGATTAATGAAAGGGCAATCATGTTTGATAAATCTTCTAGAATTTTTTGAGGATGTAACTAGTAGAGTGAACAAGGGAGAACCAGTGGATGTGGTGCATTTCGACTTTCAAAAGGCTTTTGACAAGGTCCCACACAAGAGATTAGTGTGCAAAATTAAAGCACATGGTATTGGGGGTAATGTATTGATGTTGATAGAGAACTGGTTGGCAGACAGGAAGCAAAGATTCGGAATAAATGGGTCCTTTTCAGAATGGCAGGCAGTGATTAGTGGGGTACCGCAAGGTTCAGTGCTGGGACCCCAGCTATTTACAATATACATTAATGATTTAGACGAAGGAATTGAATGTAATATCTCCAAGTTTGCAGATGACACTAAGCTGGGTGGCAGTGTGAGCTGTGAGGAGGACGCTAAGAGGCTGCAGGGTGACTTAGACAGGTTAGGTGAGTGGGCAAATGCATGGCAGATGCAGTATAATGTAGATAAATGTGAGGTTATCCACTTTCGTGGCAAAAACAGGAAGGCAGAATATTATCTGAATGATGACAGATTAGGAAAAGGGGAGGTGCAACGAGACATGGGTATCATGGTACATCAGTCATTGAAAGTTGGCATGCAGGTACAGCAGGTGGTGAAGATGGCAAATGGCATGTTGGCCTTCATAGCGAGAGGATTTGAGTATCGGATCAGGGAGGTCTTACTGCAGTTGTACAGGGCCTTGCTGAGGCCACACCTTGAATATTATGTACAGTTTTGGTCTCCTAATCTGAGGAAGGATATTATTGCTATTGAGGGAGTGCAGCCAAGTTTCACCAGTCTGATTCCCGGGATGACAGGACTGACATATGAAGAAAGATTGGATCGACTAGGCTTATATTCACTGGAATTTCGAAGAATGAGAGGGGATCTCATATAAACATATAAAATTCTTACGGGATTGGACAGGTTAGATGCAGGAAAAATGTTCCCGATGTTGGGGAAGTCCAGAACCAGGGGTCACAGTCTAAGGATAAGGGGTAAGCCATTTAGGACCGAGATGAGGAGAAACTTCTTCACTCAGAGAATTGTGAACCTTGGAATTCTCTACCACAAAAAGTTGTTGAGGCCAGTTGGTTAGATATATTCAAAAGGGAGTTAGATGTGATCTTTATGGCTAAAGGGATCAAGGGGTATGGAGAGAAAGCAGGAATGGGGTACTGAAGTTGCATGATCAGCCATGATCATATTGAATGGTGGTGCAGGCTCGAAGGGCCGAATGGCCTATTGCTGCACCTATTTGCTATGTTTCTATGTTTCTATGTTTCTCCAGGGATCCAGTTGTCATCTCCAGGCAAGGAGTCTAGCTCTGATCCATACAAATATCACAATAGCATGAGTCACATTCCTTACACTGTACACTCCTCCCCCTCAGCCTCGCTGAAGAATTCTCGTGGATCTACAGTGACAGATATGCATTTTAACGTTGTCCAAGTCCTTTAAGGTGTAGTCCTTCACAGGGTAGCAGTGTGTTGCCCCAGGGACTGGTGAGGAGTCATGGCTAGGATGTTAACTCGTTGCCTTGGCCACGTCCTGTCAACTTGGTGCTTTTGTTTGCCTATTAAAGTGGGCAGTGTGACCGAAAGGGCAATTTCCTTTCAATTCTGAGATATCTTTGTGTACAACCTATATAGCCAGTGGGCTAAGAGCCCTTGCTCTCTCTCTCTCATTGTCTGTCCCTCCCACTGTCTGTCTCTCTCACTGTCTGTCGCTCTGCCTCTGGTGGGTTTTAATGGTTGACCTAATCAAGTGCCAAGGTCAAGGAGGCTGAAGGTGGGGTTTTGTTAGCAGAGGTCGAGCTGCTGAATGCTCCTGTTTTTTTAAAGTTGGTAAATTAACCTTTAACATTCAATCTTGAATTAAAACAGGTTCAAATTAAGAACATATTTTCAAAGGGCCATTCAAACCAAGCTTTAGGTTTGTAAGCAACTCAGAGAGGGGATTTCATGGATACACTGCAGCCTGGAGTGAGTGGCAGCGATATTTGTCAATATCCCACAGCAGAAAGAAGATCTTCAGGCCAATCAGAGCCTCCGATATTCAGCCCTTGCGAGACCAAATGGGGATATTGATAACTATCAGATTCTGATTTGTCCAAAGCAGCATCTCAAAGTGCTTGGAAGATATCGGGTATAATTTCGGGGGTTCAGGGGTCTCAGTGAACCAATAGGTCTGGTCTGTTCTCCCACATACCTGGTCACCATTATTGGGTTTCCTCCTTACAAAGGGATAGCAGGAAGCACTCCAAGGAGCCATCTCTTCATAACAACAACAACTTGCATTTATACAGCGCCTGTAACAAATCACAGGAGTGTATCAGACAGAGTTTTACATTGAACCACATAAGAAGCTATTAGGACAGGTGACGAGGTAGGTTTTAAGGAGCGTCTTAAAGGAGGAGAGAGTGTTCGAGGGGTGGAGATGTTTAGGAAGGGAATTCCAGAGCTTAGGGCCTCGGCAATTGAAGGCACAGCCGCCAATGGTGGGGCGATTAAAATCAGGTATGTGCAAGTGGCCAGAATTGGAGGACAGCAACACAAGAGAGCTCTCTGGTCAATCTCCACAGATGCCTTCACAGGTGGAGTAAGTCAGCAGAATCAGGCACCAGAGACGTGGCTTGGCGTGGACCCATGCCAGGACTGAGCAGCCTGGACAGGAGAGGTAAGCAATTGTCCACATCTCAGATCACAGGTCCTCGGGCAGCATTTATGAAAAAGTGTGAGAATCGGCCAAAGGAGAGGTTGAAGTGTCGGCGTGGGTAGGCATGGTGGTGAATCCGGTTTTTTTTGGAGTATCATAAAAATCGCAATTCTGCCCATTTAATTTGCTCCAGCGTAAGTGAGTTAGTTTTTTTTTTTAGTTTCGTTTTCTTTCAAAAGGGGGCGTTATCAACCGCTTACGCCTGTTTTGGCCATTTAAGCCAGTTTAGACAGCTAAAAGTTACTCCAAACTAACTTAGGCCAGTGTATGTGGCCACTTGTCTCCGCACAGAAAAATCTTGCGGTGAGCTAAGAAATCAGTGCAGGTAGCCAGAGATAGGGCGGGGGCGGGTGGCGGGGGTGGGGGAGTGAGAGGACCTTGCAAAGCACTACACACCTTCACAACAATATTAAAGAAGCACAAATACATTTAAAGCACTAAACAAAGCACAAAAATAAGCATGCTTTCATTGTTGAATATACTGGCCTGCTTCAGACTCAGAATCAGAATCATATACGTAATGTAATGAACATGAAAAAACATAACTATCGGCCCATTTGGATCAGTTTTCCCCTAGCCCATCAGGCCCTGAATCCGGCCCTGGCAATAACCCATCTGATCTTCAGCCAACCAATTGCTTGCTCAATCCTGATGCGTGCGCAGATCATCGCGTTCCTCGGCTGCACCAATCTTCCATTGCAGTGGTGTCAAAATGCGGGTGCACTGGGTAACCCTTGTCACGAAGGAGCCATTATGTTACTTACTCTTGAGCAGGGACACGAGGCTGAGGCAGGACCAAGGATTCGTGACAGCTTTCTGCATATTCTGCAATAACATAACTAAAGATCTACCCGTAAGCACACGCCCATTGGAACGTTCAAGGAATGAAATCCCTTTCAGTTGCTGAAATGATGAGGTTTGACAGCCAGGGCTCATATCACCACATGAATGTAGTCAATAGCCTCGGGCGCTCTTGTAAATGTCAGCCTTGGCTCAGTGGTAGCATTTTCACCTCTGAGTCAGAAGGGCGTGGGGCCGTGTCCAACTCGAGAGATTTGAGCACAAGATCTATGCTGATACAGAGCGGTACTCAGAAGAGCAGGGGAGTTCTCCCAGGTGCGCTGGATGAATATTTATCCCTCAACTAACATCACTAAAACAGATTATCTGGTAATTATCATCTTGCTGTTTGTGGGAACTTGCTGTGCGCAAATTGACTGCTATGTTTTCTACATTACAAAAGTGACGACTTCAAAATGACTTAATTGGCTGTAAAATGCTGTCCTGACATCGTATATAGAGTGCTATATAAATGCAAGTTCTTTTCCAAAACCTACAAAAATTGATCGGCAGCTTTCTAATCTGCCTGGCACCATTGCCAAAGGAGAAAGAAAGACGTGGATTTATATAGCGCCTTTCAACACCACTGGACGTCTCAAAGCGCTTTACAGCTAATGAAGTACTTTTGGAGTGTAGTCACTGTTGTAATGTGGGAAACGCAGCAGCCAATTTGTGCACAGCAAGCTCCCACAAACAGCGATGTGATAATGACCAGATAATCTGTTTTTTTGTTATGTTGATTGAGGGACAAATATTGGCCAGGACACTGGGGATAACTCCCCTGCTCTTCTTCGAAATAGTGCCATGGGATCTTTCACATCCACCTGAGAGGGCAGACTGGGCCTTGGTTTAACGTCTCATCCAAAAGACGGCACCTCTGATAATGCAGCACTCCCTCAGCACTGCGCTGGAGTGTCAGCCTGGATTTATGTGCTCAAGTCCCTGGAGTGGGACTTGAACCCACAACCATCTGAAAGGAGATGAACTGAGGCACCTGACTGCAGCTGGCATTTACCACCTGTATCATGTAGCAATCCTTTGCAAATTGAGTGATCTGGCAGAAGGCGCCCATGGGTGCCTGGAATAAGCCAGTGGCATAAAAACCTCTGGAATGATCTGGCACTTCTCCGCTTCCCCCTCCACCCCCCCCACCCCCCCCGCCGCATATCTCCCTTCCATCCTCTTTACACCCACTGCTCTCTCCACTCCCCGTGCCCCCTGCTCACCTCCGCTCCCCTCCTCATCTGATCCATCTGATTCTTTGGCAGGCTTTTGCCTACCATACTCTTCTTTCGGCAGCATATATATCTTTAACAGTGGCATTCCCATTTGAGAATTTCATATTGCAACCTAGAATGATCTTTCTATTAAATCTCCCAGTGGAAATGGAAAGTATCAGAATACTCCAAATTGCAAGCACCCAAAATATTGGCAAAATATGTTTTTTCCAAAACATGCCAAGGCAAAGAGAAGTTTTAACAATGACATGCTTTGTATGATATTAGCCTCTGCAGAGTCATGTCACATTTAACACCAGGCCAGAAAAGCATGCCTATTGTACACAGGCATTCATTAGAATGGCAAACCTAAAGGCAGAAGTGACGGAGTTTATTAGATGGTGATTGTTACTGCCTCCACATGCCTCGTTTCTGGCAGAATCTTAACGTTATGAAAATAGCACGGATTTCCCATGGGAGAGAAGTGGGGTTGGTCATTTATGACCGAGATGAGGAGAAATTTCTTCACTCGAAGAGTGGAGAATCTTTGGAATTCTCTAACCCAGAGGGCTGTGGGAGCTCAATCATTGAGTATATTCAAGACTGAGATCAATAGATTTTTGGACACTAAGAGATATGGGGATAGTGCGGGTGCTGAAATTCAGGTAGAAGATCAGCCTTGATCTTATTGAATGGTGCAGCAGGCTCAAAGGATCGAATAGCCTACTCCTGCTCCTATCTCTTATGTTCTTAAATTCTTCAGTGGGTGGAAACGTATTATTAAAATGACCCATCTCCAAACTTGTATCTACCCTTGCACTCCTCTCCTCTCCTCCTCCCTGCAACACTTCCCCTCCTCTGCTCCTCCTCTCTTCTTCTCTTCCCCCGACACCTATCTTCTGCTCCCCTCTGCCCTCCTCCTTTCTCCCTTCTACCCTTTCCTTCCCTCTCCACTCTGCACCGTCCTTTTTTGTTCCCCTCCTCCCCCCGCCTCTACTACTCTTCCCTCCCTCCTCTGCCCTCCCTCCTCTGCCCTCTCCCCTCTCCCCTCCCTCCTCTGCCCTCTCCCCTCCCTCCTCTGCCCTCTCCCCTCCCTCCTCTGCCCTCTCCCCTCTCCCCTCCCTCTTCTCCCCTCCCTCCTCTCTCCTCCCTCCTCCCTCCTCTTTCCTCTGCCCTCCCTCATCTCTCCTCCCTCCTCTGCCCCTCTCCTCTCCCTTCCCTCCTCTCCCCTCCCTCCTCTGCCCCTCTCCTCTGCTCTCCCTTCTTCAATTATCCCGTCAAAACTCACTTGAGCTGAAAATTGCACTTAGCATTGGCTCACCATGTGCAACACTACAGGAGATCAATTAGCTACAAATGAAAAATGAAAAACTGCCTCGGATGTTGTGTGGATTTAAGAATTTGCTTGGCAGTTCCCAAGACACAGGGTGTGGGTAATATTAACGACACATTAGTTACTTGCTGCTCCCAGAGGCCCATGCCTCTGTGCAGACCTGGACCATCCTCAATCTGGGAAGCGTTCACGGAGTCGTTTGGCAAAACGAAATGTGGACAAACACCTCGCCCAACCCCAGAGACAACTGGTGCAAGCAACACAAACGGAGCAGCGGGCACAGGGGAGTCTGCAGAGAAATTATGCGGAAACAATCAAGGCACAGACAGTTGGTACAGACGGCAAAAATGGGGCACAGGCAGAGTTTATAGGAACTACGCAGAGCGGAATACTTAAAAAATCTTACCAGCACACAGGAACTCCACTGCAGATCAAAGGAATACATAAATTTATAAATCTGAGTGAACATGTATTATACTGACTCACCAGGGGGTACAGCTCTGTCAAATTCATAACTCTGTCCTTATCTTTAAAGCTGTTTTAATATTATGGTGAAATGGAATGAGAAGCAATCCTAATGAACAGCAGATTAAGATAATGATGAAGCCCCCAAAAGGCAATGGGTACTGGGATGATTGGAGCTTTCATAAAGCGAGATCGGTCGATTTTTGTTTGGTAATGGTATCAAGGGATATGGTGCTAAAGGGGTAAATATAGCTGAGGAACAGATCAGCTGTGATCTGATTGAATGGCGGAACAGGCCCAAGGGGCTGAATGGCCTACTTCTGTTCCTATATTCCAAAGTGGGGTGGGGGAAATAGCATAAACAAACCAAACATAAAATGGTAGAGTTTGGGAAATGTTGGTGTTCAGAGGGACCTGGGTGTCCTTGTACACAAATCACTGAAAGTTAACATGCAGGTACAGCAAGCAATTCAGAAAGCAAATGGTCTGTTGGCCTTTATTACTAGGGGATTTGAGTATAAGAGTAAAGACGTCTTACTGCAATTATATAGGGCTCTGGTGAGACTGCACCTGGAGTATTGTGTACAGTTTTGGTCTCCTTACCTAAGGAAGCATTACTAGCCATAGAGGGAATGCAATGAAGGTTCACCAGACTGGGAAAGGGGGATTGTCCTATGAGGAGAGATTGAGTACATTCGGCCTATATTCGCTAAAGTTTAGAAGAATGAGAGGTGATTTCATTGAGACATACAAAATTCTTACAGGGCTTGACAGGGTAGATGCCGGGAGGATGTTTCCCCTGGCTGGGGAGTCTAGAACCAAGGGCCATAGTCTCAGAATAAGGGGTCAGCCATTTAGGACTGAGATGAGGAGAAACTTCTTCACTCAGAGGGTGGTGAATCTTTGGAATTCTCTACCCCAGAGGGCTGTGGAGGCTCAGTCTTTGAGTATATTCAAGACAGAGATCGATAGATTTTTGGATATTAGGGGAATCAAGGGATATGGGGATAGTGCAGGAAAGTGGAGTTGAGGTAGAAGATCAGCCATGATCTCATTGAATAGCGGAGCAGGCTCAAGGGGCCATATGGCCTACTCCTGTTCCTATTTCTTATGTTCTATGTTCTTATGTAATGATACTCAATCATCAACTCTGTCCATCATCATCATAAGTAGTCCCTCGGAATCGAGGAAGACTTGCTTCCACTCTTAAAATGAGTCCTTAGGTGGCTGAACAGTCCAATATGAGAGCCACAGTCCCTGTCATAGGCGAGACAGATAGTCGGTGAGAGTAAGGGAGGATGGAACAGATTGGCCGCACGCTCTTTCGACTGCCTGCACTTGATTTCTGCATGCTCTCGGCAATGAAATGCGAGGTGTTCAGCACCCTCCTGGATGCACTACCTCCACTTAGGGCGGTCTTTGGCGAGGGACTCCCAGGTGTCAGTGGGGATGTCACACTTTATCAGGGAGGCTTTGAGGTTATCCTTGTAACATTTCCTCTGCCCACCTATGGCTCATTTGCCATGAAGGAGTTCCGAGTAGAGCCCTTGCTATGGGAGTCTCGTGTCTGGCATGTGGCCTGCCTAGCTGAGTTGATCGAGTGTGGTCAGTGCTTCAATGCTGGGGATGTTGGCCTGGTCGAGGATGCTAATATTGGTGCATCTGTCCTCCCAGGGGATTTGTGAACATACACGTGAAGAGCTGCTTATAAATTAAAGGGAAGATGCAGGAAATCACAACGCGATCACCTTGGAGAATTTCTGCAACCAAAGTTATATATATAGCGCTGAAACTGCTTTACAACCAATGAAATACTTTTGAAGTGTCGTCACTGTTGTAATGTGGGAAACGCAGAAGTCAATTTACCCACAGCAAGGTCCCACCTAGAGCAATGAGATAATGTCAGATAATCTGTTTTTGGTGTTGATTGAGGAATACATCTAGGACTCCTGGGAGAACTTGCCTGTTTTTCTTCAAATAGTGCCATGTGATCTTCTACACCTACTTGAGAGGGCAAACGGGGCCCCAATTTAATGAAAGCATTCCTTCAGTACTGTACTGAAGTTCCAGGCTAGATTATGTGCTCAATTCTCTGGAGTGGGACTTGAACCCACAACCTTCTGACTCAGAAGCAACAGTGCCACCACAATCATCTATCAATGACCAGATAATAGGGTAGATTTTCTTTTCTTGTTCGAGTGAGAGACAACTACACGTTGCCTCCGCCTTCCCTACCCCAGCTCAGCCTGCCACTCAGGGTTGCCAAGCTTCCAGAATTACCCTGCAGCCTCCAGGAATTGGAGGTTAATCTCCTTGACATTGCTGTGAGCAAACCCAGGGGAAAAATCAAAGGGGCATTTAAAAGAATTGTGCTTTTTTGTTGATACTTTGTTATAAAATATTGGTGATGAGAAACAAGGCCATTTGACCAGGTTGGAGACAGGAGGTCATGTGATGAAACTTCCAGAAATACGTCCAATCAGAGCTGGGACCCCTACTTGTGTCCATCCATGAGGAGCGAACCCAAGAGCCACTGCAAGCCCCATTGAGATCAGGATCTTCAAGGGGACAATCAGGGGACAAAGAGAGGGGAGCGTTCCTCATGAAAATTCCTTAGCTACCTCGATTGCCATTGGCCTCTGTAGGCCCATCACTCAGCAGGTTTCCAAGGCCAGGCCAACTTGGTCACACCAAGCCAAGAGACAGGAAGATGTGGCGGAAGACGAGGAATGCCTCCTTCTGCCTCATTATACGAGCTTCGCTGGGCAAGTGCCTACTCGAGGAGCAGCCCCAGGAAATCCCAGGGCAGTGCAACGGGGGGCAGGGACCCACATAACGGATAGCCATCCCTTTCTCCTCTCTGCTGCACCTGGAAAGGCCGATTCCCTGGTTGCAGGGAACAGCAAATGGTTCCCCTTCTTTGGTGAAGTTGGTTGAGGGAGGAATGTTGGCCAAGGAGAACTCCCCAGTTCTTCGTCAAATCTATTCATTTATATGTTACCTGAGCAGGCAGAAGAGGAACTTCAACATCTCATCCAAAAGACATTTGGACTGGATTTTCGGCTTTGATGTTTTTAGGGCGATAATGTTGGTGGGGCGGGAAAGTTAGTGTCCGGAATAGCTTGTGCCTTAGTAGATAAGTTTGGGCATCTGGGCCCTGCGTCAGAGGGCGCAGCGCTAAGGGAAGCGTTGTACACCTCTCCCAAGTGCTACAAGGCCATTTGACCAGGTTGGAGACAGGAGGTCATGTGATGAAACCTCTAGAAATATGTCCAATCAGAGCTGGGAATGCTACTTGTGCCCATCATGGGGAGCAAACCCAAGAGCCGCTGCAAGCCTCTTAGGGCGCTAGAATGGGAAACTGCTGAACTAAAGAGCTGGGCTGGGAGCACTCCGAGAGACATCTGGGGGTGTGGGGGGGGGGGGGGGGGGAGGCGGGGAAACAAACACCACAAAAGCATTCCCAAAACATTGCCCACACCACCACAACACAGATCGCAAAAAAAATTGAAAGAAAAAACAATTACACTTACCTCGCGAGTCCATTATTGACCTCTCCGCCGTTGGGATGGTTGCACCGCCTGATTTCCCAGGCGACCACTGCAGCGTGCTACGGGTCGGGCAGGAGTTCAAACTTGCGCCAGTGTTGCAACCAGGGGCATTGCACACTGGGCGCAGCTCTTCCGGGCGGTGCTGCTCCATGCCGCTGCAAAACCGGACCCGAGGATCGCCGCGGGGCGCTAGAGGCTGACCGCCCGGCCAGAACACCTCATCGCCGCCATTGCCGTCGTTCTGGGGTGAAAAACAGAATGCAGAGGAGACAAAAATCCAGACCATCGAGCTCGATATTCCTTCATTCCAGCTGGTTAGGGTACGGTGTTGGAACCCCTGCTCTTTCTGATATATAATTAATGACCTGGACTTGTGTATACAGGGCATTATTTCAAAGTTTGTAGATGACACAAATCTTGGAAACGTAGTAGACGATGAGGACAATTCTAACAGGCTTCAGGAGGACATAGACAGACTGGTAAAATGGGCAGATGCATGTCAGATGAATTTTAACACAGAGAAGTACAAAGTGATATTTTTTGGTAGGAAGAATGAGGAGAAGTAATATGGATTAAATGGGACAAGTTTAAAGGGGTTGCAGGAACAGAGAGACCTGGGGAAGTACGTGCACGGGTTTTTGAAGGTGGCAGGACATGTCTGTTAAAAAGACATACAAGATCCTGGGCTTCATAAATAGAGGCATAGAGCACAAAAGCAAGGAAGTTATGCTAAACCTTTATAAAACACTGGTTCGGCCTCTGCCGGAGGGTTCAATTCTGGGCAACGCACTTTATGAAGGATGTCGAGGCATTGGAGAGGGTGCAGAAGAGATTACCTAGAATCTCTGGATGTGGAAATTCAGTTGCGTGGAGAGACTGGAGAAGCTGGGGTTGTTCTTGTTAGAGCAGAGGAGGTAGAGAGGAGATTTGATAGAGGTGATCAAAATCATGAATGGCTTTGATAGGGCAAATAAGGAGAAATTGTTTCCAGTGGCGGAAGGGTCGATAACTGCCTGAAAGGCTGGTGAAAGCAGAGTCAATGGTAACTTTCATAAGAGATTGGATTAATACTTGAAGGAAAACAATTACAGAGCTAGGGGTAAGGAGCAGGGGAGTGGGAGTAATTGGATAGCTCGAGCAAAGGGCCCACACAGGCACCATGCAGCAAATGGCCTGCTTCTATGCTGTATCATTCTGATTCTTATTTGCTCCCATTTCTGTGAGCAATTGAGCCCCATTTTAGAAAGACTTGCATTTATATAGTGTTTTCATGACCTCAGGGTGTCCTAAAGCACGTTACAGTCAATGTAAAGTACTTTTGAAGTGTAATGTAGGAATCGCGGCAGCCAATTCGCACACAGCAAGCTCCCACAAACAGCAATCTGATAATGGCCAGATTATCTGTTTTAGTGATGTTGGTTAAGGGAAAGATATTGGCCAGGGCACTGGGGAGAACTCCCCTGTTCTTCTTTGAATAGTGCCGTGGGATCTTTTACATCCACCTGAGAGAGCAGACGGGGCCTCGGTTTAAGCTGTCAACAGGAAGACAGCACCTCTGACAGCACTGTACTGGAGTGTTAGCCTGGATTATGTGCTCAAATCTCTGATTTTACCCCGATTTTGCCATTTCTTCTAGCCTCTAAATCAGCCCTTAAACCCGATTTTAAATTTAAAATTAGATTACAATTGCCTTTTGTTGTTGACTTCAACACCTGCTCCCAGTTTCCCCCCTTCTCCCTTGTGCAGGCTTACAGTATGGAAGCCAGGGCACAGGAGAGAGGCTAAAGAAAGAAAGAAAGACAGAAAGACTTGCATTTATATAGCACCTTTCACGACCACAAGACATCTCAAAATGCTTTACAGCCAATGAAGTACTTTTGGAGTGTACTCACTGTTGTAATTTGGGAAACATGGCAGCCAACTTGCGTACAAGCAAGCTCCCACAAACAGCAATGTGATAATGACCAGATAATCTGTTTTTTTGTTATGCCGATTGGGAGAAAGATTGCAAAGTGCCGCAGTACAGCGGGACCAGGGGGTACTTGTGCATGGAACACAAAAAGATAGTATGCAGGTACAGCAAGTGATCAGGAAGGCCAATGGTATCTTGGCCTTTATTGCAAAGGGGATGGAGTATAAAAGCAAGGAAGTCTTGCTACAGCTATATAAGATATCGGTGAGGCCACACCTGGAATACTGCGTGCAGTTTTGGTTTCCATATTTACGAAAGGATATACTTGCTTTGGAGGCAGTTCAGAGAAGGTTCATGAGGTTGATTCCGGGTATGAGGGGGTTGGCTTGTGAGGAAAGGTTGAGTAGGTTGGGCCTTTACTCATTGGAATTCAGAAGAATGAGAGGTGATCTTATCGAAATGTATAAGATTATGAGGGGGCTTGACAAGGTGGATGCAGAGAGGATGTTTCCACTAATAGGAGAGACTAGAACTAGAGGGCATGATCTTAGAATAAGGGGCCGCCCATTTAAAACAGAGATGAGGAGAAATTTCTTCTCTCAGAGGGTTGTAAATCTGTGGAATTCACTGCCTCAGGGAGCTGTGGAAGCTGTGACATTAAATAAATTTAAGACAGAAATGGACAGTTTCTTAAATGATAAGGGAATAAGGGGTTATGGGGAGTGGGCAGGAAAGTGGAGCTGAGTCCATGATCAGATCAGCCATGATCTTATTAACAGGCGGAGAAGGTTCAAGGGGCCGCATGGCCTACTCCTGCTCCTATTTCTAATGTTCTTATGTCCTTATAAATATTGGCCAGGGCATCTGGGATAATTCCCCTGCTCTTTATCGAAATAGTGTCTTGGGACCTTTTACGTCCACCTGAGAGGGCAGACAGGGCCTCAGTTTAACGTCTCATCCGAAAGATGGCACCTCTGACAGTGCAGCACTCCCTAAGCACTGCACTGGAGTGTCAGCCTAGATATTTGTGCTCAATTTCCTGGAGTGGGTCTTGAACCCACGACTATATGACTCAGAGATGTGGGTGCTACCCATTGTGCATCAGCTGAAGGGGAGAATCAGCCCTTCCTCTCTTTTCCCTTCCCCGCCCCGCCCCCTCTCCCCTCCCCCTCCCCAGGCATTCTCCACTCTAAGGCCATCTTTGTATTGGAGAAGGAAACCAATATTTCATCAGTGATTTTCTGATCTTCAAGTTTTGGATTTGACGGCAGTGCCATTGATTTCACGGGCTGGATACCTGAAATTGAACTCTTTGGAACAGGGGTGCAGGGGAGTGTTGACCAACGTAGTCCTTGACATGAGAATGGGTGTTCCATTGAGAATCCCATTATATTTGGCGTGGGGGGAGGAAGAGGAGGAGGAGAAGAGTTATGAAGCTCATCTTACTGAAAGGGTTGAAAGATGGCATCTTCCCACTCAGACCCCAGTGGTCACATTTCCCATGCCCATGGGAGTTTTCTGCACTTGAGCCAGGAGCAGTGTGTTCAGAGACCCAGGTTCACCAGGGAGGTCACATAAGGACGATGCGACTGTACTGCAGGCTAAGTCACAGTGCAGGGCTGGCACGCATTGTCTGATGAGGTGGAGATGACGATGGCCTTCAATCTCTTTGCCTCTGGTCTGCTGCATGGGGCCACAGATGAAACCTACGACATTAGCAAGTGTGCAATCTACAGATGCAATTCCCGAAATCACCAGAGTCAGGGAATTCATCATCTTCTTTCAACGTGCCCATGAGAGTTATCATCCCATCATCCCATTCCAGGAACTTGAGCACATAAATCTAGGCTGACACTCCAGTGCAGTTCTGAGGGAGTGCTGCACTGCCGGAGGTGCCGTCTTTTGGATGAGACGTTAAACCAAGGCCCCGTCTGCTCTCTCAGGTGAACGTAAAAGATCCCATGGCATTATTTCGACGAAGAGCAGGGAAGTTATCCCCAGTGTCCTGGGGCCAATATTTATCCCTCAATCAACATAACAAAAAACAGATTATCTGGTCATTATCACATTGCTGTTTTATGGAAGCTTGCTGTGTGCAGATTGGCTGCCACGTTTCCCACATTACAACAGTGACTACATTGTACACTCATTGGCTGTAAAGCGATTTGAGATGGCCAGTGGTCGTGAAAGGCACTTTCCAAATGCAAGTCTTTCTTTCTTTTTTCTTCAGGGAATCTGGGGATCAGCAAGCGTGGACTAAAGCTGGCTTCTGCCAAATGGTTGGCTTTCCAAAGGACTAGGGAGCCATTGATGGCCCACACATAGACGCTCCGTGCTCCACGGAGTCATCTAAAGGAACAGGAAGGGTTTCTAGTCTGCGAACAACCATGCAGCATCACACACCTCCCTCCATAATCTCCGATTGAATTGCATCCAAATAAATTGCTGCCACTGGGATCGGTGCTGGAGCCGCAACTATTTACAATCTATATTAATGATTTCGATGAAGAGACTGAGTGTACTGTAGCCAAGTTTGCTGATGATACAAAGATGGGTGGGAAAACAAGTTGCGAGGAGGACACAAAGAATCTGCAAAGGGATATAGACAGGCTAAATGAGTGGGCAAACATTTGGCAGATGGAGTATAATGTGGGAAAGTGTGATGTTATCCACTTTTGCAGGAAAAATAAAAAAGCAAATTATTATTTAACTGAAGAGAGATTACAAAATGCTGCAGTACAGAGGGTCCTGGGGGTCCTTGTGCATGAAACACAACAAGTTAGTATGCAGGTACAGCAACTAATCAGAAAAGCAAATGGAATGTTGGCCTTTGTTGCAAGGGGGATGGAGTATAAAAGCAGAGAATTCCTGCTACAACTATACAGGGTATTGGTGAGACCACACTTGGAGTACTGCATACAGTTTTGGTCTCCTTGTTTAAGGAGGGATATACTTGCATTGGAGGCAGTTCGGAGAAGGTTCACTAGGTTGATCCCTGAGACGAAGGAGTTCACTTATGAAGAAAGGTTGAGCAAGTTGGGCCTATACTCATTGGAGTTTTGAAGAATGAGAGATGATCTTATTGAATAGATACTGAGGGGGCTCATCAAGGTAGATGCAGAGAGGATGTTTCCACTGGTGGGGGAATCTACAACTAGGGGGCACTTCTGGTGCACTCCTCCATTTCTGCACACATGGCCCAGATAATATCAGGGCTAGGATCTCTGACCATGCAGGACTCCCTCAGTACTGCACCAAAGTGCCCTCTTGTCCGGGACTGGGGCTCGAACCATCAACCTTCTGTGTCAGAGGCAAGAACGGTACCAACTGACAGCGTGCTGACACTTGTGACCGAAGGTAAGGGGACAGACCGAGAGAACAGGAAGGGAAGGCAGAACATCAATATGTGCCTGTAATGTAGAAAAACATCACAAAACGCTTCACAGAGGCATAATAAAAAAAGGAGTAATTCATAAAATCATACAGGACAAAAGGAGGCCATTCTGCCCAGCTCGCCAATACCAGCTCTTGGAAAGAGCTATCCTATTAGTTCTACTTCCCTACTCTTTCCCCATAGCCCTGCAAATTTTTCGCCTTCAAGTATTTATCCAATTCTCTTTCAAAAGATACCACTGAATCTGCTTTCACCGCCCATTCAAGCAGCACAATCCGGATCATAACAACTCACTGCGTTAAAAAATTCTCATTGCCCCTCGGGTTATTTTGCCGATAAGCATAGATTTTTATGCATCAGTGACTATTGTTTAAGGGAGCATTCGAGAGAATGCTAATTCAAATTTATGTCAGGCTGGTATTGAGCAGTTTGTCGGAAATCATTAGTAAAATGGAAGTAAGTGAATGCATGAGTTCACTGATCAGTGTTCGGTTGGAATTCATATGGTGATAAATGTTGGGGTCATGAATAACAGCAGAGTAGCTGGAAGGCTTCAGAAGTTTGGAGTTTGGAGTTAGAGGACAGGCGAGACTTCCCAATGAAACGACGATTTGGAGCGAGGAAGCCTCTTCCTGTGAGGAACGTTTTTCAGCTATTGATGTGTGAAGTGGGCGGTACATCAAAGATCAGACAGTGCTCTACAAAGGATGTACTGGTCGGGACAATCACAAGGGACTGCGCACTGCCAGATGGGTCCAATTAATTCTTTATATTTGTAAACAAATTTCACATTCAGTCCAACTCATTTGGGAATTTCCAGCACGAGCAGAGGTAAGCAGTACATGTGCTATAACGATACCCACAGCAGTAGGGGTGGGCTTGTCTGGGCTCTACATGGACAACTACAATTACTGCTTAGGATAGAATTGTAAATTTACTGCTATCATCATTAAGTTGTGTTTTGTACTGTTACCAGATGTCAGCACTAATCACCAATCAAAGCACTATTAAAACACAGTCACAGTGCGCCCAGTGACTGAATCAATTTATTGATTGCTAAAAGAGTCACAATTCTGCCAGATACATTCTGCTACATATGAAACCCTTATATGGCCTGGATTTTCGCCCTGTTGCCGCCTCTGTTCGCGCCCCGGAGGGGTGGTAATGGAGACGGTGATGGTTTCCGGGCGGGCGGCCAGCTCCCAGCGTCCCACCAGGAAATAAGTTGCGGGTTTTGCGGAGGGGGGGGCGGGTGCGTGAAGAGCAGCATCGCCCAGGAGCGTCGAGTTGGCATGCAACACCGCCAGTTTCAACTGCGTGGGGAAATTCGTTGTGCGCTGACCCTCTAGTGCCCCAGAGTATGCCGTGGTGGGACCGCCTGGTAAACCAGCCAGTCAGAGCTGTCCCGGTGACAGTGAGTGATGGAATTGGTGAATGAGGCAAGTTTGGTTGTTGAGTTTATTTTTATTTTTACGATAAAGCTTATTGTGGGCTGTTTAAGGTATCGGGAATGTTTGTTGGGTTTTTAGGTGCGATATTTATTTTGCCACAGAAGCCTCTCCTAGGGCACTCCGAGGCCGACTCTTTAGCAACAGAATTTCAATTGCTCAGCCGACCTAGCGCCCTGAGAGAGGTGTGTAATGCCTCCCTTAGCGCTCCGCCCCACACTCAGGGCCCAGCTGATGAACTTTGCTGACTGAGGCGCAAACTGTCCCCGGGCGCAAACTTTACCGCCCCGTCGCCATTACCGCCCCGAAATGGGCAAAGCCAAAAATCTGGCCCTAAATTACTTCTTCACCAGATCTGTTGAGTCTCATCAATCCAAGAGCAGTTTTAGGATTTGTAACCACTGTACAATTCTTAGCATTGTGCCGTGGGATTGTTTGCGTTCACCTGAGAGAACAGATGGGGCCTCGGTTTAACGTCTCATCCGAAAGACGGCACCTCTGACAGTGCAGCATTCCCTCAGCACTGCACTGGAGTGTCAGCCTGGACTATGGACTCAAGTCTGTGAAGCGGGGCTTGAATCCGCAATCTTCTAACTCACAGGCGGGAGTGCTGCCCACTGAGCCACAGCGAACACCTCCAACATCGGAGCTCTCTGACTGTCCCGTGCAGCCCGGATCTGGTTTTCTCAATGTTACATTTTTTGCGTGTGCGCCAAACTGCGAATGTCTCTTAACGCTGCCGCACATCCCAAAAAAGAATGACGAGAAACATTGCCGAGGCACGATAATACTAAACGTGTTTAAGCCAAATGTGGACACAACCAGTCTAGTAATCAACCACCAGATTTAGCTTAGCTCACACCTAACTCACACGAACCTGACCTGGTCGGGTTTGGTGGTGATAGTGTGTGCACAAAAAAGTGGGAAAAGTGTTAAATTTTCTGCTGCTAACATCCCACATTGTGAGCAATGCAAAGATTGGCACAAAAGATATTGTAAAGAGACTACAGCCCATGAAAGCAATGCTGATTTCAATGCAATGAAGAAATGGCTCTGGCCTCTCCCTCCTGGCCCACTGGGACTGCGTTAACTCTTGTCCCTTGGTGAGAATTGTTGCCAAAGCAACCGTGATTGGAGGACAGGCCCGTGAGGCTCATTCAGATGATTTTGAAGAGCGCAGTGTGCTACGAGCAGCTGTGGGCCATTGGCTGGAAGCTGCAAACAAGGACAAGTGCTCTCACCAGTCATTAACTGTTCGAAAGGCACTCGCACTGCAACCAGGGGCCCACATTTATCAAAGCAGCAAGGGAGTGTCTGGCTAGACATGAGACCTGCCTCAGACCTGGTGTCAGATAAAGGAATTGGGCATGTAAAGGATTCTGCTCCACACGTTGAGAGAGATGAAGACAGAGAAAGTAGAGAGGAAAATGAAGTGAAAGAAATAGAAAATAAGGTAAACAAATAAACACAGACAAAGGATGAAGGGAGAGAAAAGAAGAAGTATGTCAGCTGTGGCTCAGTGTTTAGCACACTCGCCTCTGAGTCAGCAGGTCTCTTGAACTCTTAAATCCAGGCTGACACTCCAATGCAGTTCTGAGGGAGTGCTGCACTGTCGGAGGTGCCGTCTTTCAGATGAGATGTTAAATCGAGGCCCAGTCTACTCTCTCAGGTGGACGTAAAAGATCCCAAAGCACTATTTTGAAAAAGAACAGGGGAGTTACCCCCGGTGTCCTGGCCAATATTTATCAACATTACTAAAAAACAGATTAACTGGTCATTATCACGTTGCTGTTTGTGGGAGCTTACTGAGCGCAAATTAGCCGCCGAGTTTCCCATATTACAACAGTGACTACACTTCAAAAAGTACTTCATTGGCTGTAAAGCACTTTGAGACGTCCGGTGGTCATGAATGGCGCTATACAAATCCAAGTCTTTCTTTTTACCATCTATATTGACAAAGTGACCCGTGTATAAGATGATCATAGTGTTTCCTGGTCAAGTTGATGTTTTTTTACAGCTTTCAATGGTGGCGATTCAAGTTTGGTGTGTTACTCAAAGTCACCCATCAGTCAACATGCTTTCGCTGGCCTGAAAAAATGGATTTAATGCACCGCAGAAAGTGGAATAAAATACAGATTGGTAGTTGCAGGTGGGGGACTGAAATATCGATGAACTAGTAATCCAGCTCGTTATTATTTCTGGTGTTGTGCTGTGTGCAAAATAGTTGCGGAAACTGCCTACTTAACAACAGCCACTGCACTTCAAAGTAAAGACAGAACTTGCATTTATTCGGCAGCTTATCATAGACAAACCATTTTACAACCAACGGATTATGTTTGAAGTGCAATCATTGTTGTTAGTTTTGCAAACAGAGCAACTAATTTGCACACAGCAAGATGCAAAAAAAGACAGCAAATGAGATGAATGAATAGTTCGTCTGTTTTTGGAGATATGGGTTAAGCGAGTAATATTGGCCAGGACACCAGCTGAGATCCCCTGCTCTTCTTCAAATGGTGTCCATGGGAGTTTTTACATCATCATGAGCAAGCAGATAGGTTGAACGGTTCATCCATAAAAGATAGAACACTCACACTGCGATTCTACACCTAAGCCCATAGCGGGGCTTGAACTTACAACCTTCTGAGGTTCTGTTATGAATCTGTTATCTGGGAAGCGCGTACTTAGACAGACTGAACCTTTGTTCATGAATTGCAGTGACGCTTCATCCATTTAAGTGTGTAGGGACTTGATTCACAAGAGCTGGCTGTTCAGAATCCAAGTGCCCCTCTCTTCATTGGGGCTGCAGAGTAATAAGGACATAACAAATAGGAGCAGGAGTAGGCCATTTGGCTCCTCGAGCCTGCTCCGCCATTCAGTAAGATCATGGCTGATCTGATCATGGACTCAGCTCCACTTCCCTGCCCGCTCCCCGTAACCCTTTATTCCCTTATCGCTCAAAAATCTGTCCATCTCCGCCTTAAATGTATTCAATGACCCAGCCTCCACAGCTCTCTGGGGCAGAGAATTCCACAGATTTACAAGCCTCTGAGAGAAGAAATTTCTCCTCATCTCAGTTTTAAATGGGCGGCCCCTTAGTCTGAGACTATGGGCTAGATTTTCCACTTTTGTGCTTATCGCCCCAAAATGAGCGTTATTTCCGGTGTGGGTGGTAAAAACGGATTTTCAGATCACTGGCTTCTCGCCCATTTTCAAAGCAACCAGTCTCTATTTTTTAAAATGGGCGTTACCGCGAGCGATATGAAATGGTCTGTAGCGTTAAATCTCGTTGACCTGCCGTAAAGTGTCGCCGTCCTTAGCAACTGCATGGCAACGCTTGATTCCCATGATTGAGGAGGTCAAGGGTCATCATGACATGGGCAGAAGAGGAGACAGAGTGAGAGGGAGCTCAGATGCACTGAAATCGTGTGTGGCTGTGGTGTGTGCCTGTTTGGCTGTTGTGAGAGGCATGAGCGAGATTCACCAGCAGCAAAAAGCTTGCTAAGCACCAAGAACGTAGTTGGCACCGAGCTTTCGTCCAATAAATAAGATATAACATGGAAGGAATGGTGGAGGCCCTGGAGCTAGTATCCAGGAATACTGGTGGCAGAGGGCTCCCAGTGGTCCCAGAGCATGGCACTGCACCCCATGGTGCTGCACCCCCATTGCCAACCACACGAGAGCCAGCAGCAACATCTTGCTTCTGGCTCAGAGCACATTCCCACCTTGGGACGTCCTTCCCCGTGTCCGTCCAAGCAGTGTTTCGGCCGTCATCCCCCCTTCCTCCCCCCAATGAAGCATCGCCCGAGGAGCTCCTCGGTCAGGCGGTTTGAAGTCAGGAGGGGAAGGGGTAGAGGTGGGTAGGAGAAGTGGGGGGGAGGAAGGGTTGGTTTTTACAGAAATACTGATGATTTCAGATAAATGTTCGGTTTAAATGTTTTTTATTTAACAAAACCTTGTTGCGCATTGGCTCAGATAGCTGCACCATTACACGCTAGTGATTCTTTAATATCAAAGGATATAATGACACTTAACTTCAAGCATCTTAAACTTTTAACTGTCACTAAGGTGATGCCCACCATTGATGTATGACCTGCACACTCAGCAGTGTGTCAGCCTTGTAAATAACACCAACATTCTTTCAGGCAAAGCGTTTATTGATGAGCTCCTGACGTAAGGCTCTTGCAGCTATCATGCCACCACGGGCCCTTTCTTGCAGTTTACAGGGGGGGGCGGGGGCATGGCTTCAGCGTTAGCCTGATTGTCTGGGCCAATGTCAGCATCTGCCTCCTCGTCCTCCTTTTCCTCTCTCTGGTGAGGTGGACTGACAGACTCATCAGGCAATTCTTGTCCCCTCCTGATAGCCAAGTTGTGCAGCATAGAGCACACAACCACGAATTGAGCTACCTGCTCAAGGTGAAATTGGAGCTCGCCTCCTGAATTGGCCAGGCATCTAAAACGCTGCTTAAGCACTCCAATGGTTTTCTCCACGAAATTGCGAGTGGCTCTGTGGCTCTTGTTGTATCGCCTTTTGGCTTCGGTGTAGATGTCACGCAGGGGGATCATCAGCCAGGTGGCATGGCCATATCCTTTGCCACCAAGCATCCAGCATTGACCTTGTGGCTGATTGTTAAACAAGTCAGATACAGTGCTCTCAGGAAGGACGTGAGCATCATGGATGCTGCCCAGAAATGGAGCATTCACTGCCAGTATAATTTGCTGGTGGTCGACAACCAGTTGAAAGTTCAGGGAGTGGAATCCCTTGTGGTTCCTGAAAACCTCTGCATCCTGAAAAGGCGTCTGCATCGTGATGTGCGTACAGTCTATTGCTCCCTGCACCTTGGGGAAGTTTGCAATTCTGGAGAATCCTCGAGCCCTCTCACTCTGTGGCTCCCTGGTCATAGGGAAGCTGATCAAGTCCCTCCTGCATGCGTACAGGGCTTCAGTCACCTGTCTAAAGCAGCAATGTGTGGCATTCTAAGAAAGTCCGCAAATGTCGCCAGCTAAGGCTTGAAAAGAACCCGAGGCGTAGAACGACAATGCTGCGATGACTTTGACCTTGACATAAGAGTATAAGAACATAAGAAATAGGAACAGGTGTAGGCCATTCGACCCCTTGAGCCTGCTCGCCATTCAATAAGATCATAGCTGCTCTGGTCATGGACTCAGCTCCACTTCCCCACCCGCTCCCCATAACCCCTTATCATTTAAGAAACTGTCTATTTCTGTCTTAAATTTATTCAATGTCCCAGCTTCCACAGCTCTCTGAGGCAGCGAATTCCACAGATTTACAACCCTCTGAGAGAAGAAATTTCTCCTCATCTCTGTTGTAAATGGCCGGCCCCTTATTCTAAGATCATGCCTTCTAGTTCTAATCTCCCCCATCAGTGGAAACATCCTCTCTGCATTCACCTTGTCAAGCCCCCTCATAATCTTATACATTTCGATAAGATCACCTCTCATTCTTCTGAATTCCAATGAGTAGAGGCCCAACCTACTCAACCTTTCCTCATAAGTCAACCCCCTCATCTCCAGAATCAACCTAGTGAACCTTTTCTGAGCTGACAGACAGTGCAGTATAATGGTGCTGGCAGGCTGCAGATCTGCCCTTATCAGCTGGCATTCCTCAGTGACAACCTCTTTGTGGAAGTACAGTCTCCGAAGGCAGGTGGTGTCGGCAAGTTGAGGTAAGACCGCTTCTTCCTGTACTTGCAGGGGGTGTAACATCTGGCCCTCCTCATCAGTCTGGCATGTCTTACATTGGGCACATAATGCTGTGGAGTGTACCTTCGGCGATCTCAAGTCTGCTGCATGTAATTGGTCATCAAGAGAGGGTGAGAAAGGACAGGCTCCATTGCAGTAGCTCTCTGTTTGCAACCGATTGCACAGAAACAAGGAATGTCCCGACGAAGACACCTATTAAATTCCAATCGGTCACAGTATGGTCAAGATGTTTGTAGAGATGTTCACATCAACTCCAATGACCTCCAGAGTACATCCGAACTCCGCCAAGGTTGAAGCACAGCAGCCTTTTAAAGGATGCGACATGTGATGTAGAACATGGCGTCCATAACGCTGTGATTAGTTCCGGTTAGTTCCACTTTTTGCGGGCGTTTTTTTGGGCGAGTGATATTGTGGGCGATATGTGCGCGAGGTGGTGAAAGTGATGCTGGGCGAACTCCTGGCCGCTAGTTTCGGTAAATGTGCTCTTTACGACAAAAAAAAGTGAGCGGGTGGTATTATTAAATTTCGGCGTTAATTCTGTGCGGGAAGTAACATTGGGCGATATTATGGGCATTGATTTCACCCATTCTGATGATTCCATCTCAAAAAAGTGGGCGGGCGGTATTATTTTTTCCCGGCGATAAGCACATGGGGAAATTAATGCTCAGCGATACGTTTCCGAAAAATGTGTGTCAGTTTCCACTTTGTGGTAAATAGGCGATAACTGGGCATTATACGTCATTTCAGCGGTAAAATGGGCGTTAAGTGGGCGTTAAGCATGCAAAAAAAGTGGAGGTTCTAGCCCCAAGTCCCCTAGTTTTAGTTTCCCCGATGAGTGGAAACATCCTCTCTGCATCCACCTTGTCGAGCCCTCTCATTTTCTTATGTTTCAATAAGATCACCTCTCATTCTTCTGAACTCCAATGTGTATAGGCCCAATCTACTCAACCTATCCTCATAAGTCAACCCCCTCATCTCCAGAGTCAACCTAGTGAGCCTTCTCTGAACAGCCTCCAAAGCAAGTATATCCTTCCTTAAATACAGAGACCAAAACTGTATGCAGTACTTTAGGTGTGGCTTCATCACTACACTGTACAGTTGTAGCAGGATTTCTCTGCTTTTATACTCTATCCCCCTTAAAGGCCAATATTCCATTTGCCTTCCTGACCCCGAATATCTGATCCCTATCACACCTGGTTAAATGCTTGGCATGAATCCATAAACGTCTGACACATCAAGAACAGTTAGACTACGTGATATACACAACTTTGTGAGTGGGTGTCTTTTCACAATAGAGTAGAGAAAAGCAATTTCCGTGACCGGCAGAGGTATTTAGAGGAGGTGTGGGGACACCCAGCACGAGTTCGCCACATCTTCTACTGTGTTGAGAGCGTAGGATGGTCTATAAACGAAAAGGCACCAACATTATCGTGTGCTTTACATTGAGCTGCCTGGAAAGCTGGTAATCTGTGGGACTCAGAGACTGAGGGAGTCTATCTTAGCAGGCCTGTGTACAGGGAAACAAAAGTTGTTCAACTCAACTAAAATAACACTTATTTAAAACCACTTTCTTTAACTTAATGCACAGAGGAGGTGTACCTTTGGGCAGCTTCGACTCGGGGAGTAAATGAACAACAGGCTTCACAAGGCAAGAACTTTGCTCCCTTCAAAGGGGTTGAAATTCGGTATCGCCTGTTGAGTGAAGATTGTAACGTCAGGCGGCAGTTGCCACCTGGAACCGCGAAATTCAGTTTTCCCACCTGAAAAGTGGATTGCAGCGTTAAATCATAGCACGCTACTCTTGTTTGCCATATTTTTCGGTTAATGATTTGCCACTTTCGGACGATGCATTAAGCAGTGCCACCTGCATTCAATCGAGGTGGTGATTGGCCGCCTCGCCGCCTTGTGGTTATAGTCACTTCCCACGCACTCAGTTGAACGGTGAAGATGGCAGATGCAGCAGCAGCACGCCAGCACGTTCACTGCCTCTCGGACTCCACCGTCGATGCACTAATTCAGGCCCTGGAGAGGCGTCGGGAACTACTGAGGACAGAGGCTGGGAGGAGGCCACACCCACGGGTCATTCGATGCCCATGGACGGAAGAGGCTGAAAGAGTGTCAGCGAGTGACACGGTGCACAGGACAGACACTCAATGCCGCAAGAAGTGGAACAACATGACACGGCTGCTGATGGCGAGTACCTTTAACATTAACCTGACCGTGCCATGCTGTCAGCTCAATGTGCAGTCTGTCCTCAGTGTGAATGTGTCGGGCCCCATGCTCTACGTGGGTGAGGAGAGATGCAATGTTCGCATTTGCAGCCTCACTCACTCCAAGAGTCTGCAAATGCTGGTAACCTTCCTCATCCATTCTTCACACGCACCCTCATCTTGTTACCTCCTCACTCTTCATCTGCGCATAGAAGACGGTAGCCTCATCGTCACTGTTAGGGCCTGGCCCCTTCATTCCAGCATTGGCAAACCAAGGACACACAGCTAATCTAAGTTTCCTCGACATGTGAAGACTCTCATACAGTAACGTATTCAACTATGTAAGGCACTTGGGCAGATGAATAGAAGGGCATGAACTCTGACATTCTCATTAATCTTGCAGGCCAAGCTCGCCCACAATCGAAGGGAACAGATGAGGACTGGAGGAGGGGACCCTGACCTCCAATCCATTATTGCATTGGAGGAAGGCGTCTCGGCTCTGATGGGTGCTCAAGTTGGTGCGGTGGGGGTGGGTGAGGCCGGACTCCCTCGGGACAGTGACGGTAAGTTGAGTTCCTTTGCAGCATTTAGCCAGCCAGTTAGCCTTGACACCACAATCCTTCAGCTCTTTCCATGAGACTGGCATTTCCGAATGCCTTTCCCGGGCCTGGCACCCTCCCCTGCAGGTAACCGCTCTTCTCTGGCTTTGTGCTTTCAGATGATCAACCAGACGGACCGGAGCCTGCACGCCAGCCTTCGACTGTGGGAGATGTTGTACAGGAGGAGGAGGAGGACACCTCGATGGATGTCAAACAGGAGGCAGCAACCTCAAGGAGCGGGGCCACAAGGTGTGGTCGGGGAGGTGGAGGTGGGTGATGCTCCGGGACCCAGTGGCCTGCAGCGATGTCACGGGGGAGGGGGACTCTGGGGGCCAGCTCTACGGAGGGTGAGTGCACGCCTGAGTGATGCTCAGCAGTGCTCTGATGGTGAGGCCGAATTACGGGTTGTCACAAGACAATCATTGCTGTTGCACCGCGAAGAGCTGGGTGCACTGGCAAGGGTGCCCGAGAGTCTCGGTGCACTAGTTGTGAGGATGGAAGTGTCCGCCTCAAGGTTTGCACCTGCCTCTCAGCAGCCCACCGAACCCATCTTGGTAGAGACCAACAGATGTCGGATGCAAAAAGTGGCCATGGGGTCTCAGACATGGTGGCATGGGCTCAGACTGATGTTGCAGTAGCCATTGAGCACCAGGCCAATGTTACTGGAGGCCTGCATAATGTAATGTCGTCAGTGCGTGGTGGCATCAATCAACTCTGTGGTGTGCTGCAGTCGCAGTCTGTGTTAATGCAGAGGCAAATTGATGCCATGCACGCACTGACCGCTGCCATCGTGTCTGGGGCCCCATCAGTTCAATGGGGACCTAACGTTACCGAAACAGGGCAGCAATCCCGGGGGAGTAGCACCGTGTCGGGCCTGTTGGAAAGCGACGTCCTCTCTCAGGACAACATAATTCTGCCTTTGCACCTGTCGCTCTCTGCAACCCATCCATACCAGAGTGCTGCCGCCCGTGCTGAGGTGATACAGTCTGCAGCCGGGCCTTCCAGGGCCCAGGCTGGTCGGGGATGTCCTGCTAGGCCATCATATGTGGCAGCGGCTCAAAGTGAGCAACCAACTACCAGCGTTGCTGGTCCTGAGACCCCATTGAGGAGGAGCAGTAGGCGTGGGAGAGGGGAGAAGTGAAGGGGTGGGAAAGCACTCAGCAAAACTCATTAAACAACTGGAGGCAGGTGGCCACAGATGCTGGCCTTGTTAAACCTTGTTTAAATCTGAACCCATGCAAATAGTTTCATTTGGGTGAACCAGCAAACAATTGTTTGATAATCGCCAGAGATCGCGACCTTGTTGGAAAATGAACTCATGTAAATCATTGCACTTGGATATTGCTGGGAATGTTTGAAGGTGTCTTGTGTGTTTGATTATTTGCTGAGGATTATGGCGTTATGTTGTGTTATTTTACAGCACACCATGGTTTTTCTGTTAAATGAATGAATTTTTGATTTTTGAAGTCTTCGCGGCAGAATGACATGGTGTGCCATCACTGCCCCAGTGAGTTGCAGAGGTAACAGCGAGATACGAGTTGTCAATGTCAACGGCCTGAAGCCCACCAATGTTTGGGATATCCGAGTCATCAAGCTGCATCGTCAGCAGACACAGCACACCTACACAATGTGTGAGGACCAAATGCTACACTGACCGCAGCCTCTGTGTCCCGGCTGCAACTCCATTTAAATGCCGCCCCAGAATCCTTAACCCGCCGTGTGAACAACAAATTTTGGTGGCATGTTAGCCGCCAGCCGCTAAGTGAGGTGGCAAAAGTGAATTTGGCGGTAGTCGGAGAGGCGGCAATTCTTTATGCCCTTGAAAATCCAGAACCGAATTTTGCACCAGGCGTCAACGCTGCCGCGAAGCCACTGCTGCCCAGTCAATACCTACCGCCAGCATTATCAGCTGACATTAGCAACCGAATTTCAGCCCCCAGGTGTTGCACTGTTTTAGGAGAACAGGACTGTTCTCTCCTTACTCTATCTCTCACCCCCTCTGTGCTGGGACTGTGTTCTCACCTTGTTCTGTCTGCCCCCAACCCTCCCACTCTCTGTCCGTACTGGGACTCTGTTCTCTCCCCCTCTCAGTCTGTGCTGAACCTGTGTTCTCTGTCTTTCCATTTCTCCTTCCTCTTCAGCTGTTCCAGGACCTGTGGTGTCTCCTGGTTCCATTTTCCTTTTCAATCTCCTCTTTTCTGAAGATGGTAGAATTGTTAGAGTAGAGAGATGGTGGGCAGTCAACTTGTTTCTCAAGATGTGCAGTAAGTATATTTATTTCCAGGGTCATTCATTTAAAAACAGGCGTGAAAATTCAACTGAGATATTGTGTGCTGCCTTGTTTTATAAAAATGTCACATACAAGCTTGCTGCTGTTCACAGATGGGAGCTCTTTTCATCTCTCTTTAGCTGCAGGTTGCAATGTTGTCCAATGTTTTTAGTCTTGCCATTAAACCTCAGGATCTAAACTTAACTGTGTATCAGTTGAAGTGGATTAACTGGCAGAAGAGCCCTATATATTCAAGCCGACTCAGAAAGGAATATTCCATCAGATAATTATTCACAGTATATATTGTCCTTGTTAGATTTACCACTCCCACCTCCACTTGAGAGTATAAAAGCAGAGAAGTCTTGCTATAGTTGTGCAGGGTATTGATGAGGCCACACCTGGAATACTGCGTGCAGTTTTGGTTTCCATATTTACGAAAGGATATACTTGCTTTAGAGGCAGTTCAGAGAAGGTTCACTAGGTTGATCCCGGGGATGAGTGGGTTGACTTATGAGGAAAGGTTGAGTAGGTTGGAATTCAGAAGAATGAGAGGTGGTCTTATCAAAATGTATAAGATTATGAGGGGGCTTGACAAGGTGGATGCAGAGAGTTTCCACTGATGGGGGAGACTAGAACTAGGGAGCATAGTCTTAGAATAAGGGGCCTCCCATTTAAAACTGAGATGAGGATAAATTTCTTCTCTCAGAGGGTTGTAAATCTGTGGAACTCGCTGCCTCAGAGAGCTGTGGAAGCTGGGTCATTAAATAAATTTAAGACAGAAATAGACAGTTTCTTAAACGATAAGGGGATAACGGGTTATGAGGAGCGGGCAGGGAAGTGGACCTGAGTCCATGATCGGATCAGCCATGATCTTATTGCATGACGGAGCAGGCTCGAGGGGCTGTATGGCCTACTCCTGCTCCTATTTCTTATGTTCTTATGTTTACCCAACTTTAGATTCCTCACTGCCACCTCCATGTATCTGCCCAAAGCTGACATTTCCACAATATCTTTCCTCCCAACAGAGGTTATTAAAATTATGAAAGGGTTCGATAGGATAGGCATAGAGAAAGTGTTTCCACGTGTTGAGGAGACCAAAACTAAGATCATAAATCTAAGAGAGTCACCAATAAATCCAATCGGGAATTCACAAGAATTGTCTTCACCCAGAGAGTGGTTAGAATGTGGAACTTGTTACCACAAGGAGTAGCTGAGGCGAACAACGTGGATGCATTTCTGAGAAGCTAAATAAAGACATAAGGGAAAAAGAAATAGAAGGATATGCTGATAGGGTGAGATGAAAGGGGGGGGGGTGGCGGAGGAGGCTCGTGTGGAGCATAAACACCGGCATGGAGCAGTTGGGCCGAATGACCTGTTTCTGTGCTGTAAATTCTATATAATTCTATGTAATCCCACCACCTGTCTGTGTCTCATTCTCCTCAACCTGATCCCCAACTCCCGGCTTGAGGCCTTCCGCGACTGGTGGGTTCCACAGGACGTCCATTGTGTCGTTAACAAAACAAAGCTGGTTATGATTGAGTTGTGTTTGTTTTTGCACATATCTCAGTTTGGACAGGCTATCTGTGCCAGCCGTGCGTTAGTCGTGAGGGGGCATTCGTAGTGCTTCTTCTGTCCTGATGGCATTGTTCTGTTCAAAATGGTCCTGGTGGCTTCCGGCTCACTGTCACTGAGCTTCCAGGATGGTGCAGTTCCAGGGTTAATGCATATATTATGCTGCATAGACGATTAGTCTATATGGACACATAATAGAGCATATGTCATCCTGTACTCCCTATAATAAACCCTGGCCCAGAAATTGCAGTCGGAGGCTTCCCGCGGGCAATTGCCTCCGACCTGAAACATTTCTACGAAAGTACCTGGTGGTCCCGGAGGAGTGTGGGAATCCGGTGGGGAGGCCTTCTCTTCCCGCGCTGCGAAGCGCACTCCTGTCCTCCAGGTTCCCACGGAGACGGTGCAGCCACGTGTGACTGCTCAGCCAATCAGGTACAGTATTCCACAGCTTTCTCATTAATAGCAATGGGAACTCCATATCTACCAGTTCTCATTGCTATTAATGAGAAAAAAAAGACACTAAACACATATAATAAAAAATAAAAAACACACCTCTCGTGATTAAAATGAATTGAAATGAAAGTTAATAAGTATCTGAGAGAAATTTTTTTTCCCGCGTTTTTAAAACGTTTTTTAATTATGGTTAAAAATAAATGTAATGTAGTAGGCAGGGTTTTTAAAAATATGTTTTTTAAATTTAATTTAATTATATTTTTGTGCGTTTTTAAACTCTTACACCTGTAACAGTAGGCTATGCATCTGCTTTTATCAGGTGCAAGAATTTTGAGGACATTTGCTGGACAAGATATCAGTAAATACCCCACAATCTTGCCCGTGCAAATGTCCTCGCTCCCGATATGCGTGAGATCTGTCAAGCTCCAGCTTGACAGATTGGAAAAGCTGATTTACAGCACATACGCATTGTGTGCTGAAAACTTGCTTTTCCGATGCTTTCCCGGGTCCGTAGAAACTCCGTACAGACCCGGGGAGGCCGGGATTTCAGGGCCCCTATATTGTACTGACCTCCATTATCTGTACAGCACGCCCATAGATCACACCCTTCCACAACATCAGCCCGACCCTCTTCCAATACAGCATCTCATTGTTTCAATAGGCCAGCTGTGGCTCGGTGGGCAGCATTCTCTCGGTGGGAGGGGCTAGGAGTGAGCAGGTCCTGCTGATTACTGCAGGAGTTGGAGTGAGTTTGTAAAATGTTGGCCCATAAACATCAGTCAGAGGCTGCTGCAGGCCCCTCAGAGAACAATGCTCCCAGTGTGAATTTAATCAGGGGAGGGAATGTCTTGAGAAGGGAGAATAAAAGGCCCAAAGATTTGGGCCGGGACCCCAGGAGGTTTGGAAAAGAAAACACAGTGGTGGTTCACTGCCTAGATAAGGAGATGCGAGCTTGGGATATCATCCAGGCAGTACACAAGGACTGCGGTGAGGGAAGTTGCTTTGCTTGCTGACCAAAGCCGAATGTTGGATTCGAAGTGACGGTCAGTGGCTGAGAGAAGGTGGAAAGACTTTTACTGAGCCTGAAGGTTGGTGAGAAGGACTGGGATGTATCTTTGCTGTATTCCGAAGAGGTGGTAGTTTCATTCTTAAACCTGTCGGTTTATGTTGAGGATGATGTGCTGATAAAAAAATTGAAGTCGTGGGACATTAAAGTTTGTTCAGTAATAAAGAGGAGATACTATCCTGGAATGTGGGTAGCTGATGGAACCCGTAATGTAAAAGTGCGGTTCCCAGAGGGGGTGAAGTCATTACCCTACAGCATGAAATTCGAGACAATTGAAGGAGTGCAGTACTTCCGGGTTCTACAGGATAACCAGGTGAAGGTTTGCTATTACTGTCTTGGACATAACCATCTAATATGACGCTGCCCAGACCTGTACTGTTATAACTATGGCAAGTCTGGACACATCGCTCGGAACTGCAAGGCAGAGAGCTGTGCGGTTTGTCACAAAGGCCCCACCCGCAAGGGCAGAAGGAAGCTCCATGAGAGATGAGGAGATGGGAAAAGGAGCAGGAGGTGTGAGTGGAGTGGCCAAAATTGAGGGAAGCCTGGCCCTATCTATGAGGAGCGGTATCGTAAGCTTAGCTTATAAAAATAAAGGGGATAGAAGGATTATTAAATGTGGATTATAAGATCTTGGCGAGGGTTCTGGCAAATCCTATGAAGGAGGTGATGCCACAGATAGTTTCGCCCTCTCAGTCCTATGGAGTCACAGGCCGGGACATCGCTGACTCTGGTCTCAATCCGAGATGTGATAGAACTCATGGAAGAAAGTGGGAGGGAAGCTTATGTGCTAAAGATGGATCAAGAGAAAGCCTTTGATACAGTCTCTCATGAGTTTTTATTGATGGTTTTGGAAGCATTTGTTTTTGGGGAAATTTCATTGAGTGAATAAGGATTTTTTATTCAAACGCATTTAGCTGTGTTAAATGTAATGGTTTTTTATCGAAATATTTTCTAATCCAGAGATCAGTAAGACAGGATTGTCCCCTGTCCCCAGTGTTGTACACATTGGTAGCAGAACCATTAGGTTATATGATGCGAAAGGAACAAGGCATAGTCGGGATTGCGGTTCCCAGTTCTGGGCGGGTGTCGGTAATACACCAATATGCAGATGAGACGACCTTAACGTTGAGAGATGGGGAGTCAGTGAGGAAAGCTGTGGGAGTAGTGGAGTATTGTAGAGCTTCTGGAGCCAGAGTAAATTATACAAAGTCCCAATGCCTGGTTGTGGGAAGGAGTAGGGGCAAGTGGTTGGAGGAAAGCTCTTTTAAGGTGGTGGAGGTTTTAGAAGTTCTAGGGGTGCATATGGGATGCAAGAAGGATAGGGATGAAGTGGGTCGACTAAATTGGGAACCGAAGGTTATGAAAATTAAAAAGATTTTGAGAAGATGGGAAAGAAGGTGGTTGAAAGTGCAAGGAAGAGCGACAGTGGTGGCAGCTCTCCTGCTATCGAAACCATGGTACTTATTGACAGTGGAGGATATTCCTGAGTGGGTGGAAAAGTCTATCCGAGAGGCTTGTGTAAAGTTTTTATGGGAAGGGAAACCAGCCTTGGTTGCTTACAATACCCTCATTGGACAGCAAAATCAGGGAGGACTCAATTTCCCAGATATTGATTGGAAGAAAAAATCCTTTCGAATTAAATGAGTGAAGAGATTTCTTCAGAAGTCAAATTTGGAAGAGTTGTTTCCAGCATTTTTTAAAATTAAGTGGGATAGGGAATATTTTATATGGAATACAACAATATGTTTTTGAAATCGATTAAACCTCTCCCTGGGTTTTATAAGGGGGTTGTAGACACAATTTTTAAAAGTGTGCAGTTTATGCCCAAAGGTGCTGAGGAATTTTTAGAACAGTCCTTATTTTTGAACAGGTGGATCAACATTGAAGGAGAGGTATTATTTAATCAAGCTTTTATAAAAGCTAGTATTATATATGTGAAAGATGTATTATATGAGGTAATTCCAGGTTGGTTGCCGGAAGCGGTAGTGAAGGACATGGTTTGGGAGGACGATCAGGAAGTAGACGAAAAAGCAATTATGATCATGTGTGAGAAGATTGGGAGGGCAATGCCACAGGATTGGATGGAAGAAATAAATATGCAAATCTCCAAAGGAGGTATAATGCGTCCCGCTTTTCCAAGTTTTCTGCTGGAGAAAGGGAAGGAGTTGGTCCAAGTTGACAACTGTAATACTCGAGATTTCTATGGGGTATTTAGAGAATGGAGATTTAAGACACCTGCTGTGCTTTTGGCAGAATATATACCTGTTATGTATGTAAACCTGTAATTACCATGTCTAACCACCAGAGGGCTTATCCCCTGGAGTCCCAAGGGATCCCACAATCCCTTGGCAGCACCTGTATATAAGGAGGCCTCACAGACTGGAGAGGCACTCTGAGATCTGTAATAAAGGACTATGGTCACACTTACTTTGAGCTTGCAGTATCTAGCCTGACTCTTTATTCAAGATATAACAACTGGCCACGAGATACAGATGACGAACCCCACCGCAACAATGCAAAGAATTGTGGGCATCCTGGAGAAATTTTCGGAGGGAGATGATTGGGAAACTTTCATGGAGAGACTTGACCAATACTTCGTGGCCAACGAGCTGGAAGGAGAAGCGAACGCTGCCAAACGAAGGACGATCCTCCTCACCATTTGCGGGGCATCAACATATGGCCTCATGAAAAATCTGCTTGCTCCAGCAAAACCCATAGACAAGTCATATGATGAGTTGTGCACACTGGTCCGGGAGCATCTAAACACGAAGGAAAGCGTTCTGATGGCGAGGTACCGGTTCTGCATGTACAAGAGGTCGCAAGGCCACGAAGTGGTGAGCTACATCGCCGAGCTAAGGCGCCTTGCAGGACATTGCGAATTTGAAGGACACTTGGAGCATATGCTCAGGGACTTCTTTGTACTTGGCATTGGCCATGAGGTAATACTTCGCAAACTTTTGACTGTAGAGACCCCAACCTTGAGTAAAGCCATAGCGATAGCCCAGGCATTTATCTCCATCAGTGACAATACCAAACACATTTCCCAGCACACTAGTGCTGCTGCAAGTACTGTGATTAAGTTACATTGTTTTCGAATCGAAATGTACATGGCAGGACTTACACGCCTGCAGCTGCACGTCCGTAGATGATTCAGAGTCCGGCATCAAGGGTGGTGAATATAAGGCAATTAACACCTTGTTGGCGCTGCGGGGGTGATCATCGATTCCATTCATGTCGTTTCAAAGGATACATTTGCAAGGGCTGCGGAACAATGGGACACCAACATATGTGCAGGCGAGCTGCAAACCCTGCTAATCCTGCAAACCACCATGTTGCAGAGGAAGACAGATCCATGGTGGATCATGACCACCCAGAGCCTCAGACCGAGGAGGCAGAGGTATATGGGGTGCACACATTTACCACAAAGTGTCCCCCGATAATGCTGAAGGCTAAATTAAATGGACTCCTGGTGTCCATGGAGCTGGACACGGACGCAAGCCAGTCCATAATGAGTAAAAAGACTTTCGATAAGTTGTGGTGCAACAAGGCTTCAAGGCCAGTCCTGACTCCCATTCCCACCAAACTTAGAATGTTCACAAAGGAACTGATTCCGTAATTGGTGAAGGTCGCCTACGATGGAGCAGTGCACGATTTACCACTCTGGGTGGTACCGGGCGATGGCCCCACGCTGTTCGGCAGGAGCTGGCTGGGAAAGATACGCTGGAACTGGGATGACGTTCGAGCACTTTCGCAAGTTCCCCTCGCTATTCAAACCAAGCATCGGGACGTTCCAAGGAGCAAAAGTGCAGATCCATTTGATCCTGGGGGTACGACCCATCTGTCACAAGGCGAGAGCTGTACGTTAGATGATGAGAGGGAGGGTGGAGATCGAGCTGGACAGGCTGCAACGAGAGGGCATCATTTCGCTGATCGAATTCAATGAGTGGGCCAGTCCGATTGTTCCAGTCCTCAAGGATCAGAATCTGTGGTGATTACAAAGTAACGATCAATCATTTCTCGCTGCAGGATCAATACCCGCTACCAAAGGCAGACGACCTATTTGCGACGCTGGCGGGAGGGAAAACGTTCACGAAGCTGAACTTGACCTCGGCCTACATGATGCAGGAGCTGGAGGAATCCTCAAAAGGCCTCACCTGCATCAACACGCACAAAAGTCTTTTCGTTTACAACAGATGCCCATTTGGGATTTGATCAGCCGCGGCGATATTCCAGAGTAACATGGAAAGCTTGCTGAAGTCGGTCCCGTGCACTGTGGTCTTCCAGGACGACATCTTGGTTACAGGTCGGGACACCGTCGAGCACCTGCAGAACCTGGAGGAGGTTCTTAGTCAGCTTAATCATGTGGGGCTCAGGCTAAAATGCTCAAAGTAGGTTTTCCTGGTGCCTGAAGTGGAGTTGGTAGAAGAATCGCAGCGGATGGCATCAGGCCCATTGATTCAAAGACAGAAACAATCAAGAACGCACCGAGACCACAGAACGTGACGGAGCTGCGGTCGTTTCTAGGACACCTGAACTACTTTGGTAACATCTTACCGGGTCTTAACACATTGTTAGAACCCCTACACACTTTACTGCGTAAAGGAGATGAATGGGTATGGGTTAAAAGTCAAGAAAATGCCTTTGAGAAAGCTAGGAAGCTGTTATGTTCAAACAAATTGCTTGTGTTCTACGATCCATGTAAACATTTGGTACTAGCATGTGATGCATCGTCGTACGGGGTCGGGTGTGTATTGCAACAAGCTAATGAATTTGGGAAATTGCAACCGGTTGCTTTTGCATCCAGAAGTCTACCTAAGGCTGAGAGTGCCTACAGTATGATCGATAAAGAAGCGTTAGCGTGTAAAGAAAATGCATCAATATCTGTTCGGGATCAAATGTGAATTGGAAACCGACCATAAGCCGCTTATATCCCTCTTTTCTGAAAATAAGGGAATAAATACGAATGCATCGGCCCGCATCCAGAGATGGATGCTCACGTTGTCCGCATACAACTACGCCATCCGCCACAGGCCAGGCACAGAAAACTGTGCCAATGCTCTCAGTAGGCTGGCATTGCCCACCACAGGAGTGGAAATGGCACAGCCCGCAGATTTAGTTATGGTAATGGAAGCATTCGAGAATGAGCAACCACCTGTTACCGCCTGACAGATTAGAACCTTGTCGAGCCAGGACCCCTTACTGTTCTTAGTAAAAAAACTGTGAGATCCACGGGAGTTGGTCTAGTGTCCCGTTAGAGATGCAGGAAGAAATAAAGCCGTACCAGCGGCGCAAAGATGAAATGTCGATACAGGCAGACTGCCTCCTATGGGGTAATCAGGTAGTTGTACCAAAAAAGGGCAGGGACACTTTCATTAGTGATCTCCACAATACCCACCCAGGCATCGTAATGATGAAAGCGATAGCCAGATCCCACGTGTGGTGGCCCGGTATCGATGCTGACTTAGAGTCCTTTGTGCACAAATGTAATACATGTTCCCAGTTAAGCAATGCACCTAAGGAGGCACCACTAAGTTTATGGTCTTGGCCCTCTAAACTGTGCTCTAGGGTTCATGTCGTCTATGCAGGCCCATTCTTGGGAAAAATGTTTTTAGTGGTTGTAGATGCGTACTCCAAATGGATTGAATGTGTGATAATGTCGACAAACATGTCCGCTGCCACCATTGAAAGCCTACGGGCCATGTTTGCCACGCACGGCCTGCCTGATGTCCTTGTAAGTGACAATGGGCCGTGCTTTACCAGTGCCAAATTCAAGGAATTCATGACCCGCAGTGGGGTCAAACATGTCACGTCTGCCCCGTTTAAGCCAGCGTCCAACGGTCAGGCAGAACGAGCAGTTCAAACAATCAAGCAAAGCTTGAAAAGGGTAACTGAAGGCTCACTACAGACTCGCTTATCCCGAGTCCTGCTTAGTTACAGCATAAGGCCCACTCGCTCACCGAGATCCCTCCCGCTGAACTGCTCATAAAAAGGGCACTTAAGACAAGGCTCTTGTTAGTCCACCCTGATCTACACGAACAGGTAGAGAGCAGGCGGCTTCAACAGAATACTATATCATGATTGCGCAAATGCGTCACGCGAAATTGAATTAAATAATCCAGTATTTGCGTTGAACTATGGGACAAGATCCCAAGTGGATTGCTGGCACTGTTTTGGCCAAAGAGGGGAGTAGGGTGTTGTGGTCAAACTCGCAAATGGACTCACCTGCAGAAAACACTTGGACCAAACCAAACTCAGATTTACGGACTATTCAGAACAACCCACAATAGACTTTACCTTTTTCCACCCTCCAACACACGCACAAATGGCAACCGACCCAGCGGTTGACCATGAAGCAGAACCCATCACCCGCAGCAGCCCAGCAAGACTCACCATCCCCAGCAGTCCAGCAAGGCCAGCTGCGCAGCAGCCCAGCGAAGGCCCAACAAATGACTCACATACACCAGCATTTGAACCGAGACAATCAACCAGGGAAAGGAAAGCCCCAGATTGATTCACATTGTAAATAGTTACACTACTGACTTTGGGGGGGAGTGTTGTTATGTATGTAAACCTTTAATTACCATGTCTAACCACCAGAGAGCTTATCCCCTAGTGTCCCAAGGTAATCCCTTGGGAGCACCTGTATATAAGGAGGCCTCACAGGCTGGAGAGGCACTCTGAGATCTGTAATAAAGGACTATGGTCACACTTACTTTGAGCTTGCAGTATCTAGTCTGACTCTTTATGCAAGACATAACAATACTCACAGCTAGACTTCAACAGAATTTGAAAGGGAGTGTGGGCGAATTTTAAATGTCCAGAGTGGATTTGAACTAAATTTCAAATTGGCTAATAACCGGATTTTTACCATGATAGTATAGGTGGTAACTTACCCAGTGTGTGGGACGTGGGATGAGACTCTGTCCCATTTGCTGGTTTATCTCTGCAGTTAAAGGATTTTAAATACTATGTTCGACAGTTGTGTGAGGTTTTCTTGCTGGCTGAGGACCGAAGAGCAAGAATGGGAATCCCGTGGGACTCAATTTTGGGATGGGGATTGCAGGAGGGTCTGCCCGAGTCTAGTGGAGCGGCAATTAATGTAATGTTCAGTTGGGCTAGATTTGTGATTATGCAAAGAAGGAATGCTCTGTTTTTTAAGGGGAGAAGAATAAACCTAAAAGAATATTTTAAATATAAATTAAAAGATCATTAAAAGGCTCTGTGGATGTTTTATTCAGAAAAAATTTAAAGAAAGTATTTTATGATCAATTTGTAAAGTGCAATAGATTTTTATAAGTTACAGGAGACAAATTAAACTTCAGGTTTTGATGTTAATATGTGTTGGAGGAACGGCTGTGCAGAGGGGCGGAATGGATTTGTATGATACAATGGAATGATCACGATGTTGTAAATGTTCTTAATGTTCAATAATATTGATATTTTTACAAAGTGTATGGCACCCTCGCCTCTGAGTCAGAAGATTGTGGGTTCAAGTCCCACTCCAGGAACTTGAGCATAAAAACAAAATCTAGGCCAGCACTGCAGTGCAGTGCTGAGGGAGTGCTGCACTGTCGGAGGTGCCGTCTTTCAGATGAGACGTTAAACCAAGGCCCCGTCTCTCAGGCGGATGTAAAACATCCCATGGCACTATTCATGGACATGATTTTTGCAGCGCGACAGCTGCAGGATAAATGCAGGGAACAGCGCCAGCCCTTATACATGGCCTTCTCTGACCTTACAAAGGCCTTTGACACTGTCAACCGCGAGGGTCTATGGAGCATCCTGCTCTGTTTCGGATGCCTCCAAAAGTACGTCACCATCCTCCGCCTGCTCCACGACGACATGCAGGCCGTGATCCTTACTAACGGAGCCATCACAGACCCAATCCACATCCGGACCGGGGTCAAACAGGGCTGCGTCATCGCCCCAACCCTCTTCTCAATCTTCCTCGCTACCATGCTCCACCTCACAAGCTCCCTGCTGGAGTGGAACTAAACTACAGAACCAGTGAGAAGCTGTTAAACCTTTGCCATCTCCAGGCCAGGTCCAAGACCACCCCAACCTCTGTCGTCGAGCTACAGTACATGGACGACGCCTGCATCTGTGCACAGAGGCTGAACTCCAGGACATAGTCGACTCAGGTCCACTTCCTTGCCTGTTCCCCATAACCCATTATCCCCTTATCGTTTAAGAAACTGTCTATTTCTGTCTTAAATTTATTCAATGTCCCAGCTTCCACAGCTCTCTGAGGCAGCGAATTCAATAGATTTATAACCCTCTGAGAGAAGAAATTTCTCCTCATCTCAGTTTTAAATGGGTGACCCCTTATTCTAAGATCATGCCCTCTAGTTCTAGTCTCCCCTATCAGTGGAAACATCCTCTCTGCATCCACCTTGTCAAGCCCCCTCATAATCTTATACGTTTCGATATGATCATCTCTCATTCTTCTGAATTCCAATGAGTAGAGGCCCAACCTCCTCAACCTTTCCTCATAAGTCAACCCCCTCATCCCCGGAATCAACCTAGTGAACCTTCTCTGAACTGCCTCCAAAGCAAGTATATCCTTTTGTAAATATGGAAACCAATATAATTACAGTTCAAAAGTATTTAATTGACTGAGGATATGAAAGGCGCACTATAAATGTAATTCTTTCTGTCTTTAGTATTGTACTGCCGTGAAATACCAGCTAATATTTTAGGCACAAGTCCCATAGTGAGACTTGAACATACGCCCTTTGGATTCTGATATAAGTGCAAGTTCTTTCTTTTTTTCACAGCCTTGTGGTCTCTTGTCCATCTACCTTGATATTAAATGTACATAACATGACACAGACCAGAAACAGATTGTCCACATAACAAGATGTGCATACCTCCTATATTTTCAATTTATCTTCCAAAAGTTGTCTATTGTTGCTAAGCATTTACGTCTGTGCTCAGTGTCCACCGGTACAGCAGTGCACCCAATGTTTGATATATATCTTAAATGCCAATTGAATCGCATCTGTTCAATTTGCTAATTAGTGCACTTCGTGATGCGACCCTCCAGTACAATCACACACCATCCCGAGCACACAATGGTTGAGCTCAGAAAGAACCATGATGTCCTGGAAGAATCTGCATCTGCAAGCTTACCATGTTGGACAGAGTGAAGACTTGCAATTGAAAGGAGTTGAAACGGTCCCACCCCAACTCCTAGTGGACATGTGTTCATAGCATATAACTGCCCTGAGATACTGAATAACTGGAATCTAATGGACAGTTTCATGGACAGAAAAGAGTAGCAAAAGCTTCCAGGTTCCCAGTCTTCCTGACCTGACTCAGTTCTTGGCCTCTAAGGTAGAATATAATGTATGAGTACTTATCATTATTGTCAAGTACTGGATTGCGGTAGTCGAGTGGTCTAGTGGAACTCCGAATCAAGAGGTCACGGGTTCAAAGTCCAGAATGGTAAATTGTTGAAACTTAATAAATCTGGTAACTTGTGGATTGGCACCAGAAAATGTTATAAAACCTCAACTGGTTCACTAATACCCTTGCTCCTATTTGCTCTGGCCTGCAGTCCTACACTCTGTGATTGACTCTTAATGCCCTCAGGGCAACTAGGGATAGGCAATAAATGCTGCCCTGCTAGTGCCACCCATATCCCAAGTGCAGTGATAGATACAGGTCACAAGAAAAAACTGGAGTGAGAGAAAAGGAAAGAGAGCCAAAAACCTCAGTCCAGACAAAGAATCTAGAATTTGCAGTGTGCACAAAGATCTCTGGCTACACTTCTTGTTCTTATCAAAAGCTGTCACCTCTTATTTTGCTCATGAATGTTTTCCCTGAGTTCCTCTGGCTAAATGCACCGTGTGATGTGGACCAGCGCTGCACAGATCAGGGAGGCATCGGGTTCTGTTGGGTCAACCAGTGCAGCAAGACAGGGGGAGGCATTACAATTAGCCTTGAGGATGGGAGTGGGGCAGCTGGAGGTTGAATGTCAAGAAGCAGAAAGTTTATCAAGGTTCTCATTTGTAATGTATTTGCTTCATGGGTTCTTTGCTTAAGAATTCATTACAACACATTGCTATTAAGAACTAGTTGGTTTATTAACAAAGGTTTAATAATCACACTACACATTACCAGTTCATCCATGAGATCACAACTGCATGCCTCATTGTGGATGACCTAGGTCCAACTGACTGAGGTTTTATTGAGTCTTGTGAACATCACGTGACTGGCTAAGCCCCTCACAATGCGACAGCTCTACAACTATTTTTGTTGTATCTGTAAAACAAATGTAAATCAAATGCCCCCTTATTAAAGGGGCACAGAAACCAAAAATTTAAACAAATAACACTTTAAACGTTAAACGGTTAAATTAAAATTTGGTTGCCGGGGGTGATGATGCACTCCAGTCCCTCCAGCGCCCACCTCTCGTGGAAGGCTGCGAGCGTACCGGTGGACACCGCATGCTCCATCTCCAGGGACACCCTGGCCTGGATGTAACCGCGGAAGAGAGGCAAGAAGCCGGGCTGAATGACCCCCTCGACCGCCCGCTGCCTGGACCGGTTGATGGCCCCCTTGGCCGTGCCCAGGAGCAATCCTACGAGGAGGCCCTCGGACCTACACGCTCCCCTCCGCACAGGGTGCCCAAAGATCAGGAGTGTGGGACTGAAGTGCAACCAGAATTTGAGGAGCAGCCCCTTCAAATAATGGAATAGGGGCTGCAACCTCACACATTCAATAAAAACATGGAACACGTTCTCCTCCAGACCGCAGAAATTATAGACGTGAACCGACTTAAAAACTTATTGCACGGGACTGCTCCGTGCAACACCCTCCAGGCCAAGTCCCCAATAAATAGAGGAAGGACTCCCACGTAGAGAGCACTCCATTGGGGACCCCCGCTTCCTCCGGACGGCAAGATGGTGCGCCATGGCATATCTGGACGGCAGACGAGGATGGCAAGGTGGAGAGTGTGCAAGAGCAGCCCATACAGGAATCCCCTCCACGCAGAACTGAAAGGCGACAGATCTACAACTCTTTTGTTGAGAACAAAACAAACATTAAATCAAGTGCCCCCGGATTAAAGGGGGGGGTGGGGGGGGGACACTCCAAACACTTTTCAAGTGCCCTTTTTTGTTTTTGGGTTTTTTTTTTTGTGGGTTTTTTTGTGTTTTCTTTTTGGGCCCCAAACCACAAATTATGCAAGTGCCCCCTGGCTAAAAGGGGAGGGGGACACTAAAACCCAGCACAGTAAACAAATTAAACTTTAAAACATATAAAATCAAATTAAAATTTGGTTGTTGGGGGTGATGATGCATTCCAGTCCCGCCGGCGCCCACCTCTCGCGGAAGGCCGCGAGCGTACCGGTGGACACCGCATGCTCCATCTCCAGGGACACTCTGGCCGGGATGTACGCGCGAAAGAGAGGCAGGCAGTCAGGCAGAATGACCCCCTCGACCGCCCGCTGCCTGGACCGGCTGATGGCACCCTTGGCCGTGCCAGCAGCAGTCCTACAAGGAGGCCCTCGGACCTACCCGCTCCCCTCCGCACAGGGTGCCCAAAGATCAGGAGTGTGGGGCTGAAGTGCAACCAGAATTTGAGGAGCAGCCCCTTTAAATAATGGAATAGGGGCTTCAAACTCACACATTCCATAAAAACGTGGAACACGGACACTTCCAGACCGCAGAACTTGCAGGCGGCCTGGGAGCCCGTGAACCGACTTAAAATTTATTGCACGGGACTGCTCCGTGCAACACCTCCAGGCCAACTCCCCAATAACTACTGGGAGGACTCCCGCATAGAGTGCACTCCATCGGAGACCCCTGCCTCCTCTGGATGGCAAGATGGTGCGCCATGGCGTGTCCGGACGGCAGACAAGGATGGCAATGTGGAGAGTGTGCAAGAGCAGCCCATACAGGAATCCCCTCCGTGCAGAACTGAAAGGTGACAGATCTGCAAACCTGTGAGCATACTCACAGGTGAACACATTACACCATGCATCATTACTAGGGAATAGTCAAGTGGGGAGTTGGAGCCTGGATGAATTTTCACTTTTTAACTTTTGGACCTTGAAAAAGAAAAAGAAAAAAAGCCTTTCACAACTACCGGACGTCTCAAAGCATTTTACAGCAAATGCACTACTTTTGGAGTGTAGTCACTGCTGTAATGTAGGAAATTGAGGTCAATTCTCATGCTCAAATGCATATATACTGTATATATGGGGTAAAAAATCATGACCTGTTGGAGCTGTTGGCCCTCTTGTATCTCAGTGTTAGCTCCTGTACATGTACGTTACAGAGACATATAGATTATTTACAGTAGACACCTCAAAGCACTGGAGAGGTACCACCAAAGTTGCCTCCGCAAGATCCCTGCAAATCCATTGGCAGGATAGGTGCACCAACATCAGCGTTCTCTCTCAGGCCAACATCCCCAGCGGCGAAGCACTGACCATGCTCGATCAGCTCCGCTGGATGTGCCACACTGTCCGCATACTAGACTCCCGAAACAAGTACGCTACGAGCTACGTCATGGCAGGTGAGCCCCAGGAGGGCAGAGCAAACACTTCAAGGACACCCTCAAAGCCTCCTTGAAAAAATGTAACATCCCCACCGACACCTGGGAGACCCTGGCCCAAGACATCTCAAAGTGGAGGAGAAGCATCCGGGAAGGTGCCGAACACCTCGAGTCGCTTCGTCGGGAGCATGCGGAAGCCAAGCGCAAACAGCAGAAGGAGCGCACGATAACCCAAGCACCCCACCCACCCGTCCCTTCAACCACCATCTGCCCCACCTGTGACAGAGTCTGTAGATCCCACGTTGGAATCATCAGTCACCTTAGAACCCATCTTAGTGTGGAAGCAAGTCATCCTCGACTCCGGGGGACTGCCTCAGAAGAAGAAGGCATTACAGACCAGGCAAAGGTTGTTTCCCCGGGGCTCAGTCTCACAAATACTGGGCACAAACCGAAGCCATTAGCCAGAGGTGCCCAGGCATTTGGAGGCAGGGACCACTCTTTAATTGGATTGAGGTGGGCTTCAAAGATTGTTTGACCCACTTGGAGGCTCGGCATTGCTCCCTGACAGGGGTAGCCATCTCTTTATAACAGATGTGCCTGTCTGAGAGGCCTGTAACCTTCAGTGAGAGCACGAGCCAGTCCAATCCCCACAGTGCGGGTCCGATCAATACCATCTCATTGTTCTGATGTGCCACGGCTGAGCTGTGCCAGACTGTGCGCTGCAGCATCTGCTTGTTGGTTCCCCTCACTGAACACCCGAGCATCCGTGAAACAAGGCTGGTCCCAGGAGGGAGCTGGAGGGGACGAGCAGACACACATTCACTTAGCACAGACTGGAAGGTGGAAGCTCTGTCTCGAAAAGACTGCTCGCCGCTTCTGTGAATCGCTGAATATCATAAAGCAAGACTGAACTATGCAGCAACAGCGGATATTTTTATTTAAATTTTTAAGTCCTTTTTATGCATGGAGTGCAACATCTGGGAAAATTTGCAGGGCTCCGGGGAAAGTGTAGGGGAGTGGGACTAATTGGATAGTTCTTTCAAAAAGCCAGCACATGCAGGCTGAAAGAAAGAAAGAAGAAAGACTTGGATTTATTTTGCATCTTTCAAGACCACCAGACGTCTCAAAGCGCTTTACAGCCAATGAAGTACTTTTGAAGTGCAGTCACTGTTGTAATGTGGGAAAGGCGCCAGCCAATTTGCGCACAGCAAGCTCCCACACACAGCAATGAGTTAATGAGCAGATAATCTGTTTTTGTTATGTTGATTGAGGGATAAATATTGGCCAGGACACCGGGGATAACTCCCCTGCTCATCTTCGAAATAGTGCCGTGGGATCTTTTATATCCACCTGAGAGAGCAGACGGGGCCTCAAGATGTTCCAAAGCGACTTACAGCCAAAGTTGAAGTGTAATCAATGTTGTAATGTAGGAAATAAGACAGCCAATTTGTGCACAGCAAGGTCCCACAAACAGCAATGAGTTAATGACCAGATAATATATTTTTGTTATGTTGATTGAGAGATAAATATTGGCCAAGGCACCGGAGATAACTCCCCTGCTCTTCTTTGAAATAGTGCCGTGGGATCTTTTACTTCCACTTGAGAGGGCAGACGGGGCCTCGGTTTAACGTCTCATCCGAAAGGCAGGCCGAATCCGATGGGCCGAATGGCCTCCTTCTGTGCTGTATGATCTATGATTCAATATTCAATCCAATTGCATCATGTATTGGACTCAGGCACATCATTTATAACGCAGTTTTAAGCAGGTCATTTAAGTTGGTTGTCAGGTTGTGACTCGAGGCCATTAACTTGTGACTCGAGGCCATTAACTATAGCAAGGCTAAAACAAGAGCTAAAATTAATACTGTGAGCATCATTGAGTAGTGACTATGGAACCGAATCCCTGCTTGGACATATATTGATACCAGTTTGATAAATATCTTTTTGCTTCAATAAACTCCTCTTTGATTACAAAAAAAAGAAAGGATCAGGGAATCTTGCACCTTGAATAAAGGGGAATTAATCAGTTAGAATCATGGAATCAGTGAATAGGACAGCACAGAAGGAGGCCATTCGGCCCATCGATTCTGCGCCGGCTCTTTCAAAGAACAATCCAGTCAGTCCCATTCTCCGTCTCCCCATATCCCTGCAATTTTATCTCCTTTAAGTATTTATCCAATTCCCCTTTGAAGGCTAGTATTGAATCTGTATCCGCCATTCTATCAGGAGATGCATTCCAAATCCTAACCACTCGTTGACTAAAAACGTTTTTCCTTGTGTGGTCTCTGATACGTTTACCAATCACCTTAAATCTGTGCCCTCTGATTATCGACCCTTCAGTCATTGGAAACAGCTTCACTTTATTTACTCTATCTAAATCCTTCATGATTTTAAACACCTCTAGCAAATCTCCTCTTAGCCTTCTCTGCTCTAAGGAGAGCAACCCCCAGCTTCTCCAAACTAATTTATACAAGTTAGATGGGTTGAGCACGATCCATGATCTTACCTTCTTATATATAAAATAGCTGCGTGCTCTACATCTTGGGGTTTTCCTTCCATGCTACAGGTTCTGCATACTTTGCTTAGAAAACAAATCTATCTACATGTGTACTTGCACCGTACTGGATGGTAACTATTTCCAGATTGCATCCTCCCAGCCTTCCTACATACGCATCTCTCAACACTCTACAATCCTGTTGACTAATCTCTCAGAATTGTTTGGAATGTTTAAGGTTGTATCCTTCAAAATGCTCTAAATACTCCAAGGCACGGCCTCGGCTAAGGATTGGTCAGATGTAGTTAATGCACAATAGGTTCAATGACAAAGTGGTATGCACTGCTTGCGATGTGTTTCCGCTGTGAGAGAAGCCATCCACCCCAATTTTACTTGGCGTTTTGGGGCCTGATGCCAATATCGTGCCAGGCTCCTGCTAGTCGGGGGTGGAACTTAGTGCGGGGCATGGTTACGGCTGGTCTCCACCCAGCTCACTCCCTTTTGCTGGCGTAGTCAGTGAAAGGGGCAGGTGCTTATAAAGAGATCTTAATCTCGTTCATTGCTTGAAGATGAAGATGAAAAAAATAAAGAAAATAAACCAATTTAAACATGGAAAATGAAAAGTGTAATATATATAGCTCCACCTGTGGACTCCTGTGGCACTGCAGCCAGTGCTGTTTATAATAAAGAAGGGAACAGGTCACCTGACGGAGTTCCAGCGTGTTCTGCCATCTTAAGGCTGTGTGTGTTTGTGAGTTACTGAAGATATAACAATGGTGATGAAGATGGGATAAAGCGGATAAAAATAAGTTGCAATTTTTGTTGGTGGAGGATTCAGCCAACCGACAGATAGTCTTTGCAAGCTTCTCTGTTTTGATTAACAGCTACAAATCAAAGGTAAATTACAAGCACACTTGTCTGAACTATTAGATGGGAATAATAGGCCTCTGGGAATAATAGGGCGTTTGGGGGAATTTCAACCGTGAAAGTTTCAGAGTGTATGTGGAGTGGCTAGAAATGTTTTTCACCGCTTTGTTTGTGGGATGACAAATGATGCAATCAGAAGAAAGTTATTGATAACTTCTAACTTGACTTTTGATTTAGCTTGTCAGACAGCTAGGTCAATGGACATGGCCGACCAATATTCCCGAGAATTTCTTACTATTTCCAGTCATCAGACAACCGAGGTGAATTGCCTGCAGGTTAAAAGTAAAAGGCAGTTGGGCCCCAAGGTCTCAGAAACTGGCAATGGTAACAGAGCATTGAAGTCCTGCTATCGGTATCTGGGACAACACATTGCTCAAAGTTGTCCATACGTGAAGGCAGAGCGTTTTATCTGCAGGCAAACTGGGCACCTTGCGAAGGCATGTTGACTGAAGAGTAAACCAACTTTCAAAGCTATAAGTAGAAATCCCCAGAGACTACATAGCATGGAAGAAAGCAGCAGGATGAGGAGATGTTAGAGCTAAACATCATAAGGAACATGAGGTTAACCAACAGCGATTCAAAAATTATCATCATCCACATAGATGTTGCAGGAACCAAGATACCCATGGAAATCAACACTGGTGCATTCGAGAGTCTAGTACCGGAATCGCTATACCTCGACAAATTGCGTAATTTCCCACTGGAGAAATCCAAGATAGAGTTGCGAGGCTACTCGGGAGAGAAAATTCCTGTGGTAGGTCGTATCACCGTACCGGTGAAATACAAGGATCAATTTCAGAGCTTGCCTCTATTAGTAGTGGCAGGAGACAAGCCGGCCTTACTAGGAAGAAATTGGTTGGGATCACTGAAGCTGGATTGGAGTGAGATTTTTCATGTTGAAACGAGATTTGCATCAAAGGATGATGTCATCAAGAATTATCTAAAGGTGTTCTGCCAAACAGGCAGTCCGATCCAAGGCTTCAAGGGGGGTGTCAGGGTACAGAAGGACGCTAGATCGGTTTACTGCACTCAAGGAGAAAGTTGAGCAAGAACTCAAAAGACTAAAGATGGAGAACATTATTTCTAAGGTGGATCTATGTAATTGGGCTACACCCATTGTTGTTGTAACTAAGTCCGATGGTAAGGTAAGATTGTGTGATGATTATAAAGTAACCGTAAACCAGGTTCTAGAGGGTAATCTCCCCAATACATTGCCAGATCTTCTCAAATTTAGATCTCTCGAATGTTTACTGACAGCTTGAACTAGATGAGGAGTCCAAGTCATGCTTGACTATAAATACTCATTTAGGCCTATATCAATTTAATAGGCTACCATTTGGAGTGTCTTCTGCCTCTGCCATATTCCAAGGGGTGGTGAACCAGATTTTGCAAGGTATTGAAGGAGTAGTATGTTATTTAGATGACATACTAATTTCAGCACCAAATAGGCAAATTCATAACAACATATTGAATTAAGTCTTCAAACGGCTAGAGAAGCACAGAGTACGAGTGTCTGCTCGCAAGTGTGAGTTATTTCAAAACTCCGTGGAGTACTTAGGGTAGAGAGTAGACAAAGATGGTTTACATCCAACCAAGATAAAGCTGGATGCGATCAGAAATGCACCCACTCCCAAGAATGTCACTGAACTTTGATCATTTTTGGGTCTTTTGAACTATTATGGGAAGTTCCTATCAAAGTTGGCTACAGTATTACATCCACTGAATGAACTATTGAAAAAACAGGTGCAAATTATTAGGAGACCTCCATGATCAGCACCTGGGAATGTGCTTGACCAAGACTTTTGCACGCAGTTATTTATGGTGGTCAGGTCTTGAAAAAGATATAGAGTATATCGTCAGTCAGTGTACGCCATGTCAATTGGTAAGCAAGAAACCACCATCAGTACTATTACAGCCATGGAAATGGCCTCCCAGGGTGTGGCAAAGGCTACTTATTGATTTTGCTGAGTTAGAAGGACAACAATTGTTCATTGTGATTGATAGCCATTCGAAGTGGGTCGAGGTGTTTCCAATGTGGAAAATAACAACAAGTAAAACATTAGACATTTTACAAAGATTATTTTCTTCATTTGGCCTCCCAGAAGAAATTGTTTCTGATAATGGACCACAATATTGTTCAGAAGAATTTGCACAGTTCACAAGCAAAAATGGTGTGAAACATACCAAAGTTCCACCATATCACCCTGCTTCAAATGGTGCAGCAGAGCGCGCACTGTACAAATTGTAAAACGTGTCATCATCAAACAGATGTTGGATCCAAATCCAAAGAAACGACAGTTGTCATTGGACCACAAATTGGCTAATTGTCTAATTACTTATCGTAATACACCTCACACAACTACTGGTAGATCACCAACAGAGTTGTTTCTCAAACGACAGCCACGAACCAGATTATCGTTGTTAAAACCAAACTTGGTACAGTCAGTAGAAGAGACACAATTAAGACAGAAAGAGAATCATGATAGTGGTAGAATAAAAGAGAGAATGTGAAATTAAATCAGAAGGTGAGAATGAAGAACCATCACCATAAATGGTTAAAGTGGTTACCAAGAAGAGTGGTGAAGATATATGGTCCTCGCACATATTTGGTCAAGATGATTGATCAATTGACAGGTTAGGTTTGTTCACATTGATCATATTTGACCTACAGATGTGAAAGTAGTTGAAGGTGGGAATGATTCAATTATTTCTGACTCATCAGATAGTTTTGATATACCAGTTGCATATCCTACATCCAATGTACTGGAAACAAATCCAAGAGAAAGTCAGAATTTAAGTCTGAGTCCGAGGGAGACAAACAGTCTGAAGTTACAGAGAGTTCAAATGGAAATTAAGGGCATCCCTTGGAGGAAAACTTTCCTCAGGATCAGCCTCGAATGAGTTTAAATTCATCACCATGTTTGGAAGATTCTGCTCGAGAGCGAAGGTATCCTCTTCGAAACAGAAAACAAGTGGTTAAGATTGATTTGTAAATATGGCAAAATAAGTCCATATCTTTTGTTATGTTTATCCATGCAAGTTATGTATGATGATTATTTTGTTGTAATTACTTCTTCATTAAGGAGGGAGAAGTGTAGTATATATAGCTCCACCTGTGGACTCCTGTGGCACTGCAGCCAGTGCTGTTTATAATAAAGAAGGGAACAGGTCACCTGATGGAGTTCTGGAGTGTTCTGCTATCTTAAGGCTGTGTGTGTTTGTGAGTTACTGAAGATATAACAAAAAGCTTTGCCCCAAACTATATGCAATCGCCCACCCCACAGAGGCAAAAAGATTATCTCACACTGTAATATAGAGCTTCCTCTAGTGGACTACTGCTCCACTGAGTGGACTACTGTGGTAACGCAAGTGCTGATGTAAAGGTCACATGACAAGTTCCTGCCGCGTATGTAGTGTGCTTACTGATGTCGGAAAGAATATAATCACATACACTCACTCATAAAACAGCTAAAGACGCCTTGCTACATGTTCAACAGCCATAACAGGTGCAGACTGGGACTTCTGTCTCCTGGCTACAGGTGCCCCTGACACTGCCGAATATCCTGGTAGGATGTCACTCCTATCGCGATTCCTGTTGTGCTCAGTGAGCTGGAGGATGAGGAACCGTTCCATAGGACTGCACAGAGGCAAGTCCATGTTTATCTGAGAGCCTCCCCTTAAAAATGCATCTATACTACTTGCCACAACCACTCCCTGTGGTAGCCAGTTCCACATTCTCACCATTCTCTGGGTAAAGAAGTTTCTTCTGAATTCCCTATTGGATTTCTTGGTGATTACCTTATATTGATGGCCTCTAGTTATGCACTTCCCCACAAGTGGAAACATTCTCTCTGTATCCACTCTATCAAAACTTTTCATAATCTTAAAGATGACTATTAGGTCACCCCTCAGCATTCCCTTTTCAAGAGAAAGAGACTGAGCCTGTTCATCCTTTCATGATATGTATAACCTCGCAATTCTGGTATCATCCTTGTAAATCTTTTTTCTCAAAGAGCCGGCACAGGCACGAAGTGCTGAATGGCCTCTATGTCTCTGTTTGATTCTATTTTGGCTTTGTGTGATAGTGTAAAATGGGGGATAGTGAATCGGCAACCTGTTATACTTTTCTCCCAAATTTTATTTCCATTCAAGTCAATCGAGAATCGGGAGATGTATACCGGGCTGGCGATTTGCTATCACCCGTTCTCCACGATTGCACACAGTCACAATCTACCCCAAAGAGCTCGAATGGCTGTGGGCTTGAGCTGTGCTGTCTGTTCCCAGAGTTGTCTCCTATCACTGTAAGTGTGTCACCTTCACTGGGACTGTCCCCACACTGTGCCTTCTCAGCCCAGTACTTCTCCCTGTAGCGACAGGAAATCGGAAGCAAGAAGTGAAACAGGCAAGTCAGGTTTGAAGAGAGACAGGTTAATATTTCAGGTGTAGATCCTCCGTCACAATAGCCCTGACGAAAGGTTGCTGCCCGATCCATTGGGGTGAAATTCCTCTTGCGTGGCAGCACAAGACAGGTGAAAGCCTATTTTAAACTTATTATGTCTGCAATGTACTTATGAATGACTCCACAAGGCAATGTGTTGTACTCAAACTGAAGTGACCTTGGTCCTTTATTCGTAACTCCAGAGTGAGGCAGCTGCATGGCGGCTCCCCTTTTATACAGCCCCTGCCACCAGGGCAGGAAACCCAGGTCTCCACCAGTTGCACCCTCTAGTGGTGCCAGCATAGTATATACACAGTGTAAACCTTATTGATAGTACGTCAAGTAAACAAGTCTCCATCTTATGCAACTATACAGTGACTACACAGAGAGTATACCTATAGTCTGCATATATATCAAAACTCCCCACCCCCCCCCACCCCGCACCCCCACTTCCCTTCTCCATTGGAGTCAGTGGGCGGAGTATAAAACTGGCTGCTGATTCGGCATTGCCTGCTTCGTGCAACCACCCAATAGATTGCCAGGCAGCGGAAAGAGCATGTGGCAAACCAGTCCCACCCACCCTTTCCCTCAACGACTATCTGCCCCACCTGTGACAGGGACTGTGGTTCTTGTATTGGACTGTTCAGCCACCTAAGGACTCATTTTTAGAGTGGAAGCAAGTCTTCCTCGATTCCAAGGGACTGCCTATGATAATGAATACAGATTTCACCCACCGCCCCCCGCCCCCCCAGTAACCATTCTGTTGATTAAATGCCGCTGGCCCTGCTGTCTAATCCAGGCTGGCACTTTGGTTGGAAAAATAGAAAAATAGAAAAGCAGAGTATTTTTTAAATGGTGAGAGATTGGGAAATGTTGGTGTTCAGAGGGACCTGGGTGTCCTTGTACACAAATCACTGAAAGTTAACATGCAGGTACAGCAAGCAATTAAGAAAGCAAATTGTATGTTGACCTTTATTACAAGAGGATTTGAGTATAAGAGTAAAGATGTCTTATTGCAATTATAGAGGGCCCTGGTGAGACCGTATCTGAGTATTATGTACAGTTTTGGTCTCCTTACCCAAGGAAGAGTATCCTTGCCATTGAGGGAGTGCAATGGAGGTTCACCAGACTGATTCCTGGGATGGGGGGGATTGTCCTGTGAGGAGATATTGAGTAGACTCGGCCTATATTCTCTAGAGTTTAGAGGAATGAGAGGTGATCTCATTGAAAAATATAAAATTCTTACAGGGCTTGACAGGGTAGTTGCAGGAAGGCTGTTTCCCCTGGCTGGGGAGTCTAGAACCAGGGGTCACAGTCTCAGAATAAGGGTCGGCCAATTAGGACTGAGATGAGGAGAAACCTTCACTCAGAGGATGGTGAATCTTTGGAATTCTCTCCCCCAGAGGGCTGTGGAGGCTCAGTCTTTGAGTATATTCAAGACAGAGATCGATAGATTTTTGGATATTAAGGGAATCAAGGGATAGGGGGATAGTGCAGGAAAGTGGAAGGTAGAAGATCAGCCATGATCTCATTGAATGGTGGAGTAGGCTTGAGGGGCCAAATGGCCTTCTCCTGTTCCTAATTCTTATGTTCTTATGTTCTTAAGTTCAATGCAATATTGAGGGAGTGCTGCACTGTCAGAGTTGCCTCCTTTCAAATCAAACGTTAAAACCCAAATCCACTCAGGTGGATATAAAAGATCGCAAGGCACAATTGGACGAAGAGCAGGGAAGTTGTCCGAGCGCACTCGCCAATATTTAACTCTCAACCAACACCTAAAAACAGAATATCTGGTCATTTATCTAATTGATTTATGTGGGATCTTACTTAATGCAAATTGGCTGTGTAGTTACCCTGCATTGCAGCACTTCGAAAGTACTTTAATGGGCTGTAAAGCACAATAATTGGGCTAGAATTTCCATCGGCTTACCGCCTGGTTTCTGGGCGGTATTGGCCACTGTGGGCGATAACCAGATCGGTGAGAAATTCCATACCTGAGTTACGCCGGCGGTTTCGAGGTACCGCCGGCGTGCACCGTCCGATTGCCCTGGCGCGATATTTTGCTCAGCAATGACCCGTAGGTAAGTATGAAAAAAAACTGGCGACGAGGATCAGCCAAGCTGGTTAGCAGGTGAGTAGCCCTGCAAGAAAAAGGTTAGTAATTAGGTTTTTACTCTTTATTTTAAAATTCTGTTGAGGTGATTGTTGCGTATGCAATAACTCAATAGGCTTAATACCATGAACTCAATCAGGTGCGACCTGACTCTACTTTATTAGTTCTCAAAGTGAGGTTTAAACATGGAGGCTTTCTTTATATACAAGGGCTGCACGTGTGTGTCTGTGGCCCAGTGACCTCCGACCGTTGCTCCCCCTGGTGGCAGGTAAACCCAGGCATGCATACATTACAGTGATTTAGGTTAAAAGGGTCTTAAGAATGTTTTAATGATTTTTTTATGCTCTGTTTTTTGAAAAAAAAATGTTCTGCTCCTCAGCCAACCCGCAGACTCGGGGTAAATTTTTAGTGATTTTTAAAATTTATCGCCCATTTTCTTTAGGAACTGCCCAATCGACCACTTTCCCTCCGAGAATCGGGGTGCAACGCCCATTTTTTCCGCTAGGCGGATTTCTTTCTGTTTTGGGGGGAAGTTTTCACCGGCAATAATCTTGAGAATCTTTTGGGCGGCAATCGGGCACTGGCAGGCTGATAGGAAATTCTAGCCCTTTGGGACACCTTGAGGTCCTGAAAGTCGCTATATAAATGCAAGATTTTTCTTAGGAAATCACGAGCTTAACATTTCCTGCAGCCTGAACTGTGCGAGTGATTCAATTGGTCCAACGTTCCCACACAAGTCTTCCAGTGGAAGTTTATTTTTATTTTGGAACGCTTTTTGTTCCTGGAAGCGAGGAGGCAAATGGATATCTGCCGTATCCCGGGAATGGGGTGGGTGCTGGTGCTATGTGGCGATGTTCAACGATGGATGCCGTCTAGCAGAGACCGTGCAGCGTTTGATGCTTACAACACGAGTCTCATTACTCGACAATTAAGCCACATTATAGCTTTCCTTCTGTGACCTTTTGATAGGTTTGTTGGGTTTAATTAAAGTTAAAGCTTGGCTGTCTGACAGGAGGAGATTTTCTGCTTGGAACTGGTGACAATAGAGCACTGATATAACTCTCGGCTTTACCAAACACCAATCATTTCAGTGAGATTATAAGTGTACGAATGTGTTTACCAGCAGGGAGATTGATGAGCCTGGGGGAATGCAGCTCCGGGAGAATGCTGCATTGCAGCTGCACAATAGAAAAGAGTGAACTTGCATTAATATAGCGCCTTTCTCAACCTCAAGACATTCCAAAGCAACTTACAATCACTGTTGTAATGTAGGAAATAAGACAGCCAATTTGTACACAGCAAGGCCCCACAAACAGCAATGAGTTAATGACCAGATAATCTACTTTAGTGATGTTGATTGAGGGATAAATGTTGGCCAGGACACCGGGGATAACTCCTCTGCTCTTCTCTAGTGCCATGGGATCTTGTGCATCCACCTAAGAGAGCAGACAGGACCGCGGATTATCGTCTCATCCAAAAGACGGCATCTCCGACAGTGCAGCACTCCCTCAGCACTGCACAGGAGTGTCAGCCTGATAATGTGCTCAAGTATCTGGAGTGGGACATAGAACTTACAATTTCTGACTTGGAGGCGAGAGTGCTACCCACTGAGCCAAGGCTGACATACCCTGGGTGGCTTGGTCAATACAGGCATCTGCACCTCAACCACAGGGGTGTAGGTTTAGGTCCAAGATCTACCTGCTAATGTTGGAACCGAGTGATAGCATTTTTCAGCCACGCCGTTAGATACAGGAACACACGTTAGTGAACGCTGAACAAGGGGGAATAGAAACATAGAAACAAAGAAACATAGAAAATAGGTGCAGGAGTAGGCCATTCGGCCCTTCTAGCCTGCACCGCCATTCAATGAGTTCATGGCTGAACATGCAACTTCAGTACCCCATTCCTGCTTTCTCGCCATAACCCTTGATCCCCCGAGTAGTAAGGACTTCATCTAACTCCTTCTTGAATATATTTAGTGAATTGGCCTCAACAACTTTCTGTGGTAGAGAATTCCACAGGTTCACCACTCTCTGGGTGAAGAAGTATCTCCTCATCTCGGTCCTAAATGGCTTACCCCTTATCCTTAGACTGTGACCCCTGGTTCTGGACTTCCCCAACATTGGGAACATTCTTCCTGCATCTAATCTGTCTAAACCCATCAGAATTTTAAACGTTTCTATGAGGTCCCCTCTCATTCTTCTGAACTCCAGTGAATACAAGCCCAGTTGATCCAGTCTTTCTTGATAGGTCAGTTCCGCCATCCCGGGAATCAGTCTGGTGAACCTTCGCTGCACTCCCTCAATAGCAAGAATGTCCTTCCTCAAGTTAGGAGACCAAAACTGTACACAATACTCCAGGTGTGGCCTCACCAAGGCCCTGTACAACTGTAGCAACACCTCCCTGCCCCTGTACTCAAATCCCCTCACTATGAAGGCCAACATGCCATTTGCTTTCTTAACCGCCTGCTGTACCTGCATGCCAACCGTCAATGACTGATATACCATGACACCCAGGTCTCGTTGCACCTCCCCTTTTCCTAATCTGTCACCATTCAGATAATAGTCTGTCTCTCTGTTTTTACCACCAAAGTGGATAACCTCACATTTATCCACATTATACTTCATCTGCCATGCATTTGCCCACTCACCTAACTTATCCAAGTCACTCTGCAGCCTCATAGCATCCTCCTCGCAGCTCACACTGCCACCCAACTTAGTGTTATCCGCAAATTTGGAGATACTACATTTAATCCCCTCATCTAAATCATTAATGTACAATGTAAACAGCTGGGGCCCCAGCACAGAACCTTGCGGTACCCCACTAGTCACTGCCTGCCATTCTGAAAAGTATCCATTTACTCCTACTCTTTGCTTCCTGTCTGCCAACCAGTTCTCAATCCATGTCAGCACACTACCCCCAATCCCATGTGCTTTAACTTTGCACATTAATCTCTTGTGTGGGACCTTGTCGAAAGCCTTCTGAAAGTGCAAATATACCACATCAACTGGTTCCCCCTTGTCCACTCTACTGGAAACACTGGAATGATGTGCAAGATGAAATCATTTGCATTTCCCATCAATTCCATCCAATGCCCTCCTAAAAACTGTTGGTTGTCCAATAGATCTCTGAGATTGGCAGTGATAGGTTTGTTTGTTCACAATTCTCAAGTGGGAAAGTAAGAAAGACCCCATTTTACCAACCTCTGCCCCTCACTCATCCCCCACACCCTCTGTGTCCAATGATAATAGGGGCGTGCTCACCTCATCCCTTTCACAAGCTGGCCAGGGCCTCATTGACATGCAACGGTAGGGCTCTGTATAATATCGAGCTCCACCTGGTGGACTACTGTGGTAATGCGGCCACTGATGTTTACAATAAAAGAAAGTTCCAGATTGGGGCCACCTTGAGTGTGTGTGCTTTAGGGATGTCATAAAGAATATATTACACTCTGATGATGTCATTCAGAACCTGCCGCAATCTTTATGTGCAGACCTTGCCAAGAACACTGGGTGCCAAGCAACAGTGGACTCAGAGAAGAGCCGAGATGGTAAGTTTGGTCGGAACTTTAATATGGAGACAGGTTGGGAGCGAGGGGGTTAGAAAGCAGTCGGGAAACCCGGGAGAACATGTTTCCTGCAACCCCTGCCAAATTTAATGGCGTGATATCTTCTGTACCACCTCACAAACACACAGACTTTAAGATGCCTGATAACTTCAGGAACCTGTCAGGTGACCTATTCCCTCATCATTGTCGTAAACAGCAATGGCTGCGTTACTACTGTAGTCCACTGGGTGGAGCCTTATATATTACAAATGGCAGGGCTTGATTTGCATTTCAAGCCTCTGTTTCCCGCCTGCAGCTAGATGGAGAGGCGGGCTGGCTGTGGGCAGGTAGGCCTGTGGCACTAGGGCTCAGAAAGGAGGGAGGGAGGAATCAGGTGGGGGGTCCGGGGGTAGTCGGGGCTTGAGCATCGGGAGGCAGGGGGGAGGTGTTGGAAGGATCAGAGATGGAGGAGGGAGTCTGGAAAGACAATTAGAGGGCTCATGGGGGTGATCGGAAACCTCAGGGGTGGGGGGGGGGGGTGGGGTTGGAGCCCATTTGGGGGATCGTAGGCCTGGTGGAGGGATTGGCGGCCTGGGGGGAAGGAGGAGGATCTCCAATCGCAGCGGGTGGGTGAGGCAGGGACACTGGATCCAGGAGCTAAGAGAAATGGCACTCAACTCCTGTACCCAGCAGTTCTCACCTTTCTTTAGTTGGCAGGATCCCGAAGCCTGAGAAACCCGACCATCCACAGTTACATTTGTTCTGGTGGTTAAGCCTGAGGCAGGCTAGTCTCATTATAATATTTAAACGGGCGACCCGCCTTCTGGGAGCAGCTTGGCTGCCCGACTCCCGTTCCTTCTCCGTTAAATCCCACTCGCCAAAATGATTTCAATCCCTCCCCCGCCGTCTTGTCTTTCACTTGTGGCGTTGATGTGTGTGTCTGTGTGTGTGTGTGTGTGTGTGTGTGTGTTTTGCAGAAGCAGGGGGAATCAGTTCTTCCCAACCGTGGACGTCTTCTGACTATGGCTCAGTGGGCAGTACTCTCACCTCTGAGTCAGAAGGTTGTGGGTTCATGTTCCACTCCAGGGACTTGAGTACATAAACCAGGTTGACACTCCAGTGCAGTGCTGAGGGAGTGCTGCACTTTCGGAGGTGTCGTCTTTTGGATGAGACATTAAACCGAGGCCCCGTCTGCCCTCTCAGGTGAACGTAAAAGATCCCATGGCACTATTTCAAAGAAGAGCAGGGGGGTTATCCCCCGTGTGCTGGGGCCAATATTTATCCCTCAATCAACATAACAGAAACATTATCACATTGCTGTTTGTGGGAGCTTGCTATGCGCAAATTGGATGCCGCGTTTCTCACATTACAACACTGACAACACTCCAAAAGTACTTCATTGTAAAACGCTTTGAGCTGTCCGGTGGTCGTGTAAGGCGCTATATAAATGCAAGTCTTTATTTCTTTCTTAAAAACCAAAGTGGGCGGGTCGGGGTTGGAATCCCGTTTTTTAATACCTTAACCCCTATCCGACCTGAACTCACTCATTTTTAGGGGTTAAAATTCCTCCCTAATTCTGTCTTGTAAGGTTTCCTTGTGGACCAGGAGGAGCAGGAGTCCTTCTGTAGGCCCCATGAGAAAACATTGCCCCTCTCTTGCCCCGTTCCCTTGGCACACCGGCGGCAACTGATCTCCCCGTTTGTACCTGTTGGCCTTACGTCATTCCCGCTGGGATTGGGCGAGGGCCAGGCCATCGCTATGTTAACAAGACCCAGGAGTTAAAATGGACCTTATGCCAGCGAGTCGGTGTGGCTTTGATCTCCCAGCGTGAAACAGGCAGAGGTGGGGGTGGGGGCGGGGGGGGGGGGCGGGAAGAGCGCCAGCTCCTCGGAGGGGTCAGCAAGGGGAACCATTGCCCCTGGGGGTGGCAAGCTACCAGCACCGAGTGCTGTCCCCATAGCCAACTTGCCAATTAGCTGGTGAGAACCTGGACTGCTGTAGGATCTTAAGGGGCTGCAGAAGCTTAAAGGGAAGGTACTTTTCTTGTGGGCAAAAGGAAGAAGCAACATGGGAAGATGTCTGTGGGCAACACGAGCTCCAGCAGGGCCCTAAGGTTTTAGGGTGCAGCTGTGGGAGATGCTGGGTGAATAGCAGAAAAGAGGTTTGGTTCCCCAGAGATGGTAGATGGGTACTGTGCAAATTGGTGAACAGGCATGGCAATAGGTGGCACAACCCATGAATGCCATAAGCACATTCACCAGGACCTGGCCCAAATCCCAGAAGAAATTAAATGATCTCCCCAGGCCCATCAAGGTAAGGCTCCCTTTCAAATCTCTCATACATTCTACTCAGCCCGTCGTGGACTCAACCTTAGACTCAGTGCTATTATTCCTTCCATTCCCTGCTTTCCATGGCTTACCTCCAGTCAACAGGCACGCTTCACTGCACCTCCTGTCTGCTTGTACGCACACTCACTGAACCTGTTACCGCTCAGTACTGCTCCCTCTTGGCCACACTTGCTCTTCATCATGTCATCATGTACATTACGGTAAGATGGCTCATACCTGTTGAAAATTTTTAATCAGAGTGCATATTAACCCACTTCCATCCTATCTGTATTACTCATTTGTGAGATCAATATTCTCACTGTTATTTTTCTGTGGAGTGACCTCTGTGGTTCATCTTAAGGTTTTGTTTTATTCGTTCACGGGATGTGGTAAGGCCGGCAGTTATTGCCCATACTTAATTGCACTCGAGAAGAAGGTGGTGAGCCGTCTTCTTGGACCCCCTGCAGTCTTAGTGGTGAAGGTGCTACCAGAGTGCTGTTAGGGAGGGAGTTCCAGGATTTTGACTCAACGTCGATGAAAGAACAGTGATATATTTCCAAGTCAGGATGGTGTGTGACTTGGAGGGGAATGTGGAGGTGATGGTGTTCCCATGCGCTTGCTGCCCTTGTCCTTCTAGTTTGTAGGTGCTGCCGAAGAAGCCTTGGCGAGTTGCTGCAGTGCATCTCGTAGATGGTACACATTGCAGCCGCGGTGTGCCAGTGGTGGAGGGAGTGAATGTTTCAGGTGGTGAATGGGGGGCCAGTCAAGCAGGCTGCTTTTTCCTGGATGGTGTCGAGCTTCTTCAGTGTTATTGGAGCTGCACTCATCCAGGTAAGTGGAGAGTATTCCATCACACTCCTGACTTGTGCCTTGTAGATGGTGGAAAGGCTTTGGGGAGTCAGGAGGTGAGTCAGTCACCACAGAATACCCAGCTTCTGACCTGCTCTTGTTGCCACAGTATCTATGTGGCTGGTCCAATTAAGTTTCTGGTCAATGGTAGTCCCCAGATGTTGATGGTGGGGGATTCGGCAATGACAATGCCGTTGAATGTTAAGGGGCGGTGTTTAGACTCTCGCTTGTTGGAGATAGTCATTGCCTGGCATTTTTGTGACATGAATGTTACTTGCCACTTATCAGCCCAAGCCTGAATGTCATCCAGGTTTTGTTGCATGCGGGCACGGACTGCTCCATTACCTGAGGAGTTGCAAATGGCACTGAACACTGTGCAGTCATCAGCAAACGTCCCCACTTCTGACCTTATGATGGTAGGAAGGTCATTAATGAAGCAGCTGAAGATGGTTGGGCCTAGGACACTGCCCTGAGGAACTCCTGCAGTGATGTTCTGGGGCTGTGATGATTGTCCTCCAACAACCACAACCATTTTCTTTTGTGCTGGGTATGACTCCAGCCACTGGAGTGTTTTCTGGTCTGGAGCTGAGTGGTCCTGGCAGAACCCAAACTAGGCATCGGTGAGCAGGTTATTGGTGAGTAAGTGCCATTTGATAGCACTGTTGATGAATCCTTCCATCACTTTGCTAATGATTGAGAGTAGACTGAGGAGGCGGTAATTAGCTGGATTGGATTTATCCTGCTTTTTGTGGACAGGACATATCTGGGCAGTTTTCCACATTGTCAGATAGATGCCAATGTTGCAGCTGTAATGGAACAACTTGGCTAGAGGTGTGGTTAGTTCTGGAGCACAAGTCTTCAGCACAACAGCCTTTTCTGTATCCAGTGTGTTCTGCCGTTTCTCGAAATAACATGGAGTGAATCGATTTGACTGAAGACTGGCTTCTGTGATGGTGGGGACCTCAGGAGGAGGCCAATATGGATCATCCACTCGGCACTTCTGGCTGAAGATGGTTGTAAACATTTCAGCCTTGTCTTTTGCATCCATGTGCTGGGCTCCGTCATCACTGAGGATGGGGATATTCATGGAGCCTCCTCCTCCCATTAGTTGTTTAATGATCCACCACCATTTATGACTGGATGTGACAGGACTACAGAGCTTTAATCTGATCCATTGGTTGTAGAATTGCTTAGCTTTGCCGATAGCATGCTGCTTCAGCTTTTTGTTCTGAGGTTCCTCTCCAATCTGATGTCCATCCTGATTCAATTCATTCAGTTCTTCAAAGCCAAAGTCCAAACCATCAGAAATTTTAAGGAATCTGAAAAATTTGCATTCATAACATAAGGAATAGGATTAGGTGTAAGCCATTTGCCTCCTCGAGCCTGCTCCGCCATTCAATTAAATCATGGCTGATCTGATCTTGGCCTCAACTTCACTTCCCTGCCCACTCCCCGTAACTCTTTACTCCTTTATCGCGCAAACATCTGTCTATCTCCACCTTAAATATATTCAATGGCCCAGCCTCCACAGCTCTCTGGGGCAGAGAATTCCACAGATTTACAACCCTCTGAGAGAAGAAATTCCTCCTCATCTCCATTTTAAATGGGCGACCACTTATTCTGAAACTATGCCCCCTAGTTCTAGATTCCACCATGAGTGGAAATATCCTCTCTGCATCTACCTTGTTCAGCCCCCTCATTATCTTATATGTTTCAATAAGATCGCCTCTCATTCTTCTAAAATCCAATGTGTATAGGCTGAACCTATTCAACCTTTCTTCATAAGTCAAACCCTTCATCTCAGGAATCAACCTAGTGAACCTTCTCTGAACTGCCTCCAATGCAAGTATATCACTCCTTAAATAAAGAGACCAAAACTGTATGCAGTACTCCAGGTGTGGCCTCACCAATACCCTGTACATATGCAGCAGGACTTCTCTGCTTTTATACTCCATCCATTTCATATTGTGTACAGTTTTGGTCTAACTTGAGGAAGGACATTCTTGCTATTGAGGGAGTGCAGCGAAGGTTCACCAGATTAATTCCTGGGATGGTGGGACTGACCTATCAAGAAAGACTGGATCAACTTGGCTTGTATTCACTGGAGCTCAGAAGGATGAGAGGGGATCTCGTAGAAACGTTTAAAATTCTGACGGGTTTAGACAGGTTAGATGCAGGAAGAATGATCCCAATGTTGGGGAAGTCCAGAACCAGGGGTCACAGTCTAAGGATAAGGGGTAAGCCATTTAGGACCGAGATGAGGAGAAACTTCTTCACCCAGAGAGTGGTGAACCTGTGGAATTCTCTACCACAGAAAGTTGTTGAGGCCAATTCACTAACTCCTTTTTGAATATATTTAGATGTAGTCCTTACTACTAGGGGGATCAAGGGGTATGGCGAGAAAGCAGGAATGGGGTACTGAAGTTTCATGTTCAGCCATGAACTCATTGAATGGTGGTGCAGGCTCAAAGGGCCAAATGGCCTACTCCTGCACCTATTTTCTATGTTTCTATGTTTCTATCCCCCTTGCAATAAAGGCCTTCCATTTGCCTTCCTGAATACTTGCTGTACCTGCATACTAACTTTTTGTATTTCATGCACAAGGACCTCCAGGTTCATCTGTACTGCAGCATTCTGTAATTTTTATCTATTTATAAATAATGTGCTTTTATATTTTTTCTGCCAAAGTGGATAACCTCACATTTACCCACATTATGCTCCATCTGCCAAATTTTTGCCCACTCACTTAGTTTGTCATTATTCCTTTGCAGATTTTTTGTGTTCTCCTCAACTTGCTTTCCCACCCATCTATGTATCATCAGCAAATTTGGCTACATTACACTTGGTCCCTTCATCCAAATCATTAACATAGATTGTAAATAGTTGAGGCCCCAGCACCGATCCCTGTGGCACCCCACTAGTTACTGTATGCCAACCGGAAAATGACCCATTTATCCCGACTCTCTGTTTTCTGTTAGTTAGCCACTCCTCTATCCATGCTAATATATTACCCCCAACCCCGTTAACTTTTATCTTGTGCAGTAACCTTTTATATGGCACCTTATCGAATGCCTTCTAGAAATCCAAATACACCACATCCACTGGTTCCCCCTTATCCACCCTGCTCGTTACATCTTCAAAGAACTCCAGCAAATTTGTCAATCGTGATTTCCCTTTCATAAAACCTTGATTCAACCATAAAATCATTCAACCAAATCTAAACCAAACCCTAAACCTCGACCCAGTCCAAACCTAACTCTAGATGAAAACTCAACTCAATTCCAAACTCCAGCAGCAACCTAAAGTCAAACTCTAAAGCCAAGCAAAGCATCAAGCCTAATCCTACTCCTAATCCAACCCCATCCACAACCTAATTCCACATCTCAAACCAACCATATTCCCAACTCAAAGCATAAACCTAATACCAGGCAAAATGTCAACCCTAACCCCCAAACCCAACTCAAACTTCAACCCATTCTAAACTCAAACCCCAATCCAAAACTTCAACCCAAGTCAAAACCCAAAACCAAACCCAATTCAAGCCTCAACCCAAACCTCAAACTGGATGGGAGGATAAACACAAGAAAATAGTGATCTGCACATGGTGTCTTAAACAGAGTGCACTTAAACTTGGGAATTTGGAGAGAGTGGGAATTTGGAGCAGAGGGGGAAGAAGATGCTACGTTTTGCCTCTAATACTTCAAGTGCTTTGTGTTACAGGTAAATATTTAATTGAATCTACCTAGATCTAAAACTAGAGCTAGTAATTAGTTAAAAACTAAAATGTAAGGTAAGTTATTTAAATTCATGAACTATAATTAACTATATGATTAAAACAAAGATGTATAAGGATGGCAGGGCAGGTGGTGTGCCTCAACTGCAGCATGTGGGAGCATTTGGAGAGCATCGGGATCCCGGAACAACGTCTGCAGTAATTGTTTGCATCTCGAGGAACTTCGGCTCTGAGTTGTTGAGCTGGAGTCCGAGGTACAGACATTGCGGGACATCGGGGAAACTTATCTGGATACTTTGATCCAGGAGGCAGTCACACCCCTTAGGTTAGGTGATAATACAGGTCTGGTCAGTGGTCAGGGACAGGTGCAGTACTGCAGGAGCCTCAGCCTTTGCTCTTATAGGAGCCTCAGCCTTTGCTCTTATCCATCAGGGATGATGTTCTTGCTGCCTGTGTAGATGAGGGCAAAGTCTGCAGGGTGGATGAGCAGGCTGACCATGGCACCATGATACAGGAGGCCATTCAAGGGGGGGATGTGAAAAAGAATGTTATGGCAGTAAGGGACAGTATAGTCAGGGGGTTAGATACTGTTCTCTGCAGCTGCAATCGGGAGTTACAAAGACTATGTTGTCTGCCCGGTGCCAGGATTAAGGATATCTCCTTGCGGCTGAAGATAAATTTTGAGGGGGAGGATCCAGTTGTCATGGTCCATGTAGGAACCAACGCCATAGGTAGAACTGTCATGTATGTAACCTTTATGTAACAACACTGCAATACTGTATATACGTAAGAAATGCACACCTTGACCACAGGGGGTGAACTTGTGGGAGACACTCCTCGCCTGGTCATCCAGGTATATAAAGGGAGGTCCCACGCAGGGTCATCACTTCTTGGTCCTGTGAATAAAGGTTCAGGTCATGGAGTGATCTTGTCCTTAGAATGTGCTTCATGTGGATTTGTGGTATTGTGTAAGGACTTTACAAGAACTAGGAATGATTGTTACCTTAGCCACGTGCAAATTGTTATAGGGACAAGAAGATCAGAGAGTTAAATATGTGGCTCAAAGAGGGGTGTGGGAGGAAGGGGTTTTGCTTCATGGAGCACTAGCACCAATACTGGGGAAAGAGGAAGCTTTTCCGTTGGGATGGTCTCCACTTAAACCGGGCTGGGTCCAGTGATCTGGCGAATTGAATAACTAGAGCTGTAGATAGGGCTTTAAACTAAAAAGGTCGCCCATGGATTTCACACTTCTCCTGGACCCCGCCTGTTCATCTGAGGCAGAGATTGAGCAGCCATTGAAGCAGATGATTGGTGACAGCGTTAAAACCTGTATAAAACCTCACTCTTTGGTTTCTCACCTTGGAAGACAAGATTGGGGGTGAATTTCAGCTTCTTTGTGCCTTCTGTTAGTGCCTGAGGGGTGTGGTAACGGATCAGGAAAGGATCACCGACTGGGTGCTGTGAATTCACCGATGCCCGTGAACTTTCTTGGTGGTTTTGTTCTGGCGCTAACACATACCACCTCGCTCCCTTGCGCCCCGCAGATCGTGACATCATCCGGTGCGCAGTGCCCCATTACCGCCCCAGATGTGATATTCGCTCCCGCCCCCTGCAGTATCACCGGGCGTCAACAACAGCAGCTGCAGGAAGTGTTGTCACCTTGCCTGGCCACTTGGGGAGTGATATTTAAAGGCAGTGGTAGTCAGGTAGGGAAAACGTTATTCTTCGCACCAGTCTGGTGCCTGCTGATTGTTTTTGACAGTGCATTGCTGCACGATTCCTCAACTCTCCATTCTCTGAGCATGCTTGGAGCTGTAATGGAAGTCGCACATGTCCCGTGGCCCCACAGAAATAAGAGGAAGAATCTTCCAACCCAACATTGGCCCTTCCCTTTAAGCGATGCCAACAGCGCTGCACTGAACATTGTTCAGCGCTCCGCTGCTACCGCCCCTCTCACTCCCGTTAGCGCTCTGAGAGAAGTGATTAGCGCTTGATTTAGTACTCCACTTCCCTCTTGGAGCGCTAAAGCTGAAGTTCCCGGGATGCAAAAAGGATTACGTGCTGGGCAGACTTAACAAGCCCAATCAAGGTAAAGTAATTTTGGACAGTGGGCTGGAGCTAGCAGCGAGAACTGGACCCGCTACTGACTTCGCCCACCATGATCCCACCGAGGTTGGGGAAATCGTGCTTTTTGTATCTGTCTTCACAGTCTAAGACACAAAAAATATACCAAAAATAGTGGTGAACCAAGGGGCTAACGAGAGCGAGGAACTTAAAGTAATTAATATCAGTAGAGAAAAAGTACTTGGGAAACTAATGGGACTAAAAATCGACAATTCCCCTGGACCTGATGGCCTACATCCTAGCGTTCTAAAAGAAATGGCTGCAAAAATAGTGGATGCGTTGGTTGTGATTTTCCAAAATTCCCTCGATTCAGCTGATTGGAAGGTAGCAAATGTAACACCGCTATTCAAGAAAGGAGGGAGAGAGAAAACAGGGAACTACAGGCCAGTTAGCCTGACATCAGTCGTTGGGAAAATGCCGGTATCCATTATTAAAGAAGCGGAGACATGGTTCTTAAAAAATCATAACATGATTAGACACAGTCAACATGGTTTATGAAAGAGAAATCGTGTTTGACAAATTTATTAGAATTTTTTGAGGATGTAACTAGCAGGGTAGATAAAGGGGAACCAGTGGATGTAGTATATTTGGATTTCCAAAAAGCATTCGATAAGGTACCACATAAAAGATTGCTAAGCAAGATAACGGCTCATGGGATTGCGGTTAATGTATTAAGAAAGACTTGGATTTATATAGCGCCTTTCATGACCACCAGGTGTCTCAAAGCGCTTTACAGCCAATTACGTACTTTTGGAGTGTAGTCACTGTTTTCATGTGGGAAACGCGGCAGCCAATTTGTGCACAGCAAGCTCCCACAATCAGCAATATGATAATGACCAGATAATCTGTTTTTGTTTTGATGATTGAGGGATAAATATTGGCCAGGACACTGGGGATAACTCTCCTGCTCTTCCTCAAAATAATGCCATGGGGTCTTTTATGTCCACTTGAGAACGCAGACCTTTCATCCGAAAGAAGGCTCCCTCAGCACTGCACTGGAGTGTCAGCCTAGATTTATGCAGTCAAGCCCCTGGAGTGGGACTTGTATCCAAAACCTTCATAGACTGTGCTACCCACTGAGCCACAGCTGACAGTAGATAAACCCATGGGAAGCTAGATAAACACGTGCGGGAGAAAGGAACAGAGGGATACACTGAGAGGGTGAGATGAGGAGGGCTGCTAGGAGCCTCATGTGGAGCATAAACACTGGCATGGATTAGTTGGATCAAATGGCCTGTATCTACGCTGTAAATCAATTGTAAATAAATATGTGTCCCACACCGGCCCATTCATCAACTCATCTAAATCTGCCAGCAACGAATCGATACATCAATGGTGAATTTTAGAATATCATGTTTGTTCCTCTTCTGGATCAATAACAAGAATGAGAAGCAGTAATGGATCCTGAGGAACTCCAATAATAACTGGGCCCCAATCCAACCCATTCTCACCAATAGCAAACCTCTGCGTCTGATGTCACTCCATTGTTTGTGAAAGTCAGAATGAGCAATATGAACAGTTTAGCAGACCAAATAATAATAACGCAGTCAGGTGGAATAGTTCAATTAGGGGCCATTAGGAGATCTCCCGTGATGTTGCTCACAGGCAGTATGGAGCATAGTTACTGATGGTTAATCAGCCTCGATCTCAGGGACCTCACTGCTGCCCCTTACGGACCGGCTGTCCTCAGCCCTTGAGTTTGGTGCTCAGTCTCTGTTGCTGTAAACTGCTTAACCTCATCGGCAGATCTCCTGTGGCATTGCTCATAGGTAGGCTGGGGTCTGGAGCCTGGTTCCTGATGGTTACAGAAATCACTAAAATCTAGTGGGCTGGTCCACAAAATAATTTGAAGGGCTAATGGAATGTTAGCCTTCAGCACAATGTGGCTGGAATAGAAATGGGTGGAAGTTGTCCTACAGTTATCTAAAGCTCTGGTTAGACAGCATCTGAAGTACTGAGTTCAGCTCTGGGTACCGCACCTCAGAAAGAATATATTGGCCTTGGCAGATTCACGAAAATGTTATCAGTGTTTATTGGGTTAAATTATGAGGCCAAGTTGCATAGACTTATTTTCCCTTGAGTATAGAAGATTGAGTAGGAAACCTTTGGCATTGTTGCCAAATTAAGTTAATCTAAGGGTTAAGTCATGGCAGGAGAGCCGAGAGCTGTGTCATGCTCCTCCTGTGCTATGTGGAAGTCAGGGACACTTCCAGCATCCCTGGCAACCATGTGAGCGGGAAGTGTGTCCAGCTGCAGCCCCTGTCAGACCGCATTGCGGCACTGGAGCTGCGCATGAATTCACTCTGGAACATCCGTGATGCTGAGGACATCGTGGATAGCACATTTAGTGAGCTGGTCACACCGCAGGTAAAGGTTACACAGGCAGATAGGGAATAGGTGACCATCAGGAAGAGCAAGGGAAGGAAGGTAGTGCAGGGGTCCCCTGTGGTCAGCTCCCTTCAAAACAGATATACCGTTTTGGATACTGTTGAGGGAAGTGGCTCATCAGGGGAAGGCTGCAGCAGCCAAGTTCATGGCACCAGGGGTGACTCTGCTGCACAGGAGGGCAGGAAAAAGAGTGGAAGAGCTATAGTGATAGGGGATTCTATTGTAAGGGAAATAGATAGGCATTTCTGCGGCCGCAAATGAGACTCTAGGATGGTATGTTGCCTCCCTGGTGCAAGGGTCAAGGATGTCTCGGAGCGGCTGCAGGGCATTCTGGAGGGGGATGGTGAACAGCCAGCTGTCGTGGTGCATATAGGTACCAACGATATAGGTAAAAAATGGGATGAGGTCCTACAAACTGAATTTAGGAAGCTAGGAGTTAAATTAAAAAGTAGGACCTCAAAGGTAGTAATCTCAGGATTGCTACCAGTGCCACGTGCTAGTCAGCGTAGGACCAGCAGGATAGTTCAGATGAATACGTGGCTTGAGGAATGGTGCAAGGGGGAGAGATTCAAATTCCTGGGACATTGGAACCGGTTCTGGGGGAGGTGGGACCAGTACAAACTGGACGGTCTGCATCTGGACAGGACAGGAACTGATGCCCTAGGCGAAGTGTTTGCTAATGCTGTTGGGGAGGATTTAAACTTATATGCCAGGGGGATGGGAAACTATGCAGGAAAGCAGAGGGAAGTAAAAAGGGGACAGACGCAAAAGGTAGGAAGGAGAAAAGTAAGAGTGGCGGGCAGAGAAATCAAGGGCAAAAATCAAAAAAGGGCCACATTACAACATGATTCTAAAAGGACAAAGAGTGCTAAAAAAAAACAAGCCTGAAGGCTCTGAGACTCAATGCGAGGAGCATTCGTAATAACTGCGCAGATAGCTGTTAACGGATATGATGTATTTGGGATTACGGAGACATGGCTCCAGGGTGACCAAGGCTGGGAACTCAACATCCAGGGGTATTCAATATTCAGGAAGGATAGACAGAAAGGAAAAGGAGGTGGGGTAGCGTTACTGATTAAAGAGGAGATTAGCGCAATAGTAAGGAAGGACATTAGCTTGGATGATGTGGAATTTATATGGGTAGAGCTGTGAAACACCAAAGGGCAGAAAACTTTAGTGGGAGTTGTGTACAGACCACCAAACAGCAGTAGTGAGGTTGGGGATGGCATCAAACAGGAAATTAGGGATGCGTGCAATAAAGGTACAGCAGTTATCATGGGTGACTTTAATCCACATATAGATTGGGCTAACCAAACTGGTAGCAAAACTGTTGAGGAGGATTTCCTGGAGTGTATAAGGGATAGTTTTCTAGACCAATATGTCGAGGAACCAACTAGAGATCAGGCCATCCTAGACTGGGTGTTGTGTAATGAGAGAGGATTAATTAGCAATCTTGTCGTGCGAGGCCCCTTGAGGAAGAGTGACCGTAATATGGTCGAATTCTTCATTAAGATGGCGAATTTCACAGTTAATTCAGAGACTAGGGTCCTGAACTTAAAGAAAGGTAATTTTGATGGTAAGAGATGTGAATTGGTTGGATAGACTGGCTAATGAAACTTAAAGGGTTGATGGTAGATAGGCAATGGCAGACATTTAAAGATCACATGGATGAACTACAACAATTGTACATCCTTGTCTGGCGTAAAAATAAAACGGGGAAGGTGGCTCAACCGTGGCTAACAAGGGAAATTAGGGATAGTGTTAAAACCAAGGAAGAGGTATATAAGTTGACCAGAAAAAGCAGCAAACCTGAGGACTAGGAGAAATTTAGAATTCAGCAGAGGAGGACTAAGGGTTTAATTAGGAGGAGGAAAATAAAGTATGAGAGCAAGCTTGTAGGGGACATAAAAACTGACTGCAAAAGCTTCTATAGGTATGTGAAGAGAAAAAGATTAGTGAAGACTAATGTAGGTCCCTTGCAGTCAGAATCAGGTGAATTCATAATGGGGAACAAGGAAATGGCAGACCAATTGAACAAATACTTTGGTTCTGTCTTCACTAAGGAAGACACGAATAACCTCCAGAAAATACAAGGGGACTAGCGAGAAGGAGGAACTGAGGGAACTGAGGGAAATTCTTATTAGTCAGGAAATGGTGTTCAGTAAATTGATGGGATTGAAGGCCGATAAATCCCCAGGGCCTGATAGTCTGCATCCCAGAATACTTAAGGAAGTGGCCCTAGAAATAGTGGATGCATTGGTGGTCATTTTCCAACATTCCATGGACTCTGGATCAGTTCCGATGGATTGGAGGGTAGCTAATTTAACACCACTTTTAAAAAAAGGAGGGAGAGAGAAAACAGGGAATTATAGACCGGTTAGCCTGACATCGGTAGTGGGGAAAATGCTAGAATCAATTATTAAAAATATAACAGCAGCGCATTTGGAAAGCAGTGACAGGATCGGTCCAAGTCAGCATGGATTTATGAAAGGGAAATCATGCTCGACAAATCTTCTAGAATTTTTTGAGGATGTAAATAGTAGAGGGGATAATGGAGAACCAGTGGATGTGGTGTATTTGGACTTTCAAAAGGCTTTTGACAAGGTCCCACACAAGAGATTAGTGTGCAAAATTAAGGCATATGGGATTGGGGGTAATGTATTGACGTGGATAGAGAACTGGTTGGCAGACAGGAAGCAAAGAGTGTGAATAAACGGGTCCTTTTCAGAATGGCAGGCAGTGACTAGTGAGGTACCGCAAGGTTCAGTGCTGGGACCCCAGCTATTTACAATATATATTAATGATTTAGAGGAAGGAATTGAATGTAATATCTCCAAGTTTGCAGATGACACTAAGCTGGGTGGCAGTGTGAGCTGTGAGGAGGATGCTAAGAGGCTGCAGGGTGACGTGGACAGGTTAGGTGAGTGGGCAGATGCATGCAGATGCAGTATAATGTGGATAACTGTGAGGTTATCCACTTTGGGGGCAAAAACAGGAAGGCAGATTATTATCTGAATGGTGTCAGATTAGTAAAAGGGGAGGTGCAACAAGACCTGGGTGTCATGGTACATCAGTCATTGAAAATAGGCATGCAGGTACAGCAGGCAGTTAAGAAAGCAAATGGCATGTTAGCCTTCATACTGAGAGGATTTGAGTATAGGAGCAGGGAGGTCTTGCTGCAGTTGTACAGGGCCTTGGTGAGACCACACCTTGAGTATTGTGTGCAGTTTTGGTCTCCTAATCTGAGGAAGGACATTCTTGCTATTGAGGGAGTGCAGCGAAGGTTCACCAGACTGATTTGCGGGATAGCAGGACTGACATATGAAGAAAGACTGGATTGACTAGGCTTGTATTCACTGGAATTTAGAAGAATGAGAGGGTATCTCATAGAAGCATATAAAATTCTGACGGGATTGGACAGGTTAGATGCAGGAAGAATGTTCCAATGTTGGGGAAGTCCAGAACCAGGGGTCACAGCCTAAGGATATGGGTAAGCCAAACAGGACTGAGATGAGGAGAAACTTTTTCACCCAGAGAATTGTGAACCTGTGGAATTCTCTACCACAGAAAGTTGTTGAATCCAGTTCGTTGGATATATTCAAAAGGGAGTTAAATGTGGCCCTTACAGCTAAAGGGATCAGGGGGGATGGAGAGAAAGCAGGAATGGGGTACTGAAGTTGCGTGATCAGCCATGATCATAATGAATGGTGGTGCAGGCTCGAAGGGCCGAATGGCCTGCTCCTGCACCTATTTTCTATGTTTCTATTAAGGGATGCTCGAATTGAAGTGATTAAAGGAGTTGATATGGTAGATAGTGAGGAACTATTTCCTCTGGTTGGTGGGGAGTCCAAAACAAAGGGGAACACCCTTAATATTTCAACTCAGCCTTTCAGGGGTGATGTCAGGAAGCACTTCTTCACACAAAGAGTCGTGGAAATCTGGAACTCTCCCCCCCCAAAAAAAGCTGTTGAGGCCGGGGTCAACTGGATATTTAAAAACTGCGATTGATAGATTTCTGTTAGGCAAAGGTATTAAGTGATATGGACCAAGGCAGGGAAATGGAATTCAGATACAAATCAGCCGTGATCTAATTGAATAAGGAACAGGCTCAAGGGCTGAATGGCCTCCTCCTGATCCTACCTTCTTAACTTTATTAAGGACTATATCAAAGGTGGGGAGATGAGTTTGAGGTACAGATCAGTCATCATTTAATTAAATGGTGGAATGGGCTGGAGAGGCTGAACGGCCTCCTCCTGTTTCTCTAAATGTAACCAAGTACTTAACACCATTGGAAGAAGGCAAACGATCGCATCACTGCCCATCGCCCGCACACCCTGTTCTCTCGGTCATAACCACGTGGAAGCATCTCATTGTATTCTGGCACATCCAGTTCTTGCAGCCTCAGTGAAGCTCAAAGGTTTTTCTAAACTCTGTTTCATTGAGGTGAGACCCCTTTAACTGGATAGGTCAAACCGTGAGATCACAAGGCAAGCCTCACTCTCACACTGCGCATCACAGTGAGATCAGACATCACAATCGGTTTGCAAACTGGGCAGTTTGAGGCAAGAAATTACACAACCAGTTTAAGTGAAGGAACGGGAGCAGCACTGACTGTGACTAACTGGTTGATCTATCTAAGAATGAAAGTGGCTGGCTCAAAGATCTGAACAGGTTTGCTTTGTGGCAGGACCACAAATCATGAGAACATCAACCAACAGATTAGACAATAGGTTGTGAACATTGGAAGGCATGTTTCTCTGGTATAATTTGTGAAAGTCATAACGAGCAATATGAACAGTTTAACAGACCCAGTAATCATCATCATCATAGGCAGTCCCTCAGAATCGAGGGAGACTTGCTTCCACTCCAAAAGTGAGTTCTTAGGTGGCTGAACAGTCCAATATGGGAATTACAGTCTCTGTCACAGGTGGGACAGACGGTGGTTGAAGGAAAGGGTGGGTGGGGAGTCTGGTTTGCCGCACGCTTCTTCCGCTGCCTGCGCTTGCTTTCTGCATGCTCTCGGTGACGAGACTCGAGGTGCTCAGCGCCCACCCAGATGAATTTCCTCCACTTAGGGTGGTCTTTGGCCAGGGGCTCCCAGCTGCCAGTGGGGATGTTGCACTTTATCAAGGAGGCTTTGAGGGTGTCCTTGAAACGTTTCCTCTGCTCACCTGGGGCTCGCTTGCCATGTAGGAGTTCCAAGTAGAGCGCTTGCTTTACCCAGTAATAGTGATGCACAGTCGGGTGGAATAGTTGAATTGGGTGTCATTAGGTTGCTAATGGGTAGTCTGGGGCCTGGGGCCTGGTTACTGATGGTTACTCAGCCCCGATCACGGGGCCCTCACCAGCTGTCCCCAGCTCTTGAGTTTGGTGCTCAGTCCCTGTTGCTGTAAATGTTACTGACTACTTAACCTAGATCTCCCATGGCATTGCTCGAGATAGTCAAAGAGAGTCAGCATGGATTTGTGAAGGGTAACTCGCGTCTCACAAATACAGTAAAATATGTTGAGGAAGTCACTCACATGTTGGAAAGGGAGTGTCTATGGATATTGTCTGCATGGACCTCCAGATGGCATTTGATAAAGTTCCACACAGAAGATTATTCGCAGAAATGAGTGTGTGTGGAATGAGAGCTAACCGTGTGACATGGGTTGGTGATTGGTTGGGAGATAGGAAACAGAGATTGTTCTCTGATTGGTGGGATGTCACTCGTGGCGTTCCCCAGGGACCTGTATTGGGCCCTCAGCTACTCATTATATTTTTCAATGACTTAGATGCAGGAATAGAGAGTCGTATATCCAAGTTTACTGATGACACAAAGTTAGGTGAATTAATGGAAGGGGGTCAAATACCAAAGTAGTAAATGAATGAAACGCTCACGGGGTTTTGGGTAATATATTAGCATGGATAGAGGATTGGCTAACTTAACAGAAAACAGAGAGTCGGGATAAATGGGTCATTTTCCGGTTGGCAAACAGTGACTAATGTGGTGCCGCAAGGATCAGTGCCGGGTCCTCAACTATTTACAATCTATATTAATGACTTGGATGAAGGGACCGAGTGTAATGTAGCCAAGTTTGCTGATGATACAAAGATGGGTGGGAAAGCAAATTGTGAGGAGGACACAAAAATCTGCAAAAGGATATAGACAGGCTAAGTGAGTGGATAAAAATTTGGCAGACGTAGCATAATGTGGGAAAATGTGAGGTTATCCACTTTGGCAGAAATAATAGAAAAGCAAATTATAATTTAAATGGAGAAAAATTGCAAATTGCTACAGTACAGAGAGACCTGGGAATCCTTGTGCATGAAACACAAAAAATTAGTATGCAGGTACAGTAAGTAATCAGGAAGGCAAATGGAATGTTGGCCTTTATTGCAAGGGGGATAGAAGATAAAAGCAGAGAAGTCCTGCTACAACTGTACAGGGTATTGGTGAGGCCACACCTGGAGTACTGTGTACAGTTTTGGTCTCCATATTTAAGGAAGGATATACTTGCATTGGAGGCTGTTCAGAGAAGGTTCACTCGGTTGATTCTGGCGATGAGGGGGTTGACATATGAGGATAGGTTGAGTAGATTGGTCCTATACACATTGGAGTTCAGAAGAATGAGAGGTGATCTTATTGAAACTTTTAAGATAATGAGGGGGCTCGACAAGGTGGATGCAGAGAGGATGTTTCCACTCATCGGGGAAATTAAAACTAGGGTACATAGTCTTAGAATAAGGGGCCGCCCATTTAAAACTGAGATGAGGAGGAACTTCTTCTTTCAGAGGGTTGTAAATCTGTGGAATTCTCTGCCCCAGAGAGTTGTGGAGGCTGGGTTATTGAATATATTTAAGGCGGAGATAGACAGATTTTTGAGTGATAAGGGAATAAGGGGTTATGGGGAGTAACCAGGAAAGTGGAGCTGAGTCCATGATCAGCCATGATCTTATTAAATGGCAGAGCAGGCTCGAGGGGCCAAATGGCCTACACCTGCTCCTATTTTTTTCTGTTCTTATGCTCTTATGAATAATATCCCAGTGACTCATAGGAATGATCGGATCCCAGAGAATTAAAGGAATGGATCGGATCCCAGTGAAATAAACAAATGGAATCGTATGCCAGTGAACTAAAGGAATTGGATCGGATACTGGTGAATTAAAGGAATTAAATGATATCCCAGTAAATTAAAGGAAAGATGCGATTGATTCCAGTGCATTAAAGGAATGGAACAATATCCCAGTGAATTAAAGGAATTGGATCGAATCACAGCGAATTAAAGGTAGGTGATTCGCTCTCAGTGAATTAAAGCAATGATGTGATCCCAAGGGATTAAAGGAATGGGATCAGCTCACAATGAATTAAAGAAATGATGGATCCCAGAGAAGTCAAGGAATTGGATAAGATTGCACTGCTTTAAAGGAATGGGAACGGTTCCTGGTGAATTAAAGGGATGGGATCTGATCTCGATGAATTAAAGGAATGGGAAACAATACCAGAGAATTAAAGGGATGAGATCAGATCTCAGTGGTTTAAATAAATGAGTATGAATAAAGGATTGATTAATAGACAGAAAACAGAGAGTAGGGATAAACGGGTCATTTTCTGGTTGGCAGGCTGTAACTAGTGCCGCAGGGATCAGTGCTGGGGCCTCCGCTATTTACAATCTATATTAATGACTTAGATGAAGGGACCGAGTGCAATGTATACAAGTTTACTAACGATACAAATCTTGGGGATAAAGTAAGCTGTGAGGAGGATGCAAAGAGCCTGCAAAGAGATATAGACAAGTTAAGTGAGTGGGCAATAAAATGGCAGATGGAGTATAATGTGGGGAAATGAGAAGTTATTCACTTTGGTAGGAAGAATAGAAAAACAGAATATTTTTTTAAATGGTGAGAAGCGATTAAATGTTGATGTTCAGAAGGATTTAGGTCTCCGAGTACAAGAAACACAGAGTTAGCATGCAGCTACAGCAAGCAATTAGGGAGGCTAATGGCATGTTGGCTTTTATTGCTAGAGGGTTGAAGTACATGAGTAAGGAAGTCTTATTACAATTGGACAGGGCCTTGGTGAGACCACACCTGGAGTACTGCGCACAGTTTTGGTCTCCTTATATAAGGAAGGATATACTTGCCACAGAGGCGGTCCAATGAATGTTCAGGAGATCGATTCCTGGGATGAGAGGGCTGTCCTATGAGGAGAGATTGAGTAGATTGGGCCTTTATTCTCTGGAGTTTAGAAAAATGAGAGGTAACCCCATTGAAACCTATAGGGCCTGAAATTGATGGACTCACTGCCCACTGTCGCCGACATTCCCCTGGAAGATCCGCCCAGTGCCACTTTCGAGGTGGGCTCAAGCGGGCGGGAGGGGAGAACCCGCTGGGAACTGCTCGCTGACATCAGCGGACGGCCAAGTGACGCAACTGACCTCCTGCCCGCCAAGATGCCAGATTAGTGCGGGGGGGAGTCGGCGCCAGAACGGGGAAGGACCGCTGGCTGGAGGCTGGTCTGTGCCCGACCGTAAGTATGAAGATCCTGAAAAAAAGATTAAACATTTTTTTTTTTAAATTTTCCACAGTGACTTACCTCATTGGGGTCTTCCGATGGCCTTTTTTTTTCCTGATGATTTTTCTTTGCAGGTCTTCGACCCTCCATAAGCCCGTTTCCATCCTCAGCGGCACTTGGATGGCCTCTGCCGCCGAGCATAAGAGCTCCCACCGGTTGCCGCCCAGGTTGGCGGCGTAAGTCCCTCATTTGCCACCCTCCGACCTTTGAAGGACCTACACGATGAATATCCTGCCCAAAGTACCGTCAGGAACCTCGGCGGCCATCAGCAGTCCTTTGGGCGGCACTTGGGTGGGGTCCTTCACCAATTTCAGGCCCATAAGATTCTGAGGGGGTTTGACAGAATAAATACTGAGAGATTGTTTTGCCTTGCTGGAGAATCCAGAACTAGGAGGTATAATCTGAGCTGAAGAGGAATTTCTTCATTCAGAGGGTTGTGAATCTTTGGAATTCTCTACTCCAAAGGCAGTGGATGCTCAAGTATATTCAAGGCTGAGATAGATAGATTTTTGGATTCCAGAGGAATCAGAGAATGTGGGAAGAGGGCAGGAAAGAGGAGTTGAAGTTGAAGATCAGCCATGATCTCATTGAATGGCGGAGCAGGTTCGAGGGGCCGAACGGCCTACTCCTTCTTCTATAGCTGGGGTTCTTATGTCCTTATGAAGGAACAAGTACCTTTCTGTCCGAACTTTCTAACCCAACCCCAACTCAGACCTAAACTCAAACCCCATCCCAAACTCCAAACCCAAATTTCAACCTCAACTCAAACCTTGGCTCCAAGCCAAATCCACAACCCAAACCCAAAGGATGGAACCTTCAGGTATTTTGCTACAATTTTTCTTGGCCCATCAAAGTCAGTGCTGGCCTCAGATTATTTCCTTATTACCGCGGTGTCAGGTAAGCCACAGGTTCAATGCAAAGTAAAGCTCTGTCTACGTTGATCCCATGTTGGGCGGTGGTAAATTATAACCTGCCCTACTGCTCCTCAATAAATCACGATTGCTTCGTCCAACCACCAGGGGCCATCCATACACGGTGATGAAAATAAGGTCAGATCCAGAGAGAATCAGGCTGGAGATGGAGCATGCGGTGTCCACCGGTACGCTCGTGGTCTTCCGCTCGAGGTGAGCACGGGAGGGACTGGAGTGCATCATTTCCCTTCGCACCAAAATTTTAATTTGACCGTTTATTGTTTAAAAAGTTTAATTGGTTAATTTGTCGATTCTAATGCCCCTTTAATAAGGGGGCACTTGATTTATGGTTTCAACTAAAATAGTTGTGAAGCTCTAAGTACTTGAGAAATCTCTTCAGAGAGGTGGGAGACAGGCTCACACTGTGAATAACATGGAGTGAAATAGTTAGGGAGGCATTTGAGTCCGTGAGGTATCTGTGCAGACTGAAAAGGGATCTGGTTATATCTCATGACACAACAATTAATAGCATTGCTGCTAATCTGTGTGTTAATTAAAGTGTGAGAGATCATTTTAATGAGCGGTGGATAATGAGAAGAGAGCTATTGCTCAGAGTACAGCAGTGTTGCTTATATATTCAGAGACATTTCAATTTTATGGTTGTCTCTCATCTCTGATAATTCGCTCTGAGAGAGACAGGTTCTCTCAGGTTCCAGAACTGTAAACACTACAAATGTTCAGTGGGTGTTGGAACTGATTAACTGATGGAGGAGATTAACCGCTGCTCCCGTTGGTTGTAAACATTGCTGAAATCAATATGTAGTTTTCAAGAATCAACCGCTTGTTCACTGAGGCAAAATGTATCTCACTGCTTCCTGGGAATGTGGAGCCATAGTCCGCTGAGGCAAACCATCCTGATATTGAAATATTGGGAAATATGTGTCATGGCCGACGGATTTCGGTATCTGTGTTGAAACTCCTCTGCATGAGATACTCCATGGAAAGCAACTCGTTTATCACTCCCACTACCCAACTTGAATATTCTGTGTGCCATTTACCCAGTCCTGCCCTCCATCCTGTCACAGATGGGGGCAGAAATTTGGTCGCGCCTCTGTTGCAGCATTGTCCCGAGCGGAGCGGTACATTTTGCGCTGGCAAATGGATTGTGTCTACCGCAGCAAAATTACCAGCTGGGCCCCAAGTGTGGGGTGGAGCGTAAAGGAGGCATTACACACCTCTCTCAGGGCGCTAGGCTGGCTGAGCAAGCGAAAATCCCGAGCAAAACAGCTGGGCTCAGAGCGCCATAAGAGAGGTCTTGGGCGGGGAAAAGAAAACCTGAAAAAAAACACCAAAAACATTCCCAATACATAACTCACACCACCACAACATAAATCGCAAATAAAACCCAATCACACTTACCTGAGGTTGACATTACATAGCTCACTGCGGCGGTCCCAGCACGGCACACTAGGGGGTGCTACAGGCCAGGCGGCAACCAAAAATCGAATCGGTGACGCAACCAGAGATGTTGCTCACCGGCTTGCTTCTCCTGGGCGGTAATGCTCCACGCCCCATTGAAATCGGCACCGAATATCCCAGCGGGGCACTGGAAGCTGGCTGCCCGCCTGGAAGTGCTCTCCGCTGCCATTGCTGCCCTCCTGGGGTGCTAATAGGGACAGTAGAAGACCGAAAATCCTGTCCATGGTATTCTGTTCTTTCACTGCCGACCCCCGCTCCCAACTTTTCCCTAGCTCTGTGTTTGCTCAAAATTTGTTCATCTCCAACATCTTCCAGTTCTGATGAAAGATCATTGACCTGAAACTTTAACTCTGTTTCTCTCTCCATAGATGCTGCCTGACTTGCTGTGTTTCCAAAATTTTCTGTTGTTATGTTAAATACTCTGTTCCTGACTGTAGATGATCTGATGTTAATCCCGCTTCTTCACACTGTCACTCAGTAACCCCTTTCCCCAGCACTCTGTGTTACTGACTGTATCTCCACTGATGTTAATCTAACCCCCTCACACTGTCACTCAGTAACCCCTCTCCCCCAGCACCCTGTGTCACAGACTGTATCGCTACTGATGTTAATCCCCCTCCCCCACCGTGTCACTCAGTAACCCCTCTCCCCCAGCGCCCTGTGTTACTAATTGTATATTTACTGATGTTAATCCAGCTCCCTCATACAGTCACTCAGTAACCCCTCTTCCCCCAGTGCCCTGTGTTAGTGACTGTATCTGTATTGATATTAATCTAATTGCTTAAAAAATCCAACTGCTTCACTAATATCTCTTAACAAAGGAAACCTGACGTACTTTTCCGGCCTGGCGTACATGTGACTCCAGTCCCACACCAACATGGCAAGCCACTCAGTTGCACCAAAATCTGAAGCGCCTTCTCTGGGGTAACTGGAGCTGGGCAATATATGGTGGCCTTGCCAGCGACACCCACATTCCAAGAAGTTTTAAATCTCTCAGTGTTGAGCATAGTAACTCCCTCCAACCACAAACTTCCAACCACTAACCTAACTCCTTCCAACCACGTACTTTGTAAACTAAAGTATTTGAATTTGAAGAAGAATCAAATGGTTTATGAATGGTGATGTTCATCTTCATTCCTGCCTCAAGCCACAGGCACCAACGCCACTCTGGACAGCAGGCAGATCTACAGGGAGTTAGATGGCTCAACACTGGGAGGAGGTAACCTCTGTTCCTCACAGTCACAGTGTGTTTCTGTGTTAATTCCCTCCACCATCCCATTAATAGGGGTGCTTCCTTAAAAGCATAGTGACAATGAGATCCTATCTGTGAGGGTCATGCACAGGTGTTGGAAGTGCTTGATGGGGCAATCTAAGGGAACCTTTGCTGTACATGTAACCTGTACCTGACCTGGGAGTGCTTGCCTCTGAGAACATATCGTGAAAAATTGGAAAAATGTTCATCACTCAGATGCCTCAGCTTGTTTAGCACAAAAGAATTGCATAGACCTTACTACTGCTTGGACTGTATGGTAGTTGGAGAATATCACCATCCAGACACTGTTTAACAAGCTGCGATGATGCGATACTGAGGCTATGACAAGCAGAGGGCCTAATGGTATAAATGCTCCATGAGAACCGTTGACCTTACAAAGAGCTAAGGAACACAGAGTACCAAACGGCACAGAAGAGAAATAGCTCAGATTCCACATTAACTGGGAAAATCATCATTTCCGAGAGCTTCTCAGATGAGACGCACCAGCTTTCAGCAGACCCTTTGGTCAGAATTTTCCAGGGTGTCAGCGGACAGGATCGGTGGCGGGTCAAGAGGGAAAGTGTTTTTTTTGACAGCAGGTCAGAAACCAGCCACAACCCGTCTTTCCCAATGTCGGGTCTGAGCAGACACAATGGGCAGCGGTGAGCGACCTAATTAAACTAATTATAATGTACTTAACACTCCCTTAATAAGCTTTTTTACCGTTCTTTTTAACTCTAACTTCATGCCCATGCGATCCATGCTGTTCGCTGACCACGTCTGTCAACCTGAGGCGGGAGTTCAGTGGCCATTGCTCCAGCTGATTACTTGACAGCATCAAATATACAGTAAAAGCTCCCACCTGACAGATGATCACTTTCCTCAGCCATAAGTTGCTCCGCGCTGCATTTCCAGCACAGATTCCATGCTGCAAGTCTTTCCAGAAGTCTCCATCCAGTCTGACCTCATTACCTCTCTCACCATTGACAGATCGCTTCTGTCATCTGTGCTTCACCTGCCATCTATTCCAACAACATGGGTGCCATTTACACTGCCTCACCTTGGACCACAATTAGCCCCAACACCAGCAGCACCAGGCACACCAGCAGCACCAACAACAATACCAACCTTCTCCGCAATCACCTGATGCTGCACAGGACACATGTTATCAGCACCTGAGCACATTGCTGCCTGGGAGGCCAGGGATAAGCCTCATCATGGCCAGATGTACTTAACTTTATGCTGTACACCCTGGCTGCCACATGATGTGCCAGGTTGGCACCACCCCACACCAACACCATAAAACATCCCTGCAATGACCAAGCCATTCCTATCACAATCATCACCATTGCAGGGGGTACCGTTATGTCCCACCATTCGCTACAACTCACTAAGCCACTTCCAAAGGTGCACACAGATCTGTGCAAGAACGGAAAGTGTTGAAAATAAAGGTTTCAATGTTTGACACCACATTAACAGAAACTTTACATGAACATTGCTTAAAACACCCAAGTGTGTTATTAGTTGGTATAATTTCACTAGGATGAGGGTGAGTGTGAAGGGTGGCTAGTGAGATGGAGAAGTGATAATGTAGATAGAGAGGGATGGGTGGAGGTGCAAGGTGAGTTGGTGTGAGTAACGACGTGCAGGGGTAGGGTAGGGAAGGCAGAGTGATGGGGATGTGATGAGGGGCACAGCAGGATGAGGTTGAGTGTGGCTTTGTGTTAACATTGTGTGATCTAGTGAGATCATTGAAAGGTTTGAGCTTCTGCACCCAAGTCCTCCTCAACACAACCCTGCTTGTGCCCTCCTGTACAATGTGCAACCAGGCTGTGTTGGTCTCCTGGGGAGGTGTCTTCCACCCATTGGAAGAGAAGAGGATGTCCTTGTGTACTCTGACTCCCTCAGTAAGATATGGAGCCTGGGTGCAGCCCTGTGCCTTTGTGCAGTCATTGTCAGAGGAGAAACGCCTTCACTCAGAGGGTGGTGAATCTTTGGAATGTTCTACCCCAGAGGGCAGTGGAGGCTCAGTTGTTGAGTATATTCAAGACAGAGATCAATAGATTTTTGAATATTAAGGGAATCAAGGGATATGGGGATAGTGCAGGAAAGTGGAGCTGAGGTGGAAGATCAGCCATGATCTTATTAAATGGCGGAGCAGGATTGAGGGGCTGAATGGACGTCTCCTGCTCCTAATTCTTATGTTCTTCTTATGTTTGCAGCACTTCAATGCTATAGAACACTGACAGCACAAACACCAAAAGAAAGTTCGCCATGGTCCCTTTAGGAAGCCGGCTGATGACACGTCATGAATGATGTCACCAGACCCGCTTCCTCTAATTGCCCGGAAAGCGGGCTGGGTGGGCTTAACAAGCTCCATCAATGTAAATTCATTTTGGTCAGCGGGATGGAGCTGGCAGCGGGGCCACGACCTGCCACCAACATCGTCCGCCCCGGACCCACCGAGATTGGGGAAATCCCGGCCAAATATCCCAATATAGATTCTGCTCTCTTTAGAGTAGGATAGTGTAGTGTAATGGTGTCGACACCGTAGTATTCTAGGAAGCTCAAATGTAATGGGCTTTTGATCCACATTATGGAATTCTGGGAAACTAGTAGGTTAACATTGGAATGTAGGGACAGGAGTAGGCCATTCAGCCCCTGAAGCCAGTTCCACCATTCAATTGGAGCATTGAATTCGGGGAAAGGAGTCAATGAGAAGCCAGGACTAAAAACTATGGGGTGAAATTGCCCCTTTTTATAACAACAACAACAACTTGTATTTATATATCGCCTTTAATGTAGTAAAATGTCCCAAGGCGCTTCACAGGAGTGTTTTATGTCTAAACAAATACATTTGACACCGAGCCACATAAGAAGAAATTACGGCAGATGTCCAAAAGCTTGGTCAAAGAGGAAGGTTTTAAGGAGCATCTTAAAATAGGAAAGAGAGGTAGAGGCAGTAGAGAGGTTTAGGGAGGGAGTTCCAGAGCTTAGGGCCCAGGCAACAGAAGGCACGGCCACTGATGGTGGAGCAATACAGATCAGGAGTGCTCAAGAGTGCAGAATTAGAGGAGCGCAGACATCTCAGGGGGTTGTGAGGCTGAAGGAGTTTACAGAGATAGGGAGGGGTGAGGCCATGGAGGGATTTGTAAACAAGGATGGGAATTTTGAAATCGAGGCGTTGCTTAACCGGGAGCCAATGTAGGTCGGCGAGCACAGGGGTGATGGGTGAGCGGGACTTGGTACAAGTTAGGACACGGGCAGCAGTTTTGGATGACCTCAAGTTTACATAGGATAGAATGTGAGAGGCCAGCCAGGAGTGGGTTGGAGGTGAGCTGAGGCAGGGGCGGAGATGGGCGATGCTCCGGAGGTGGAAAATAGCCATCACATCACTGTCCACAGCCAGTTCGGGCAGTGTCAATTCAAGCCAGTGAGGCAAGAGCAAAGTGCTTAAGAGATGAAGCTGTAAGACTAACGGAGATTTTATGTTCAACCTGTAAAGTGGTATCACCATGGTATTTAACCTCCAGCCTCTGAGCATGTGTGAGGCCACCATTGTGAATGGCAGCACAACAGCTAGTTAACAGCTAGGAAAGGAAGAAGATACCTAGAGATTGTAATATATTCTTACAACATCACTAAGAAGCGCACACTACACAAGATGGCACTCACAGAAAACTCTGTCATCATGTGACCTTGCCACATGATCCTTTATTATTTACATCAGTCGTTGCAGTACATTAGTAGTCCACTAGGTGGAGCAGTAGTCTACTAGGGGCAGCTCTATTGCAGAGAATAGGTAGAGATGGTCATCCAGAATAGAGTCAACAATTGGACCGAGATACCAATCTACCAAAGGATCGAGTGATGAATGAATTAAGTCCTCAGTCAGTTTAATAACCTCCGTCTGAAGGCCTAATGCAATCACCAGCTGTGACCTAAATGTGTAACGATGCTGACTATAAATGCAATGTTAGTCAAAGGACTGCCACAAGTAAATGGTTAATTTATGGATCGCTGCAAGCTAGGGGCCTAATCAAAAGCTGACTGTAACTAAATGTTTGCCTAAATGCTGCTGGAAGTTGATGGTCTAACTAGCTGTGCTAATACCAAAGCTTTAATGTGTGTCAATATTAGTGTGTTAATGTGAATGGTAGCAATACAATATCTGACTTAGTCTTTTATCGCTCTGCTAAGGGGAATTAACTCACTTTGCTTGGGTTGCACGGCAAGTCCACATTAATTGGCTCAGGACATCAATATTAATTTCATCTGGTCTTGGATGTAAGGCCGTTCAGAACAAACTGAAGTGGCTAATTATAAATCCTAGACACATATAGTAGAAAGTCGATCTGGTCTGTATGTCCATGCAATGAGCTACAAAGGGACATGAATTCAACATTGTTGTGCCGTTTCACGGTCATAAAACAGGCAGAGCGATGACAAATTTAGCAGTGTGGCCCACGCCTGAATTGCCCGCCCTTTCGGGCCACTGCTGAATTCGTCAGGGCTTTTTGTTAGGCAGCCCTGGTGGCCACCTTAAGCAGGCGTTAGGCTCCTTGAATATGTTAACAAGGCGCCTAATACTTGCTCAAGGACCCTTTGAATAAATTCATCAGCACTGAGCAGTCACAACAGGATAGGAAGAGTTGGGAATAATCAGCAACTGCAGCTTTTACATGGAAACATGTCCAGGTACAGACACACAGCAGGCCCCGTGTTTAGGTGTGTCTGTATGTGTGTGTGTCTGTGTTGGTGCCAGTATCTGTGTTGGTGTCAGTATCTATGTGTGTCTGTGTTGATATCTGTATGTGTGTGTATGTATGTGCGTTTCTGTGTATATCTATGTAGAATTGTGTGCATATGTATGTGAATCATAGAATCATAGAAATTTACAGCATAGAAGGAGGCAATTCAGCCCATATCTGTCTGTGTATCTATGTATGCCTGTGTGTATTTATCTGTGTGTGTATCTATGTATGACTGTCGTGGGGCAGACGGAGGATGGTAACAAACTTTTTGGGGGCAGCCGAAATGGAGGAGGACGCTCCATAGTCCCTCACGGTTAACAGTGTCAAAGGCCTTTGTGAGGTCAAAGAAGGCCATGTACAAGGGTTGGTGCTGTTCCCTGAATTTCTCTTGTAGTTGTTGCATGGTGAAGATCATGTCCGTTGTATCCCTTAGTGGACGGAATCCGCATTGTGACTCTGGGTGGAGCTCTTCAGTGGGAGGGCCACATCCTCGGCATGCTCGACAGGGGACTCCCTAAGCAAGCGCTCCACTCGGAACTCCTACACCGCAAGTGAGCCCCAGGTGGGCAGAGGAAACATTTCAAGGACACCCTCAAAGACTCCTTGATCCCCACCGGCACCTGGGAGTCCCTGGTCAAAGATCGCCCTAAGTGGAGGAAGTGCATCCGGGAGGGCGCTGAGCACCTCGAGTCTCGTCGCCGAGAACATGCAGAAATCAAGCGCAGGCAGCAGAAGGAATGTGCGGCAAACCAGTCCCACCCTCCCTTTCCCTCAATGACTCTGTCCCACCTGTGACAGGGACTGTAATTCCTGTATTGGACTGTTCAGTCACCTGAGAACTCACTTTTAGAGTGGAAGCAAGTCTTCCTCGAATTCGAGGGACTGCCTATGATGATGATGATGATGTGTATGTCTGTGTGTGTATCCATGTATGACTGTGTGTGTGTATCTATGTATGTATCTGTATGACTGTGTGTATCTGTGTATGACTCTGTGTGTGTGTCTGTGCGTGTATCTATGTACCGACACCTGGGAGTCCCTGGCCAAAGACCGCCCTAAGTGGAGGAAGGGCATCCGGGAGGGCGCTGAGCACCTCGAGTCTCATCGTCGAGAGCATGCAGAAATCAAGCGCAGGCAGCGGAAAGAGTGTGCGGCAAACCTGTCCCACCCACCCCTTCCCTCAATGACTGTCTGTCCCACCTGTGGCAGGGACTGTGGCTCTCGTATTGGACTGTTCAGTCACCTAAGGATTCATTCTAAGTGGAAGCAAGTCTTCCTCGATTCTGAGGGACTGTCAATAATGATCTATGTGTGTGTATATATATATATGACTTTGTGAGTGTGCCTCTGCGTGTATCTATCTATGTGTATGTATGTCTGTGTGTGTATCTATGACTCTGTGTATGTATGACTGTGCGTGTATCTATGTAAGTGTGCGTGCCTGTGTGTGTATCTGTGTATGTGTATGTATGTCTGTGTGTGTATCTGTGTGTGTGTCTATGTATGTGTCTGTATGACTCTGTGTGTATCTGTGTATGACTCTGTGTGTACGGCTGTGCATGTATCTGTATATGTGTAAGTATGTCTGTGTGTATCTGTGTATGTGTATGCATGTCTGTGCGTGTATCCATGTATAACTGTGTGTTTTTGTGTGTGTGCCTGTGTGTGTGTATCTATGTATTTGTCTATATGACTCTGTATGTATCTATGTATGACTCGGTGTTTGTGTCTGTGTGTGTGTGTGACTCCGTGTGCGTGACTCTGTGTGTATGACTCTGTGTGTGTATCTGTATGTGTGTATGACTCTGTGTGTCTGTGTGTGTGTATATGATTCTGTGTGTGTGTGTGTGTGTGTCTGTGTATGTGTATATGACTGTGTGTGTTTCTGTGTGTGTGTCTGTGCATGTGTGTGTGTCTGTGTATCTATGTATGTATGTGTGTGTGTATCTATGTATGAGTCTGTGTATCTATGTATGACTCTGTGTGTGTGTGTGTGTGTCTGTGTATCTATGTATGACTGTGTGTGTGTGTGTCTGTATGACTATGTGTGTATGTGTGTGTGTGTATCTATGTATGACTGTGTGTGTATGTGTGTGAGTCTGTGTGTGTATGTATGACTCTCTGTGTGTCTGTGTGTGTATGACTGTGTGTGTGTGTATCTATGTATGACACTGTGTGTGTATGTGTGTGTGTGTGTGTGTGTATCTATGTATGACACTGTGTGTGTATGTGTGTGTGTGTGTGTGTGTGTATCTATGTATGACTCTGTGTGTGTGTGTGTGCATGTGTGTGTATGTATGACTCTGTGTGTGTCTGTGTGTGTGTATGACTGTGTGTGTGTGTGTGTATCTATGTATGACTCTGTGTGTGTATGTGTGTGTGTGTGTGTGTGTGTCTATGTATGACGCTGTGTGTGTATGTGTGCATGTATCTATGTATGACTGTGTGTGTATGTGTGTGTGCATGTGTGTGTATGTATGACTCTGTGTGTGTCTCTGTGTGTATGACTGTGTGTGTGTGTATCTATGTATGACTCTGTGTGTGTATGTGTGTGTGTGTATGTGTGTGTGTATCTATATATGACTGTGTGTGTGTATGTGTGCGTGTGTGTGTGTGTGTGTGTATCTATGTATGACTCTGTGTGTGTATGTGTGTGTGTATATGTGTGTATGTGTGTGCGTGTGTGTGTGTGTATGACTGTGTGTGTGTATCTATGTATGACTGTGTGTGTATGTGTGTGTGTATCTGTGTGTATGTGTGTGCGTGTGTGTGTATGACTGTGTGTGTGTGTGTGTATCTATGTATGACTCTGTGTGTGTATGTGTGTGTGTGCGTATGTGTGTGTATGACTGTGTGTGTGTGCTTCTGAAACCTGGACATGTTTCAGTGTAACAGCTGCAGTAGCTGATTATTCCCAGTTCTTCCTATCCTGTTGTCACTGTACTGATTTATTCTCCCTTTCTGACAGTTAAGCTGACAAGCAGCAGGTCAGGAGCCATGCACAGGGCAGCGAGCTCCAGAAAACATGAGTTTGAAGCGTAGAGAACAGGGTGAAGCTTCAGATCTTCCTTCAGCGTGGTGCGAGATAGATGAGAGCCTCTGACAAAGCCAACTGCCTTTTTGATAATGAGCTAGATTCAGCACACGGAGATCAAAGCGCCAACCTCTCTGGAGCAGCATGGCTCAATGCCTTTGATCAAACCCCAAGAAGTTCCTAATCCCTGAGCTCCCTCTCTAAAGCAGTGCTTAGAAGTTAATTTAACAAGACAAGCTTTAATAGATTGAGGAAGCTGACAGGTGCTTGAGAGACTGGTCACACTTCAGCTGGTGTGCCTGTTACACATCGCAGGTCTTCACTAGATGCTCTCTGGGACTTATCCCCACTGTGTCCTCCCATAAGTAGATCCAGTGTCCCTTACGGTCAGGAGCGTTACTGCCCAATATCGTGTCACACACAATAGCATGATCCAGGAGAGTAGGGTCGTACCAATTAAACCCCTTGTTATATGACCCAGAAAATCTTGCACATGCCCTCGTGTTCATGTACCTCATTAACCGGAACATGGATCGATAAACTCTTATGTAGGGTTGCTAACTCTTTAGGTTGCAAAAGGTAAGAATCAACTGCGACTGAAACACTTTAGAAAGGTTTTAAACACTCTAAATAATTTTATTGACCGTTTTCCAGATAAGGAGCCCATACAACCCTACCCACGGAGTGTAACTCAAGACTCAGAATGATCATTTCCTGTGTTTTGGAAGAGATGGGGTTAATTTTTTGTTGGTGACATCTTCTTTGCTTCTTGTGGTCTCCTAAAAATCGTTGCCAAGCTGTGTTTTTATATCCGTCTGTTGCTGGGCAGAGTAAACACAACTGGATGTTGTTTCCCTTTCATTTCCCACCGTTCAGCAGAATAGCTGCCCTTTGTTATTCTCTGCTCGTCTGTCGCTGTCCTTGAAAGATATAGCAAACTCGACTGCCACGCATACTTTCCCAAAGGCAGTCTGGTGCAATAACAAGCTCCATGATGCCTTTCGAATTTGGTCAAATTTAACAGTAGTCCAAGCATGCTTTCTGATTCAGGTCCAGTTCCCATGGTCATTTGCTCCACTGGTGTTTCGATAAAAAGAAAGACTTGCATTTATATAGCGCCTTTCACGACCACCGGACATCTCAAAGTGCTTTACAGCCAAGTTTGGAGTGTAGTCACTGTTGTAATGTGGGAAATACAGCAGCCAATTTGCGCACAGCAAGCTCCCACAAACAGCAATGTGATAATGACCAGATAATCCGTTTTTTTGTGAAGTTGATTGAGGGATAAATATTGGTCAGGACACTGGGGATAACTCTCCTGCTCTTCTTTGAAATAGTGCCATGGGATCTTTTATATCCACCTGAGGGAGCATCGCATCAAAAAGAGCACCTCCAACAGTGCAGCACTCCCTCAGCACTGCAGTGTCAGCCCAGATTTATATGCTCAAGTTCCTGGAGTGGGACTTGAACCTGCAACCTCTGACTCAGAGGCGAGTGTGCTACCCACTGAGCCACGGCTGACACTGGATCTAATGGATACAATGGATCTGTTCCTTGGTAGACTATCGCTCCCAAGTTAGTCCCGCTGTAATTTTGTAAATGCTATCCTTCAGTTACTATTCATACTTGACTCTTTTGCCATGTATTCACCCAACTAATCCAGGGTTTTAATTCCATTCCTTTATTCACCTCACGGTTCCTGGGCAAGTGTCGCCCTGACAGTTTCCCACTCCATAGACATTACTTTGTCTTCCTTAAGAGCAGGCGCCATAAAGTCCAAAATCCCTTACGAGTGAGATGTCGCCCATTGTAAACCAAAATGCCTATTTATTTTCCATGTAATGTGTGGCCAAAGTTAATAACATTTTCAGTGAACTTTCATCTATTTCATAACACTTATTGTAAATTAAAAATACTAAAGCATGCCACTTTATCCTTTTCTGACTACTTATTTCTCCGAACTCAATGGAATGGAAATCAATCATGTGGATTCTATAATGGGCGGGCAATCCCCTCCACCAGATTACCACCCAGGCAGTGAAGATGAAGATTTACCTTCATGTATGAATGTTTAATGAACTTCCACTGTCTCAAGCTGGTGAGGTACGTGGTACCCTGGGCAGGTGGCTTGTCGGAATCCAATCCATATTCCTGGAAATTATATACTGTGAGGTAAATTTGACTAAATCTTAATATAAATGACCTGAAACGTTTCTTATGTCAGGCAGTCATTCATCCTGAAATATGACAGTGGCCGGAATTTTCTGATGTCTGTGCAAACACGATTGGATGTGGGTCAGGTGTGACATTTGAAAAAAATTGCAGCGGGTCAGGAACCCGCCATCATCCCGTCCCTGCACCCCTTTCCACGGCGTGTGTACTGGTGTGGCAGTGACCCGACCGGTAGAGGCGAGCGACCTAATTCAAATCATTAACAGGTCAATGTTAGACCCTTAAGAGCCTTTTTCAGCCGACCTTTCAAATTTCACTGGCTGCCCATGGGATTCACACAGCTCAGAAACCATGTCTGTCGACCTGAGGCTGGAGTTGAGTGGTCATTGCACCAGCTGATTAGATGACAGCATGAAATGTATGATAAAACCTCCCACCTCACAATGGTCACTTTCCTTAGGCAGAAACTATTGCTGACTGCATTCACAGCACACACTTAGCTTTTTATAGGCTACAAGTGCTTCCAGAAAATTTGCCATCCAGTCTCACCTCATTGCTACAACCCATCACTTCATTGACAGCTTGCTCCTCTGATCGCTACTTGACCTGCCATCTATTCCATCAGTATGAGTACCGTTTATACTGTGTCACCTTGGTCCTCAGAATTGGACCACGATCAGCCCCAACACCAGCAGCACCAGGCACACTAGCAGCACCAACACCACCAACCTTCCCCTCAACCACCTGATTGATGTTGCACAGGACAGAGGGCATCAGTGCAGGGTTACACCGCGCTAATCCCGTTATAATAAATGCTAACACACTATTTGCTTTCCTAAATGCTTGCTGTACCTGCATGTTAACTTTCTGTGCTTCACGGACCAAGGACACCCAGGTCCCTCTGAATGCAAACGTTTCCCAGTCTCTTACCATTCAAAAAATATTCTGTTTTTTTATTTTTCCTACCAAAGTGGATAACTTCACACTTCCCCACATTGTATTCCATTTGCCATGTTCTTGCCCACTCAGCCAGCCTGTCTCTATCTCTCTGCAGCCTCTTTGTGTCTTCCTCACAGCTTACTTTCCCACCTAACTTTGCATCATCAGCAAATTTGGATATAGTGCATTCAGTCCCTTCATCTAAATCATTGATATAGATTGTGAATAGCTGAAGCCCAAACATTGATCCTTGCGGTACCCCGCTAGTTACATCCTGCCAATCCAAAAAAGTCACGTTTATTCCTACTCTCTGTTTTCTGTCCATTAACCAATCCTCAATCCATGCTAATATATTACCCTCAATCCCATGATCCTAATTTTATATAATAACCTCTTGTGTGGCATCTTATTGAATGTGTTTTGAAAATTCACTGGTTCCCCCTTATTCATCCTAGTTACATCTTCAAAAAGCTCCAACAGATTTGTCAATCACAATTTCCCTTTCATAAAACCATGTTGACTCTGCCTAATCATATTATGATTTTCTAAGTGCCCTGTTAATACGTCCTTAATAATAGAGTCTAGCATTTTGCCTGCTACTGATGTCCATATCCCCACTGTTGACCTCCTCTGCAATTTGGGGCCAGGCTCATTTTGTCTCCTGGGGAGGTCCCTTCTGCCAATCGGAGGGGAAGACGATCTCCCTGTCTGACTCTGTCCACAAGCATATGGAGGGAAGTCATCGGAGAACCTGGGTGCAGCCTTGTGCCTCTGTACCCTCTGTCTCTCTCCAACTGTTTGGAGCAATCAAAACCTCCAATGTGCTGCCTGCACACTCCTAGATGAACCTTCAAATGCAATGTGACCATGGCTCCTTTAAATATCCTGTCTGAAAACGCGTCGTGGTTGAAATCATCCGACCTGCACCAGGTAACGCGCAGGGCGGACTTAATAGGCCCCATTCGGACAGTGGGATAGAAGCAACTACGGGGTCACACCCGACTCGCCCAGGTAAAGAAACTTCCGCCCAGTGTCTTTTTATAAAATCTAGTTCAGGGGACTGATACCACCATTTCAACTTGGAGTGCAGTTCCAGAGTGCATTGGTGAGGGTGCAGACAGGGCAAGTGTAGAGGGGCCTCGAAGACATTATCGCCAGTCAGTGCACAGCTGAATGTTAGGCTGGGAGAGTTAGGGCCCTAGATGCTACTAACTCACTCCCTTGAACTTGAATTGGGGTCTTATGCCATCCTTGACTGTTTTGAGAAGGGAGGCGGTTAGTAGCATGAGGGAGTTAGAGGAAGATTGCTAGTTGGAGTGAGGGAGTGAGTTAGTAGCACTGGGTGTAGATTGGTGCCATCAGATAGTGACCAAACACTCTGACATCCTCCATGGCAACTCTGGTCTGTCATTCTGGTTCTCTCCCGATTTATCAACTCCTGCTGGAATAAACTTCCAATGGGTGGATGCGTGCTCCTGCTGGGTGGGACTCCCTGCTGGACACACACTTTCAGCAAGTCATCCCATTGTGATATAACAATTGGGTCAATGCCACATGTTTCTGGCAACCTGGTGCAGCCTCATTGAGACCATGCCCTTTCACGCATATACCGTCCATGCCCACTTTGTTGGTGGCACTGAAATTCGCTTCTGATGTTGCAGGTAAATCTTGGCTGGAAATGCACTGCCACCAGAAGCTACTTGCATGCTGCATGTTCAGAAACTTGCACGAGGTGTCAGCAAGGTTAGGGGAAGACTTCTTTTGCTCTTATAACGTTTGTACATTTTGTATCAACTCACAAGACATTGTGACAGACAGCAGACAGGAGCCAATGCATTCCAGAGGGACTTCATCTGGTTCACACACCAGCACAGCCATATCCAACCTCAGAATTTATAGAGATAGGTTGAGGAATGGAAGAGAGGGAGGGAGGGAAGGAAGAGAATGGAAAGGAAAAATGGAATGGAATGGAAGGAAGGAAGGGAAAGAGGGAAGGAAGAAAACATAAGGAATAGGAGCAGGAGTAGGCCATTTGTCCGCTCGAGCCTGCTCCACCATTCAATAAGATCATGGCTGATCTGATCATGGACTCAGCTCCACTTCCCTGCCCGATCCCCATAACCCTTTGCTCCCTTATCGTTCAAAAATCTGTCTATCTCCGCCTTAAATATATTCAATGACTCAGCCTCCACAGTTCTCTGGGGCAGAGAATTCCACAGATTTACAACCCTCCGAGAGAAGAAATTCCTCCCGAACTCTGTTTTAATTGGGCGGTCCTTTATTCTGAGACTATGTCCTCTCGTTTTAGTTTCCCCTATGGAAATAGCCTCTCTGCATCCACCTTGTCGAGCCCCTTCATTATCTTATATGTTTTGATAAGATCACCTCTCATTCTTCTAAACTCAATGAGTATAGGCCCAACCTACTCAACCTATCTTCATGTCAACCCCCTAATCTTCAGAATCAACCTAGTGAACGTTCTCTAAACTGCCTCCAATGCAAGTATACCCTTCCTTAAATACGGAGACCAAAGCCTTACGCAGTACTCCAGATGTGGCCTCACCAATACCCTGTACAGTTGTAGCAGGACTTCTCTGCTTTTATACTCTGCTTTCATAAGAGGGAAGGAAGGAACACGTGAAGCACTGCACACAGAGGAAGAGGAGCAAGTGGAGACAGCAACAGAGCAATAGGAACTAACTGATCAGCGGACAGCTCAAGTTCTTCCTCAGCTTGTGATGACAGGTGTTGGCATTTCATAGGGTTTGCATATAGAGCAAGGTTGCTATCTGAGTACAAAAGCTTCTGAAGCCCTTTGATAATGACCTAAGTCCTAAAATTTCCAGCTTCTATTTCGGATTCCCAAGGGTCGATTTTAGCCTGGAACGGGAATCAGGGAGGCTGTAGGGCCGAAGAGAGCCCCCTCTCCACCCGCTCCTACCCCCGCCAGCGTCCCCTCCCCTCCTCTGATCGCTACTTGGCCTGCCATCTATTCCATCAGTATGGGTACCGTTTATACTGTGTCACCTTGGTCCTCAGAATTGGACCACGATCAGCCCCAACACCAGCAGCACCAGGCACACTAGCAGCACCAACACCACCAACCTTCCCCTCAACCACCTGATTGATGTTGCACAGGACAGAGGGCATCAGCGCAGGGTTACACCGCGCTAATCCCGTTATAATAAATGCTAACACACTATTTGCTTTCCTAAATGCTTGCTGTACCTGCATGTTAACTTTCTGTGCTTCACGGACCAAGGACACCCAGGTCCCTCTGAATGCAAACGTTTCCCAGTCTCTTACCATTCAAAAAATATTCTGTTTTTTTGTTTTTCCTACCAAAGTGGATAACTTCACACTTCCCCACATTGTATTCCATTTGCCATGTTCTTGCCCACTCAGCCAGCCTGTCTCTATCTCTCTGCAGCCTCTTTGTGTCTTCCTCACAGCTTACTTTCCCACCTAACTTTGCATCATCAGCAAATTTGGATATATTGCATTCAGTCCCTTCATCTAAATCATTGATATAGATTGTGAATATCTGAAGCCCAAACATTGATCCTTGCGGTACCCCGCTAGTTACATCCTGCCAATCCAAAAAAGTCACGTTTATTCCTACTCTCTGTTTTCTGTCCATTAACCAATCCTCAATCCATGCTAATATATTACCCTCAATCCCATGATCCTAATTTTATATAATAACCTCTTGTGTGGCATCTTATTGAATGTGTTTTGAAAATTCACTGGTTCCCCCTTATTCATCCTAGTTACATCTTCAAAAAGCTCTAACAGATTTGTCAATCACAATTTCCCTTTCATAAAACCATGTTGACTCTGCCTAATCATATTATGATTTTCTAAGTGCCCTGTTAATACGTCCTTAATAATAGAGTCTAGCATTTTGCCTGCTACTGATGTCCATATCCCCACTGTTGACCTCCTCTGCAATTTGGGGCCAGGCTCATTTTGTCTCCTGGGGAGGTCCCTTCTGCCTATCGGAGGAGAAGAAGATCTCCCTGCCTGACTCTGTCCACAAGCATATGGAGGGAAGTCATCGGAGAACCTGGGTGCAGCCTTGTGCCTCTGTACCCTCTGTCTCTCTCCAACTGTTTGGAGCAATCAAAACCTCCAATGTGCTGCCTGCACACTCCTAGATGAACCTTCAAATGCAATGTGACCATGGCTCCTTTAAATATCCTGTCTGAAAATGCGTCGTGGTTGAAATCATCCGACCTGCACCATGTAATAGGGCCAGGTAACGCGCAGGGCGGAATTAATAGGCCCCATTCGCACAGTGGGATAGAAGCAACTACGGGGTCACACCCGACCGCCCAGGAAAAGAAACTTCCGCCCAGTGTCTTTTTATAAAATCTAGTTCAGGGGACTGATACCACCATTTCAACTTGGAGTGCAGTTCCAGAGTGCATTGGTGAGGGTGCAGACAGGGCAAGTGTAGAGGGACCTCAAAGACATTATCGCCAGTCAGTGCACAGCTGAATGTTAGGCTGGGAGAGTTAGGGCCCTAGATGCTACTAACTCACTCCCTTGAACTTGAATTGGGGTCTTATGCCATCCTTGACTGTTTTGAGAAGGGAGGCAGTTAGTAACATGAGGGAGTTAGAGGAAGGTTGCTAGTTGGAGTGAGGGAGTGAGTTAGTAGCACTGGGTGCAGATTCATGCCATCAGATAGTGACCAAACACTCTGACATCCTCCATGGCAACTTTGGTCTGTCATTTTGGTTCTCTCCCGATTTATCAACTCCTGCTGGAATAAACTTCCAGTGCGTGGATGCGTGCTCCTGCTGGTTGGGACTCCCTGCTGGACACACACTTTCAGCAAGTCATCCCATTGTGATATAACAATTGGGTCAATGCCACATGTTTCTGGCAACCTGTTGCAGCCTCATTGAGACCATGCCCTTTCACGCATATACCGTCCATGCCCACTTTGTTGGTGGCACTGAAATTCGCTTCTGATGTTGCAGGTAAATCTTGGCTGGAAATGCACTGCCACCAGAAGCTACTTGCATGCTGCATGTTCAGAAACTTGCACGAGGTGTCAGCAAGGTTAGGGGAATACTTCTTTTGCTCTTATAACGTTTGTACATTTTGTATCAACTCACAAGACATTGTGACAGACAGCAGACAGGAGCCAATGCATTCCAGAGGGACTTCATCTGGTTCACACACCAGCACAGCCATATCCACCCTCAGAATTTATAGAGATAGGTTGAGGAATGGAAGAGAGGGAGGGAGGGAAGGAAGAGAATGGAAAGGAAAAATGGAATGGAATGGAAGGAAGGAAGGGAGAGAGGGAAGGAAGAGAACATAAGGAATAGGAGCAGGAGTAGGCCATTTGTCCGCTCGAGCCTGCTCCGCCATTCAATAAGATCATGGCTGATCTGATCATGGACTCAGCTCCACTTCCCTGCCCGATCCCCATAACCCTTTGCTCCCTTATCGTTCAAAAGTCTGTCTATCTCCGCCTTAAATATATTCAATGACTCAGCCTCCACAGTTCTCTGGGGCAGAGAATTCCACAGATTTACAACCCTCCGAGAGAAAAAATTCCTCCCGAACTCTGTTTTAAATGGGCGGTCCTTTATTCTGAGACTATGTCCCCTCGTTTTAGTTTCCCCTATGGAAATAGCCTCTCTGCATCCACCTTGTCGAGCCCCTTCATTATCTTATATGTTTTGATAAGATCACCTCTCATTCTTCTAAACTCAATGAGTATAGGCCCAACCTACTCAACCTATCTTCATGTCAACCCCCTAATCTTCAGAATCAACCTAGTGAACGTTCTCTAAACTGCCTCCAATGCAAGTATATCCTTCCTTAAATACGGAGACCAAAGCCTTACGCAGTACTCCAGATGTGGCCTCACCAATATCCTGTACAGTTGTAGCAGGACTTCTCTGCTTTTATACTCTGCTTTCATAAGAGGGAAGGAAGGAACACGTGAAGCACTGCACACAGAGGAAGAGGAGCAAGTGGAGACAGCAACAGAGCAATAGGAACTAACTGATCAGCGGACAGCTCAAGTTCTTCCTCAGCTTGTGATGACAGGTGTTGGCATTTCATAGGGTTTGCATATAGAGCAAGGTTGCTATCTGAGTACAAAAGCTTCTGAAGCCCTTTGATAATGACCTAAGTCCTAAAATTTCCAGCTTCTATTTCGGATTCCCAAGGGTCGATTTTAGCCTGGAACGGGAATCAGGGAGGCTGTAGGGCCGAAGAGAGCCCCCTCTCCACCCGCTCCTACCCCCGCCAGCGTCCCCTCCCCTCCTCTGATCGCTACTTGACCTGCCATCTATTCCATCAGTATGGGTACCGTTTATACTGTGTCACCTTGGTCCTCAGAATTGGACCACGATCAGCCCCAACACCAGCAGCACCAGGCACACTAGCAGCACCAACACCACCAACCTTCCCCTCAACCACCTGATTGATGTTGCACAGGACAGAGGGCATCAGCGCAGGGTTACACCGCGCTAATCCCGTTATAATAAATGCTAACACACTATTTGCTTTCCTAAATGCTTGCTGTACCTGCATGTTAACTTTCTGTGCTTCACGGACCAAGGTCCCTCTGAATGCAAACGTTTCCCAGTCTCTTACCATTCAAAAAATATTCTGTTTTTTTGTTTTTCCTACCAAAGTGGATAACTTCACACTTCCCCACATTGTATTCCATTTGCCATGTTCTTGCCCACTCAGCCAGCCTGTCTCTATCTCTCTGCAGCCTCTTTGTGTCTTCCTCACAGCTTACTTTCCCACCTAACTTTGCATCATCAGCAAATTTGGATATATTGCATTCAGTCCCTTCATCTAAATCATTGATATAGATTGTGAATAGCTGAAGCCCAAACATTGATCCTTGCGGTACCCCGCTAGTTACATCCTGCCAATCCAAAAAAGTCACGTTTATTCCTACTCTCTGTTTTCAGTCCATTAACCAATCCTCAATCCATGCTAATATATTACCCTCAATCCCATGATCCTAATTTTATATAATAACCTCTTGTATGGCATCTTATTGAATGTGTTTTGAAAATTCACTGGTTCCCCCTTATTCATCCTAGTTACATCTTCAAAAAGCTCTAACAGATTTGTCAATCACAATTTCCCTTTCATAAAACCATGTTGACTCTGCCTAATCATATTATGATTTTCTAAGTGCCCTGTTAATACGTCCTTAATAATAGAGTCTAGCATTTTGCCTGCTACTGATGTCCATATCCCCACTGTTGACCTCCTCTGCAATTTGGGGCCAGGCTCATTTTGTCTCCTGGGGAGGTCCCTTCTGCCTATCGGAGGAGAAGAAGATCTCCCTGCCTGACTCTGTCCACAAGCATATGGAGGGAAGTCATCGGAGAACCTGGGTGCAGCCTTGTGCCTCTGTACCCTCTGTCTCTCTCCAACTGTTTGGAGCAATCAAAACCTCCAATGTGCTGCCTGCACACTCCTAGATGAACCTTCAAATGCAATGTGACCATGGCTCCTTTAAATATCCTGTCTGAAAATGCGTCGTGGTTGAAATCATCCGACCTGCACCATGTAATAGGGCCAGGTAACGCGCAGGGCGGAATTAATAGGCCCCATTCGCACAGTGGGATAGAAGCAACTACGGGGTCACACCCGACCCGCCCAGGAAAAGAAACTTCCGCCCAGTGTCTTTTTATAAAATCTAGTTCAGGGGACTGATACCACCATTTCAACTTGGAGTGCAGTTCCAGAGTGCATTGGTGAGGGTGCAGACAGGGCAAGTGTAGAGGGACCTCAAAGACATTATCGCCAGTCAGTGCACAGCTGAATGTTAGGCTGGGAGAGTTAGGGCCCTAGATGCTACTAACTCACTCCCTTGAACTTGAATTGGGGTCTTATGCCATCCTTGACTGTTTTGAGAAGGGAGGCAGTTAGTAACATGAGGGAGTTAGAGGAAGGTTGCTAGTTGGAGTGAGGGAGTGAGTTAGTAGCACTGGGTGCAGATTCATGCCATCAGATAGTGACCAAACACTCTGACATCCTCCATGGCAACTTTGGTCTGTCATTTTGGTTCTCTCCCGATTTATCAACTCCTGCTGGAATAAACTTCCAGTGCGTGGATGCGTGCTCCTGCTGGTTGGGACTCCCTGCTGGACACACACTTTCAGCAAGTCATCCCATTGTGATATAACAATTGGGTCAATGCCACATGTTTCTGGCAACCTGTTGCAGCCTCATTGAGACCATGCCCTTTCACGCATATACCGTCCATGCCCACTTTGTTGGTGGCACTGAAATTCGCTTCTGATGTTGCAGGTAAATCTTGGCTGGAAATGCACTGCCACCAGAAGCTACTTGCATGCTGCATGTTCAGAAACTTGCACGAGGTGTCAGCAAGGTTAGGGGAAGACTTCTTTTGCTCTTATAACGTTTGTACATTTTGTATCAACTCACAAGACATTGTGACAGACAGCAGACAGGAGCCAATGCATTCCAGAGGGACTTCATCTGGTTCACACACCAGCACAGCCATATCCACCCTCAGAATTTATAGAGATAGGTTGAGGAATGGAAGAGAGGGAGGGAGGGAAGGAAGAGAATGGAAAGGAAAAATGGAATGGAATGGAAGGAAGGAAGGGAGAGAGGGAAGGAAGAGAACATAAGGAATAGGAGCAGGAGTAGGCCATTTGTCCGCTCGAGCCTGCTCCGCCATTCAATAAGATCATGGCTGATCTGATCATGGACTCAGCTCCACTTCCCTGCCCGATCCCCATAACCCTTTGCTCCCTTATCGTTCAAAAATCTGTCTATCTCCGCCTTAAATATATTCAATGACTCAGCCTCCACAGTTCTCTGGGGCAGAGAATTCCACAGATTTACAACCCTCCGAGAGAAGAAATTCCTCCCGAACTCTGTTTTAAATGGGCGGTCCTTTATTCTGAGACTATGTCCCCTCGTTTTAGTTTCCCCTACGGAAATAGCCTCTCTGCATCCACCTTGTCGAGCCCCTTCATTATCTTATATGTTTTGATAAGATCACCTCTCATTCTTCTAAACTCAATGAGTATAGGCCCAACCTACTCAACCTATCTTCATGTCAACCCCCTAATCTTCAGAATCAACCTAGTGAACGTTCTCTAAACTGCCTCCAATGCAAGTATATCCTTCCTTAAATACGGAGACCAAAGCCTTACGCAGTACTCCAGATGTGGCCTCACCAATATCCTGTACAGTTGTAGCAGGACTTCTCTGCTTTTATACTCTGCTTTCATAAGAGGGAAGGAAGGAACACGTGAAGCACTGCACACAGAGGAAGAGGAGCAAGTGGAGACAGCAACAGAGCAATAGGAACTAACTGATCAGCGGACAGCTCAAGTTCTTCCTCAGCTTGTGATGACAGGTGTTGGCATTTCATAGGGTTTGCATATAGAGCAAGGTTGCTATCTGAGTACAAAAGCTTCTGAAGCCCTTTGATAATGACCTAAGTCCTAAAATTTCTAGCTTCTATTTCGGATTCCCAAGGGTCGATTTTAGCCTGGAACGGGAATCATTGAGGCTGTAGGGCCGAAGAGGGCCCCCTCTCCACCCGCTCCTACCCCCGCCAACGTCCCCTCCCCTCACCCCCCCCTCCGCCACCCCGGAGCATGAGGCCTGCGGGATTTTAACTCCAGGGCCTCATTTTACAGGCCCGGACTCTGACTCCTGCCCGTCGCTGGGGAAAAGATGTCACCGCTGGTGGCTGGGGGTCAGAATTGGGTGAGGGGGTCAGGGCATGGCTGAGGATCCCCAGGAATGGTCCCCGGCGAGATAAGTACGGACCAGAGGGTGGTCGATGGGGAGGGAGAGGCCAGAGGTGTCCTTGTGGGGCCAGTAGCAGCTCTCCTACTTGTCCTGATCGACAAGGGATCTTTAAAAAATAAATAAAAATCAGCTACGTGGGCCTGGACCCTTGCTGCCGTCAGCTTTTGGTGCGATTGGGGATGGACACCGCGAGGGCTGGAGTCGAGCCCACAGTTAAAATGGTGGCAGTGCGTCCCAGTGATGTCATCGAGACCTGACTTTACAATTTAAATTCAGCCCTCGCTCCTCTGCACCCGAGCGTGTCATAGAAACATGGAAACATAGAAAATAGGAGCAGTAGTAGACCATTTGACCCTTCGAGCCTGCACCGCCATTCAATATGATCATGGCTGATCCTCTATCTCAACACCATATTCCCACTTTTTCCCCATACCCCTTGATGCCCTTTGTTTCTAGAAATTTATCTATCTTAATATATTCAGTAACTTGGTCGCCACAGCCTTCTGCGGTAGAGAATTCCACAGGTTCACCATCCTCTGAGTGAAAACATTTCTCCTCATCTCGGTCCTAAATTTCCTACCCCATATCCTGAGACTGTGACCCCTTGTTCTAGACTTCCCAGCCAGGAGAAACATCCTTCCCACATCCAGTCTATCCAACCCCGTCAGAATTTTATACGTTTCAATGGGATCCCCTCTCATTCTTCTAAACTCCAGTGAATACAGGCCTAGTCGACCCAATCTCTCCTCATACGACAGTCCTGCTAACCCAAGAATCAGTCCGGTGAACCTTCGCTGCACTCCCTCTATGGCAAGTATATCCTTCCTTAGGTAAGGAGACCAAAACTGCACACAATACTCCAGATGCGATCTCACCAAGGCCCTGTATAACTGTAGTAAGACATCCTTGCTCCTGTACTCAGATCCTCTTGCAATGAAGGCCAACATACCATTTGCCTTCCTAACTGTCAGCAGCGTGGCACGAACCCCCTCGGCCATCTTCATCCACGTCAGGACGTCACAAAGTGCTTTCCAGCCAATGAAGTACTTTTCAAGCCAAAAACAGAAAATGCGGGTCAGGCAGCATCCGTGGAGAGAGAAACAGAGTTAACGTTTCAGGTTTAACACCCTTCATCAGAACTGAGAAAGTTAGAGCTGTAACAGGTTTCAAGCAGTTGCAGAGGCAGGGAAAGGAGGGAGGGGAGCAAAGAACAAAAGGGACGATCTGTGATTGGGTGGAAGGCAATGGTAGAATCATAAACAGCTCCCGCCTGAAAAAATAAAGGCAGAAGTTATGGTTTGAAATTGTTGAACTTAATGTTGAGTCCGGAAGGCTGTAAAGTGCCTAAATGAAAGATGAGGTGCTATTCCTCGAGCTTTCGTTGAGGTGCGTTGGAACAGTGTAAGAGGCCGAGGAGAGAGAAGTCAGAGTGGGAGTAGAGTGGAGAATTAAAGTGACAGGCGACTGGAAGCTCGGGGTCACGCCTACGGACTGAACGGAGGTGTTCCGCAAAGCGATGACCCAATCTGTGTTTGGTCTTCCCGATGTAGCGGAGACCACATCGTGAGCACTGAATACAGTATACTAAATTGCAAGAAGTACAAGTAAATCGCTGTTTCACCTGGAAGGAGTGTTTGGGGCCCTGGACTATGGGAAGGGAGGGGGTAATAGGGCAGGTGTTGCATCATGGGAGGTGTCATGGGAGGGAGGGGGGGGGATGTTGGGGGTGACTGCGGACTGGATCACGGAGGGAGCCTCCGGTCCCTTCGGATTGCTGAGAGGGGAGGGGAGGGGAAGATGTGATTGGTGTTGGGATCACGCTGGAGGTGGAAGAAATGGCGGAGGATGATCCGTTGAATGTAGAGGCTGGTGGGGTGAAAGGTGAGGACAAGGGGAACCCTATCGTGGTTCTGGGAGGGAGGGAAAGGGGAGCGAGCAGAAGTGCGGGAAATGGAACAGACATGGTCGAGGGCCATGTCAGCCATAGCAGAGGGAAATTCTCGGTTGAGGAAAAAGGAAGCCATATCAGAAGCACTAGTGTGGAAGGTGGCATCTTCGGAACAGATGCGGCGGAGACGGAGAAACTGGGAGAATGGAATAAAGGATGCGGGGTGGGAGGAAGTGTAGTCCAGGTAGCTGTGGGAGTCAGTGGGCTTATAGTAGATGTTTGTAGATAGCCTATCCCCAGAAATGCAGACAAGAGAAATTGAGGAAGGGAAGAAACCAAGATGGACTATGTGAAAATGAAGGAAGGGTGGAAATTGGAAGCAAAGCGAATTAAATGTTCTAGTTCTGGGCGAAAGCAGGAAACGGCACCGATACAGCCATCAATGTACCAGAAAAAGTGGTGAGGGAGGGGACCCGAGTAGAACTGGAACAAAGAAAGTTCCACATATCATCACTGTTGTAATGTAAGTAACATTAGCAGCCAAACCTAGTGCACAGCAAGCTCCCACAAACAGCAATGAGATCATGACCAGACAATCTGTTTTTAAATATTGGCCAGGACATCGCTTGATTTTAGGCCCCAATTTTAACCTAAGCTTTAACGGAGCTTAAAGATGGACATCTGACCCAAGCCCGTCTCGTTCCTGCCAAGCTGGTTTGGTTCAAACCAGGACTTTAATTCCCTCAGGGCAGCTGGGGGGACGGGACAATAAATGCTGCCTTGCCTGTGTCTCCCACACCTCAGGTACAAAGCGGGTAAAAATGAATGGCCAAGGGATGACCCATGTTGAAGTTTAACAGGTGCAACTCAGTCCTTCAGCAGCTGCGCGTAAAAATAAAAATATTGCCGATCGGCCATAAAATAACATAGACATGAGCATTAGTATTCTTCCTGCATTAAACTCTTACTACACTTTCAATCAACTGACAGGGACGCTTGCTTTATCCAGACATAGTTTCCGACAGGGCAAGTCAAATGGAGGTGTCAGAATTTGCCATCCCATCATTTCCCTACGTCCGCAGGAAGGGGGCAGGTGCTCCCTGGGCCCATCCCCCACTTCCGACAGAATTATTTACTGATGTCAAAAGAGGCGAAGGCCCACCACAGCCAGATCCCACCCCAGGTTCCTCCACCACCTACCCAGACAGTCCTCGCATCCATATCAGAGGCCATCTCTACCCCATGCTCCTGTGAAATTTTGGCTGAGTAATTTTATTGAGGTGATCGCCCATGAATCCCTCTGGCGTTTCAAAATAAACACTAATTGGATGCGGGCGTTGCTGGCAAGGCTGGCATTTATTGCCCATCCCTATTTGCCCTTGAGAAGGTGGTGGCTATGGGTCGCCTTCTTGAACCGCTGCAGTCCATGTGCTGAAGGTGCTCCCACAGTGCTGTCGGGGAGGGAGTTCCAGGATTCTGACCCAGCGACGATGAGGAACGTTCTTGTCATTCTTACTGCTGTAACGTGACGTGACAGGCCCCTCTCCATCTCCGCTTCACTGAAACCTCTGGTGCTTTCAATCTATTGAGGCCAATGATATTCATACCAAATGATTCTGCTTCAATGAGCACGCTGATGTTTTGCTTCATTGACCTAGAATGGTGTACGACTTTACACAAACCACAAGGTATTCTTGTTAAAAAATGTAGGTTAGGAATGCAAAGTTTGTAGCTCTACCCTCGGAAGAAAAATGATTAACCCAAATTTCTGGGAAGTGCTTATTGCTTTTGGGCTTTACGTTCTACTTCCCTCGAAGGATTCTAGTCCTACTAGAGTTGAAAAAGAAAAAATTAGGTCCCAAATTCAGGACAGCCTGTCAACTTGTATCCAGAAGGAGCTTGGTTTAGCACTGCTTAAACTGCATTCACTTGTACTCTTCCACAATGATCAGTGTACTAAGGACCCTTCTCTGAGCTACATTCATACTTGATTCCAAAGGTATCAAGGACAGGATCTGGAACCAGTGTCTCTCAGTAGTTGGCAGGGTGAGGTGAACATTTTACAGATCTGACTGTGTGCGTCTGTGAGGGGGTTGGAGAGAACGAATAGGCACCGTATGTAAATTCATGACCTTGGCCTTCACATCAGTTCTGATACTGAATTGAATCTCCATGGATACGAATTTTAAAATGTTTCATTGGGGAAGAAAGTTGTTGCCGCCTGGTTTTGGGTGTAAAGGTGGTGATGGGGCCCCCACACACGGCCGAACATTAGACCCGAGTCTGCCCAACTTTGGGCCTCAGGCCTCACCTAAATAATTTGGCTGAGCTGATGGTGCCTGTGGTTTCTCCGCAGGGAGCTCTACACCAACAAACTCCAGGATGCCTAGGAGCGGGTTTGTGGGGGGGTGGGGGGAGGTCAGTGAAACGACAAATGATCGCGGCCAGTAAGGATGATGTGCAGCTGGAAGAAACAGATTCACCAGAATGATACCGGGGCTAAAAGGGCTAAATTATTAAGACGGGAAGCATTCCCTTGAGCATAAAAGAGTAAAGGGGTGAATTTATCGAGCCGTTTAAGATGATTAAAGGATTTGAGAGGGTAGATAGAGAGAAACTATTGCCTCTGGAGGGGAGTCCAGAACAAGGGGGTATAACCTTAAAATTAGAGCCAGGCCATTCAGGGGTGATGTCAGGAAACACTTCTTCACACAAAGGGTAATGGAAATCTGGAACTCTCGCCCCCAAAAAGTGGTTGAGGCCGGGGGTCAATTGAAAATTTCAAACTGAGATTGATAGATTTTTGTTGGGCAAGGGTATTCAGGGTTATGGAACCACGGTGGGTAAATGGAGTTAAGCTGTAGATCATCCGTGATCTAATTGAATGTCGACACAGGCCAGAAAGGCTGAATAGCCCTCTCTTGCACCTCTTGGCTCCGGCTAACTTTAAGATAAAAATGACTAAAACTCATCTTTGCATTGGCAGCCAGTTCCTAGGTTCATCTGTAAAGTCCTGTCCCTGCAGTACAGATGCACACGAGGCACATACTGAAGTCAAGGTCACTCAGGACCTGCACCTTTATTACACAGCTCTCGAATGCCTCACTTGCCTGAGACCTGTCCATATATACCTGTCTGGGACAGGTATCCAGTGTCTCCTGCAAGTGCACCCCTGGTGGTAAGGTAAGCTTGTGGTTACAGGTCATCTCTGGTTACAGTCATGTATAGCATGGTAAGATACAGTTATGTACAGTAGTGTGGGATACATGACATCACCCTCCCCCAAGGTCTTAGTTGTGGTTCAGTTGTTTGCCTTGGTGCCTGTTGTTCTTTCGGGGTGATTGCTGGTATCTTGCCTGGGCTGTCTGTTTCATTCAGTATGATTGTTGGTGTCTCGCCTGGGCTGTCTGTTGGGATTGCCCTTTCCTCAGGTTGTTCCCTCTGTCTGTCCACCAGGTGTAGTGTGAGTTCCACATTGTAGTCTGCCTCTGGATCAGCAGTGTTGTTGGTAAATCTACTTTTGACTTGGTCTACATGCCTCTGGCAGGTTTGGCCATTGTCCATTTGTACCACCAGTAGCCTGTTTACTTCCTTGCCTGTTACTGTCCCTGCAAGCCATTTGGGACCCCTGCCATAGTTTAGCACAAACACTTTGTCCCCTATCTCAATCCACCTCCCCCTCGAATTTCGGTCATGGTACTCGGTTAGCTTACGGCGCTTTGCCTCAACGATTTCATGCATGTCTGAGAGGATTAATGAGAGCCTTGTCTTTAAGGTCCATTTCATTAATAGTTGCATGGGGGGATCTCCAGTCAATGAATGCGGACGAGATCTGTATGCCAGCAGCAGTCGCGACAGGCGGCCCTGCAGCGTGGGACCTTGGATTTTGAGCATGCCTTGTTTAATGACCTGCTCTGCTCGCTCCGCCTGGCTGCTGGAGGCCGGCTTGAACGGTGCCGTCTTAACGTGATTTATGCCGTGGTCAATTATAAAATCTTGGAATTCTACGCTGGTGAAGCACGAACCATTACCACTGACCAATAGTCAGGAATGCCATGCGTTGCGAACATGGTTCCAAGGCTCTCCACAGTGGTGGAGGTGATGCTCGAGTTTAAAATGATGCATTTGATCCACTTAGAAAATGCATCTACAACTACGAGGAACATCTTGCCCAGGAATGGGCCCGCATAGTCTATGTGCACCCGCATCCACGGTTTGGTGGGCCAGGGCCAGAGGTTCAGGGGGCCTCCCTGGGGGCATTACTGAGTTGGGCACAAATGGTGCACCGTCGGATGCAGAGCTCCAAGTCCACGTCAATGCCAAGCTACCAGACGTGGGATCTGGCTATGGCCTTCATGAGAATGATCCCCGGGTGCTCGCAGAGGCATAACTACTCGGCTGCCCCACATCAGGCAATCTGCTTGAAGTGACAGCTCATGCATGCGCCTATGGAAAGGTTTGATCTCCTCGGGGCAGGCATTGGGAGCCTCTGCCCAGTCACCAGTTAGGACACATCTTTTTACGAGGGATAACGTGGGGCCGCTGGTCGTCCAGGCTCTGATTTGGCGAGCCGTCATGGGCGAACCTGTGGACTCAAAGGCATTGATTACCATGACTACCTCACAGTCCTGTTCATTAGACCCTTCCGTGGTCGCCAGGGGTAGCCTGCTAAGCACGTCGGCACAGTTGTCTGTGCCTGGTCTGTGCCTAATGGTGTAATCGTAAGACGCCAGCATGAGTGCCCACCGTTGAATGCGCGCCGAGGCGTTGGCGTTTATTGCCTTGCTTTCGGATAGTAGGGACGTGAGGGGCTTGTGGTCGGTTTCTAACACGAACTTGGCCCCGAAAAGGTATTGGTGCATCTTTTTGACACCATACACGTATGCGAGCGCCTCCTTCTCCACCATTCCGTACCCGCGCTCCGCCCGCGAAAGTGACCTGGAGGCATAAGCTATGGGTTGTAATTTACCCGCACTATTGACATGTTGTAAAACGCACACGACCCCGTACGCTGACGCATCACATGTAAGAACTAGCTTTTTACCTGGATCAAAGAAAGCCAAAACACTGTTGGAACACAGAAGGTTGCGTGCCTTGTTGAAGGCGCGTTCCTGGGCGTCCCCCCAAAACCAATCGTACCTCTTTCTGAGAGGCTCCAGCAGCGTGCTTAAGTTCTGCATAAAGTTCCCAAAGTAATTGAGTAGCCTGAGAAAGGCGCGCAGTTCTGAGACATTCCGGGGCCTGGGTGCCAGGCGAATTGCTTCGGTTTTGGACTCTGTTGGACGGATTCCATCAGCGGCAACCCTTCTGCCCAAAAATTCAACCTTGGGCACGAGAAACAGACATTTGGATTTCTTCACTCTTAGGCCTACCCGATCCAACCGCTTTAGTACTTCCTCCAAATTGCGGAGATAGGAGTCGGTGTCCCTGCCTGTGATAAGTATGTCGTCTTGAAATACAACCGTCCCCGGGATGGACTTGAGCAGACTCTCCATGTTGCGCTGGAATATGGCAGCTGCCGACTTGATGCCGAATGGGCATCAATTGTACATGAAAAGGCCTCAATGTGTGTTGATGGTGGTGAGTAGCTTGGACTCATCGGTCAATTCTTGGGTCATATACGCAGATGTGACATCTAGTTTTGAGAAAAGTTTTCCTCCAGCCAATGTGGCAAATAAGTCCTCCGCTCTGGGCAGCAGGTATTGGTCCTGTAGGGAAACTCTGTTTATAGTAGATTTGTAATCCCCACAGATTCGTACGGATCCATCAGGCTTCATGACTGGGACGATGGGACTTGCCCAGTCACTAAATTCCACGTGTGAGATAATGCCTTCCCGCAGAAGCCTGTCCAGTTCATGTTCAATCTTTTCCCTCATCACATAGGGCACAGCTAGTATCCTGTGTGATGTAGATTTTGACTTTAGCCCCTTTGAAGGTGCCCACACCTGACTGAAAGAGATGTTCAAATTGACTTAGAACTGTTGAGCAGGAGGTCCATTCCTCTGATGACATAGCGTGAACATCATCCCATTTCCAGTTTAGTTTTGCCAGTCAGCTTCTCCCCAGCAGTGCTGGGAGATCTCCGGGGACAATCCACAGGGGAAGTCGGTTCACTGTCCTTTGTGTGTGACTGAGAGCATGGCGCTGCCGAGGACTGGGATGATTTCTTTGGTATAGGTCCTTAGTTTGGTGTCGACCCTTGTGAATTTTGGTCTGTCTCTTTTGTGTGGCCACAGCTGTTCAAATTGTTGAGCGCTCATGAGAGACTGACTCGCTCCTGTATCCAGCTCCATGTTGACAGGTATCCTGTTGAGTAGGACCCTCATCATTATTGGAGGCGTCTTGTTGTAGGAGCAGCGGCCATTGATCGTGTTGACCCGTTGTACATCGGTGTCCCGGGTACTGTCCCCACCGTCTTCTGGTCCGCTTTCCGACCCTTCCGATTCGTATACCAGCCGAGCTGCCATTTTTCTGCATATGCGGGCCAGATGCCCTGTATAGTCGCAGTTTCTGCAAACAGCATGCTGAAATCAACACCCCCTTGATGAGTGCCTTCCCCCACATCTCTAGCATAGACCGCTTCCATTGTTTCCAAAGAATGAGCTGCGTCTGGCTGATCTCTCTTGAGCTTCTCTCAGTTTGTAGTTGATTGCTCGCATTGTGGGTTGATGAGGTGTGAACGGCCGTTCATGTGGCCCTTGATGGCTTCTGGCGCCACTGTCTGCTGTTGAAGGCCTGCTCTCCTGCCTTTATCTGTGTGTGGGGGTAGCAGCTTGTTTCATGCTGTGAACCTCTTGTTCCGATGTTTCGTTAGTTGTCGTACCCGCAGTGTAGATCAACCTCGTTTCTTCGTCTCCTGCCAAGAATTTCTGTGCAACCAGTGCTGCTGCCTCTAGGGTCAAGTTCTTGGTTTCTATGAGCTTTCGGAATATGCCTGCGTGGCCTATTCCTTCAATAAAAAAGTCTCTCAGTACTTCTCTCCTTAGTTCATCGGAGAACTCACATAAGCTAGCCAACCTCCGAAGTTCCGCCACGAAGTCCGGTATGCTCTCGCCCACACAGCGTCTGTAGTTGTAGAACCTGTGTCTGGCCATGTGTAGGCTGCTCGCTGGCTTCAGGTGGTCTCTTACCAGTGTGCTCAACTCTTCAAATGACTTGCTTGCTGCTTTCTCGGGTGCCAGCAGGTCCTTCATTAAAGCGTATGTTTGAGCCACAGCTGGTCAAGAAATGGGCTCTTCTCTTGTCTGCCTTGTCGTCGCCTAACTAGTCTTTGGTTACAAAGCTTTGCCGGAGCCTTTCTATAAAGTCCTCCCAATTATCTCCAGCATTGTATTTTTCATCTGAGCCATTGTTCGCCATTCTGTGGATTCTGTAATTCCGTAACTCGTCGCCACTGTAAAGTCCTGTCCCTGCAGTACAGATTCACATGAGGCACATACTGAAGTCAAGGTCACTCAGGACCTGCACCTTTATTACACAGCTCTCGAATGCCACACTTGCCTGAGACCTGTCCTTATATACCTGTCTGGGACAGGTATCCAGTGTCTCCTGCAAGTGCACCCCTGGTGGTAAGGTAAGCTTGTGGTTACAGGTCATCTCTGGTTACAGTCATGTATAGCATGGTAAGATACAGTTATGTACAGTAGTGTGGGATACATGACATCACCCTCCCCCAAGGTCTTAGTTGTGGTTCAGTTGTTTGCCTTGGTGCCTGTTGTTCTTTCGGGGTGATTGCTGGTATCTTGCCTGGGCTGTCTGTTTCGTTCAGATATCTTGAGGGGTTGTGGGGCTGGAGGAGATTACAGAGGTAGGGAGGGGCAAGGCCATGGAGGGATTTATAAATAAGGATTAGAATTTCCGCCATTCAATGAATTAGATGCCGGCTGATCTGGGAGTTTTCTATCCCGATATCGTTTCAGCAGCCTAGACTATTTGGTCAAGTAGGGATTGAGCCCACGGGCCTTCATCACTGGGAGGCAGGAGGGCTATTGTTTGAGCCCAGCTGGAAAGCTCAGACAACATTTCAACAGCCTGCTGTTAATTCCCAATATTTCCTGCTTTTTATTTCAGAATCTCATAATTTTCTGCACTTCCTTTGATCCCCATTATCGATCCCTTCCCTCATTCATACACATCATGCAGCACTGTTCCTTGGGCAGTGGACATGACAGCTTGATTTTCCCCCTCTGGTGCAAATCATGTGTGAAGAATTAAGGGTCCTAATTGCAGCTGGGTGATAAAGGGGGAGAAATTCAACTTGCGGCCAAAACGGTTGGCAAGTGGATGGAGCAAGTGCTGCGTGTGTTGTTCTCTTACAGGACTGGACATTTAAAAGGATGGCGACAATTAAAGGAGAGTGTCACAATCAGGTCACAAAAATTCTAAAAGCATCTCAACCCATTAGCAGCCACTGCCAAGACTGAAGGCGGGGGGGACCAAGAAAAGACAGGCCGATTGGAAACAATTGGAAGCCTACAGTACAGGCAAGTGCCTGCAGCCAAATAGAGGCCTCATCGCTTATAACGTGTGCATTTGTGCAAACACGGTTTGTCCGCTATAAGTACATAAGAACATAAGAATTAGGAGCAGGAGGAGGCCATTCAGCCCCTCGAGCCTGCTCCGCCATTCAATAAGATCACGGCTGATCTTCTACCTCAACTCCACCTTCCTGCACTATCCCCATATCCCTTGGTTCCCTTAATATCCAAAAATCTATCGATCTCTGTCTTGAATATATTCAAAGACTGAGCCTCCACAGCCCTCTGGAGTAGAGAATTCCAAAGATTCACCATCCTCTGAGTGAAGAAATTCCTCCTCAGCTCAGTCCTAAATGGCCAACCCCTTATTCTGAGACTGTGATCCCTGGTTCTAGACCCTTCAACCAGAAGAAACATCCTTCCTGCATCTACCCTGTCAAGCCCTGTAAGAATATTGTATGCTTCAATGAGATCCCCTCTCATTTTTCTCAACACGAGAGAATATAGGCCTAGTCCACTCAATATCTCCTCATAGGACAATCTCCCCATCCCAGGAATCAGTCTGGTGAACCTTCGTTGCACTCCCTCTATGGCAAGTATATCCTTCCTTATATAACGAGGTCGCGCTATTACAGTACTCTACTACATAGCAAGAATGTTCCTTCAGTGTAGTGACCTTTTGTTTCCAGCTCCATTCTGATGTACAGCTTTATTTACCGGAGTAACTATTTATATTAAGTCTCCCGTCTTCAGAAGCGAGAGTTAGAGCAATTATCACCGACTCCCCGCCCCCGCCAGTGCAATTCCTACTAACCCTTTTCTGTGCATGCGTCCAACACCACATTGCCTCCACTGAGCAGCTGAACGCATCTGTTGAGCCTCCCACGCGCCGGGGAGAGCGGGGCAGCGGGGAGAGTGAGAAGCGGGAGAGAGCTTGCAAGGGGGGCAGAAAGAGCTTGGGGGGGGGGAGAGAGAAAGAGCTTGTGGGGGGGGAGGGGAAGAGAGAGAGAGCTTGCGAGAGGGGGAGAGAGAGAGAGCTTGGGAAGGGCGGGGAGAGAGAGCCTGGGGAAGAGAGAGTGTCCTGTTCCTATCAGAGTGTGGCATATAGCGAACGATAACTCTGATTCTCCAGCTAGCTTCAACACTACACCAAGAAATATGGCTAAAGGTCAGAGCTTCAGAATCCAATTACTTTAATAAATGCAGTGTAAAATTGTTGGTAAAGAATAAAGACAGATCTAGAATTCTTGTAATACAACAGTAACAATTGAATAAAAACAGCAATAAAGTCAAGTTATTTATCTCTTACTGTACATCAAAGATAAAATACAATAATTCCAGAACAATTGGATAAGGAGAAGTTACTTACATAACTGTACTTCAAGAAAGGTTTGCAAATACAGAAGATTCATTTCTGATTAACAAAAGTTACAGATAGGTTTAGCTAAAATGGAGGCAGATCTATGCTTTCTCTCTCTCTCTCTCTCTCTTTCTTTCTACCTGTTGGAAAACACCACCCAATGGCGGGAAAATGATAAGACAACTATGGTGGCCACAATCAGTCAAGAAGCTCCAACCATTACACTCCAAACATAACAAGGATTGAATTTTTTTACTAGTTAGAGTTCAGTTCCTCTTAATTCGTGGGATGGCTTCGAGGCGGGCGTCGTCTGGAAAAGTGCGTGTTCAGTATTGGGTAGCTGTGACACATGCCATCGCTGCAGACCATACCATCAACCTTATGTACCCTTCCGTCATTGGTGGGGTAGGACTCGGAGGCATGTGCAAGTGGCCAGTCGTTCTGGGGAAGTTCTTTCTGCCGGAGGAGAATGACATCTCGGACAGAGGTGCCCGGCTTTGTCTCAATCGTCTTGTGTCAAGGGTGCTGGCTCTGTTGGTGCTAATTCCGCCATCGAAGCTTGAGTTGATTTGCAGGTCATTGGGCCCATTGCCGTTGTTGTCATCCATACAGATCCCGTTGCGCCGAGTTGCCAGCTGGTGCCTGGAGGGGCTGAGTTTTCAAAGCCACGAGCACGGCGGGAGTGAGTGCCTGAGTTTCACTGTTGAGAAGTGGAGGGAACTTCAATTTTCCCTCCGAGTTAAGGTGAGCACCTTCTGTCATGACCTGAACTGAACGTTGGTGTCGGGTGGACATGGCCTTCGGTGGCTGAAGGATAGTATGGTTGACGGAGGCATGGACTTTCTCATTTGCCCCGCTTGGGCCAACCTGTCCGGAGACCATCCAGCCTAGGTATATACGTTGTGCCCACGTTGTTTCTTTCAGCCTGTTGCGAGACTCCCTGATTTTGAAGGGCTCAGGGCAGTTTCTTCCAATGAGGAGGATAATGGAGGCATCCTCTCTTGGCTCGGGTATTTTTTTTGCCACTGACCTGAGGTGGGGGAACCTCTTGTAGAAATCAGGATGCGGAATCTTGCTTTTGTCTCTGGGGATGAGGGCATTCTCGAGGATGGTAGGCAGCTGTTCTGTCTTTCCATCTGTCGCTTCTATGATTAGACTGCTTGCTCATCTCCCCTTGGCCGTGATCATGTCTCTGCCGCAGGTGCCAGTCGCATATGGGAAGGTTGGACCTGGAAGATCTAAAACATCGAGGATTTTGGGGTCTCCGAAACAGACATTAGGTTGGTCATCCAGCACCACATAGCCAAGGATACGTTTCGAAGGATGCTCTATGTGGTAGTTTTTCGACATAGAACGATCTTACAACAAGATCATGCGGAAGGGCAAGCCAGGTATCTGGTGCACTTTATGTTGGCCTGCATGAGCTGTGGCTCATCTGTTGGCCTTTCGTGGTGGGTCTCCCCGCCATTCTGTCTCAGCGTCATGTGCATGAAGGAGACAAGCTCTATGCCTCAAAGATAAAATACAATAATTTCAGAACGATTTGATAAGTTACTTACATAACTGTACTTCTAGAAAGGTTCGCAAATACAGTAGATTTATTTCTGATTAACAAAAGTTACAGATAGTTCTAGCTAAAATGGAGGCAGGTCCATGCTTTCTCTCTCTCTCTGTCTTTCTGCCTGTCTGTGTCCAATCGGAAAATGCCATCCAGTGGCAGGAAAACACCAAGGCAACTACGGTGGCCACAATCAGTCAAGAAGCTCCAACCATTCCAGAGAGAGAGCTTGGGGGGAGAGAGAGAGAAAGCTTGGGGAGAGAGAGAGAGAGAGAGAGTGAGACAGAGAGCCTGGGGGAGAGAGAGAGCCTGGGGGGGGGGGATGGAGAGAGAGCTTGGGGCGGTGGGGGGAGCTGGGGGGAGGGAGAGAGAGAAAGCTTGGGGAGAGAGAGAGAGAGAGAGAGCTTGGGGGGAGAGAGAGAGAGAGTTTGGGGGGGGGAGGGGGGAGAGAGAGAGAGTGACCTTGGTGGGGAGAGAAAAAGAGACCTTGGGGGGAGAAAGAGACTTTGGGGGGAGAGAGAAAGAGACCTTGGGGTGAGAAAGAGACTTTGGGGGGAGAGAGAGTGAGAGCTTGGGGAGGAGAGAGAGAGAGCTTGGGGGGGGAGAGACAGATAGCCTAAAGGAAGAGAGAGAGTGAGAGAGAGAGCGAGCTTGGAGAGAGAGAGCCTGGGGGGGGAGGGTGGCGGGGAGAGGGAGCTTGGTGGTGGTGGGGGGTGGGGGGGGTGAGAGAGAGAGACCTTGGGGGGAGAGAGAGAGTGAGCTTGCGGGGGGAGAGAGACAGCAAACAAGCCTGGGGGGAGAGAGAGAGCAAGCTTTGGGGGGAGAGAGTGAGAGCTTGAGGAGAGAGAGAGAGAAAGCTTGGGCGGAGGGGAGGATAGAGAGAGTTGGGGATGGAAGAGAGAGCTTGGGGGGGGGGAGAGAGCTTGTGGGGGGGAGAGACACACAGGTGGGGGGGGAATCAAAGGGGAGAGAGGGAACTCAGAGACGACGGATATTATTCTTCAAACCCCCTGATGCGTGCAAGCTTGGTACATGTGTTACAAGGGATATCGTTGGGGTGGATGAAATCCAGAAGTCACGCCATTGTCACTATTCACTTCATACCCAATAAACCTGTTAACAATCCATACTCAATGCCTGCCCCATCTATGGGGGCTGGGGGGGGGGGGGGGTAAGGTCTTGCACTTGGGTAAGGGACTTCAGCTGGAACTTGGTGGCTTCTGAAGTCAAAATGGATCAAATTACAAATTGGAAAGTCACTCAGAACTTGGGCTGGGCGGTTCCAGTTACCCATTCCAGAGGAACTTCAGGATGTGGCTTATCCTCCAAGGGGACCAATCAGCAATAAGTCATGTGAAAATGGAGAGCCAATCAGAGAGATGGCTGCCTTTCAGTTAGTACAAATAGATGAAGCCTTTATTTAAACTGTAGTCCATGCTTAGTACTAACTGTAATCCCACACCACTGAGGGGATTAGAAGTACTCAAAAGGTAATTGAACACTAACAAGGTATTAGAATTACATTGAATATTTGGCACAGAAACAGGCCATTCGGCCCAACCAGTCCATGTCGGCGTTTATGCTCTATTCGAGCCTCCTCCCTCCTTCATTTAACTCCATCAACATTGTTATGTATGCAATGTGTAAGACTTGCCACCAGGGGGCACACCTGTGGGAGACCTAAGGGTCACCTGTGCACCCCAGGCAAGCAGGTATAAAAGGCAATCCACCATGCTGCTTCCTCACTTTGGAGTTACATTAAAGAGATCAAGGTCACATTGGTTTGAGCTTACAATACAGTCTTGTGGAGTTATTCTGAACATAACAAACATAACCCTCTATTCCCTTCTTCCTCATATGTTTGTCTAGGTTCCTCTTAAATGTATCATAGAATCATAGAATGGTTACAGCACAGAAGAAGGCCGTTTGACCTGTCGAGCTCGTGCCGACTCTCAGCTAGTCCCACTTCCCCGCCCTTTCCCCGTAGCCCTGCAAATCATTTTCCTTCAGATACTTATCCAACTCCGTTTGAAAGATAAAATTGAATCTGCCTCCAATACCCTTTCAGGCAGTGCATTCCAAATCCTAACCACTCGTCGCATAAAAACGTTTTTCCTTACGTCGCCTTTGGTTCTTCTGCCAATCACCTTAAATCTGCGTCCTCTGGTTCGCGACCCTTCTGCCAATGAGAACAGTTTCTCTCTATCTACTCCGTCCAGACCCCTCATGATTTTGAACACCTCGATAAAATCTCCTCTCAACCTTCTCTGCTCCAAGGAGAATGACCCCAGCTTCTCCAGTCTATCCACGTAACTGAAGTCCCTCATCGCTGGAACCATTCTTGTAAATCTTTTCTGTACCCTCTCGAAGGCCTTCACATCCTTCCTAAAGTGTGGTGCCCAGAATTGGACACAATACTCCAGTTGGGGCTGAACCAGTGTTTTATACAGGTTTGTAATAATTTCCATACTTTTGTACTCTGTACCTCTATTTATGACGCTCAGAATCCTGTAAGCCTTTTTAATTGCATTCTCAACCTGATCTGCCACCTTCAACAATTTATGCATATATACCCCCAGGTAGTTTATATTTCCTCTCCTAACTCTTTCTACCATAACTTATCAATTCACACTTTTGCACGTTAAATTTTATCTGCCATGTGTCCGCCCATTTCACCACCCTGTCTATGTCTTCCTGAAGTCTATCACTTTCCTTCTGACTGTTCACTATACTTCCAAGTTTTATGTCATCTCCATGCTGCCACTGTCCCTTTTATTCCCTGGGCTTCAACTTTCCTGGCATGTCTATTATGTGGCACTTTGTCGAACGCCTTTTGGAAATCCATGTACACTACATCAACCACATTACCCTCATCAACCCTCTCAGTTATCTCATCAAGAAACTCGATCCAGTTGGTTATATACCATTGGCCTTTAACAAATCCGTGCTGGCTTTCCTTAATTAATCCACACTCTCCAAGTGACTGTTAACTTTGTCCCTGATTACTGTTTCTAAAAGCTTCCCCACTACCGAGATTAAACTGACTGGCCTGTAGTTGCTGGGTTTATCTTTACACCTTTTTTGAACAAGGGTGTAACATTTGCAATTGTCCAGTGCTCGGGCATCACCCCTGTATCCAAGGAGTATTGGAAGAGTATGGCCAGTACCTCCGCGGTTTCCTCTCTCAATTCCCTCAGCGTCCGAGGATGCATCCTGGCCGCCCCTGGTGATTTATCTACTTTAAGTACAGCCAGCTATTCTAATACCTCCTCTGTTATGTCTGAAAGCTTGTAATGTTTGTAGCTCCACACTGTGGATGTGGACGTATTGTGTACTGCAAGTGCATAGTTAATCATTAAACAGAACCAGGCAATTCCGGAGACTTCTGAGAGAGCTGCCTGCCATGTTAGGAAGCTGTGCGTGCTGTGATCTGTGAATATATCACATTTGGCGATGGAAGATGGGATTTTTCGGATGATTTAAAGCTTATTTTTTTGTTGGTGAAGGATTCAGCCAGCCGACAGAGAGACTTTGGAAGTTTTCTGTCTTTGAAAAAAGCTACAAAAATCCGAGGTAAAATACAGCACATGGTGTGAACAGCTAGAGATTAAAATGGCAGGTGTATTGGGACATTTGGGTGAATATAGACATGACCGGGAATGTTTTAAAGCGTATGTGGATCGGCTAGAAATGTATTTCACTGCAAATAACATAATCAAAGTTCCAGACAATGCAGTCCAGAACCGGGCTGTGTTGGAACGTAAGAAAGCGATCTTCTTATCGGAGACAGATCCGGCATTATATGACACCCTTGTAAATCTGCTTGTGCCTGACGAGCCAAAGGACACAACGCTTCAAGAGATTTTAATGAAGCTGGAGCAGCACTATAACCCCAAACCATTAGAAATTGCTGAAAGCTATCGTTTTGGGATCCGGAATTAAAAGGCGGATGAAAGTATCGCTGATTACATCATAGCATTAAAAAAGCTATCGATGCACTGTAATTTTGGAAACTTTCAAAACCGAGCATCACGGGATTGTTTTGTTTGTGGGGTGAAAAATGATGCGATCAGAAGGAAGTTATTGACGACAGATGACTTGACTTTTGAGATTGCTTGTCAGATAGCAAGGTCGATGGGCATGGCCGAGAATTAAATAATAATTATGGTCATCAGTCAACCGAGGTAAATCACCTGCAGGTTCAAAATAAAAGACAGTGGAGGCCCAAAGTCTCAGAAACTAAAAATTCTACCAGAGCGTCGAAGTCGTGCTATAGGTGCCGGGGACAACACATTGCTCAAAGTTGTCCATATGTGAAGCCAGAGTGTTTCTTCTGCAGAAAGACTGGGCATCTTGCGAAGGCATGCCGACTGAAGGGTAAACCAGTTTTTAAAGCTATGAGTCCAGCGTTCAAAGCTATGAGTAGAAATCCCAAGAGACTACATAGCATGGAAGAACAACAACAGGACGAGGAGATGTTAGAGTTACACGTCATCAGGAGCACGAGATTAACGGACAGCGATTCAGAAAGCATCAAAATCCACATAGCTGTTGCAGGATTCAAGATAACAATGGAAATTGACACGGGTGCATCCGTGAGTGTAGTACCGGAGTCACTGTGCCGCGACAAATTGCGTGATTTCCAACTGGAGAAATCCAAGATAGAGCTGCGAGGCAACTCGGGAGAGAAAATTCCTGTGGTAGGTCGTATCACCGTACCGGTGAAATATAAAGATCAATTTCAGAACTTGCCTCTAATAGTAGTGAAAGGAGACAGGCCTTACTAGGAAGAAATTGGTTGAGCTCACTGAAGCAGGATTGGAGTAAGATTTTCTGTGTGGAAGCGAGATTTTCATCAACGGATGAGGTTATCAAGCAGTATCCGAAGGTGTTCTGTGAAATGGGCAGTCTGATCCAAGGCTTCAAGGCGAGTGTCAGGGTACAGAAGGACGCTAGATCGGTTTACTACAAGCCATGTTCCGTACCATATGCACTCAAGGAGAAAGTTGAGCAAGAACTCAAAAGACTGGAGACTGAGAACATTATTTGTAAGATAGATCGAAGTAATTGGACTACACACATTGTTGTTGTACCTAAGTCCAATGGTAAGGTAAGATTGTGTGGTGATTATAAAGTAACCGTAAACCAGGTTCTAGAGGGTAATGTCCCCAATATATTGCCGAATATAGAAGATTTGTTCACAACACCGACAGGTGGTCAGATCTTCTCAAAACTGGATCTTACAAATGCCTACTTACAGCTTGAACTAGATGAGGAGTCCAAGTCATGTTTGACTATAAATACTCATCTAGGCCTATATCAATTTAATAGGCTACTGTTTGGAGTGTCTTCTGCCCCTGCCATATTCCAAGGGGGGGTAAACCAGATTTCGCAAGGTATTGAAGGGGTAGTATGTTATTTGGATGACATACTAATTTCAGCACCAAATAGGCAAATTCATAATAACATATTGAATCAAGTCCTCAAATGGTTAGAGAAGCATAGAGTACGAGTGTCTGCTCGTAAGTGTGAGTTATTTAAAAACTCAGTGGAGTACTTGGGATACAGAGTAGACAAAGATGGTTTACATCAAACCAAGGAAAAATTGGATGCAATTAAAAATGCACCCACTCCCAGGAATGTCACTGAACTTCATTCATTCTTGGGTCTTTTGAAATATTATGGGAAGTTCCCACCAAATTACACCCACTGAATGAAATTTTGGAAATGGGCAAAAGAATGCGATACAGCATTCAAGGAGTGTAAAAGCAAATTGGTAGAGAGTACCTTGTTAGTTCACTATGACATATCTAAGGAGATTAAGCTAGCATGTGATGCCTCTCCATATGGAGTTGGGGCAGTAATCTCTCATGTATTAACTAGTGGGGAGGAGGGACCAATTGCTTTTGCTTCATGCACTCTCAGTGCCAGTGAGAGTAATTATGTGCAAATTGAAAGGGAAGCTTTGGCATTAATTTTTGGAGTCAAGAAGTTTCAGAAATACTTGTATGGTCGTAAGTTTACCATCGTTATGGACCATAAGCCCCGAACAGCAATCCTCCATCCAAAGTCCCCAGTTCCAACATTAGCTGCAGCCCGAATGCAGAGATGGGCTTTGATTTTGTCGGCATATACATATGATATTGAATACAGATGATCAGCTGATCACAGTAATGCTGATGCACTGTTTAGATTGCCTTCCCCATCACAATTATACCCGATGGGGAAGAAGTGTTTTATTTTTCATACATTGATGAACTGCCAGTCACAGCTGAAGAGATTGGTAGAGCAACCAAACGTGACCCAGAGATGTCAAAGGTGTATGAGTATATTGCAAATGGATGGCCAAACCAGGTAACAGACTAAGATACACATCCATTCTTCATTCGTAAGAATGAATTATCAGTCGATAAAGATGGTATCATGTGGGGTGCAAGAGTGGTTATACCAAATAAATTCAGGTCCAAATTATTAGGAGACCTCCATGACCAGCACCTGGGAATGTGCTTGTCCAAGAGTTTTGCACGCAGTTATTTATGGTGGCCAGGTCTTGATAAAGATATAGAGTACATCGTGAGTCAGTGTATGACAAGTCAATCGGTAAGCAAGCAACCACCACCAATACCATTACAGCCATGGAAATGGCCTCCCAGGGTGTGGCAAAGGCTACATATTGATTTTGCTGAGTTAGAAGGACAACAATTGTTCATTGTCATTGATAGCCATTCGAAGTGGGTTGAGGTGTTTCCAATGTGGAAAATAACAACAAGTAAAACATTGGACATTTTACGAAAATTATTTTCTTCATTTGGCCTCCCTGAAGAAATTGTTTTGGATAATGGACCACAATTTTGTTCAGAAGAATTTGCGCAATTCACAAGCAAAAATGGTGTGAAACATACCAAGGTTCCACTATACCATCCTGCTTCGAATGGTGCAGCAGAGCGCACTGTACAAATTGTAAAACGTGCCCTCATAAAACAAATGTTAGATCCAAATCCAAGGAACGAACAGTTGTCATTGGATCACAAATTGGCTAATTTTTTGATTACATATCGAAATACTCCTCATACAACTACTGGTAGAGCACCAGCAGAGTTGTTTCTCAAATGACAGCCATGAACCAGATTCTCGTTGTTAAAGCCAAATTTGGCACAGTAGAAGACAATTAAGACAGAAAGAGAATCATGATAAAGGTAAAGTAAAAGAGAGAAGTGTGAAATTAAACCAGAAGGTGAGAGTGAAGAACCATCACCATAAATGGTTAAAGTGGTTACCAGGAAGAGTGGTGAAGATATGTGATCCTCGCACATATTTGGTAAAGATGTTTGATAATGGACAAGTTAGGATTGTCCATATTGATCATATTTTACCTACAGACATGGAAGGAGTTGAAGGTGGGAATGATTCAATTATTTCTGACTCATCAGATAGTTTTGATGTACCAGTAGAAAATCCTAAATCCAATGTACTGGAAACAAATCCAGGAGAGAATCAAAATGAAAGTCTGAGTCCGAGTCAGGAAAACAAAGAGCCTGAAGTTAGAGTGAGTTCAAATGAAAATCAAGGAAAGTCCGTGGAGGAAAACATTCTTCAGGATGAGCCTCGAATGAGTTTCGATTCGACACCATGTTTGGAAGGTTCTGTTCGAGAGCGAAGGTATCCTCTTCAAAACAGAACACAAGTGGTAAAGTTAAATTTGTAAATATGGAAAAAAAAAAGTTTATATCCTGTGTTATGTATAAACATGAAAGTTATGTATGATGACTTCTTCATTAAGGAGGGAGAAGTGTAATGTCTGTAAACTTGTAATGTTTGTAGCTCCACACTGTGGATGTGGACGTATTGTGTACTGCAAGTGCATAGTTAATCATTAAACAGAACCAGGCAGTTCCGGAGACTTCCAAGAGAGCTGCCTGCCATGTTAGGAAGCTGTGTGTGCTGTGCTCTGTGAATATATCACATCCTCTTTATCAACTTTTATCCTATCCAGTATCTCCACCATCTCCTCCTTCAGTACGTCTATGGCAGCATCCTCTTCCTTGGTGAAGACTGATGCAAAGTACTTGTTTAGTACCTCAGCCATACCTTCTGCCTCCATGCATAGGTCTCCTTTTCAGTCCCTAATTGGCCCCACCTCTCCTCCTATTTACCCCACCCCTTTTACTATGTATATCCCTATACAATGCATCTATACAAATCGCCTCAATTACTCCCTGTGCTAGTGAGTTCCACATTCTCACCACCCTTTGGGTAAAGAAGTTTCTCTGAATTCCCCATTTTATTTCTTGGTGACTATCTTATATTGATGACCTCTAGTTTTGCTCTTCCCCACAAGTAGAAACACTTTCTCTGTATTTACTCTATCAAATCCTTTCCTAATTTTAAAGACCTCTATTAGGTCCCCCCCTCGGCCTTCTCTTTGTAGGAGAAAAGAAACCCAGTCTGTTCATTCTTTCTTGTTAGGTATACCCTCGCAATTCTGGTGTCATCCTCGTAAACCTTTATTGCACCCTCGTCACTGCTTCTATATCCTTTCTATAATATGGTGACCAGAACTGTACACAGTACTCTATGTGATATGTATTCAACCCTAGGTAACCTGTATCATACCGCCACCAGAGAGCATACCTGTTGGCGTCCCAAGGGATCCCAGCATCCCTTGGGAACACTGTATATAAGCATGCTGTAGCAACACTCTGGAGTTTGAATAAAGGAGCTAAGATCACATTTACTCATGTCGACAGTACTCAGTCACATTACTTTATTATGAGCTTAACAGTATCAATACCAATGCTTCATCCCAACTCAACAGCTCTGCAAACCTGTGAGTATACTCACAGGTGCATACATTACACTCACCAACGTGGCCGGTGGTTTATCTGAATTGGGATAATGCTTCTGCTAAGATAACACACGGAGGAAAATCATACAGGTGCACTGTGCTTCATTGCCAACTTTACCTTTGTACATTTGAAGGGTTTAATAGCAAAACAAGCTTGAAATAAAACAGCTGGATGGTCCATGCCTGAAAGAGGAAGCAACAGGTTTGGGTGTGACATTTCTGAGGTCTTATTCAGCAGCGTTGGAGATCGCCCGGTCCCCTCTTCACACTCCGACAAAGTAAAAGACAAATCGGCAAACCCTCAGTCCAGGGGATCTCATGCCAGCCCTGTTATATATGTTAACCTATCCTATGTGTCAGACTTGTCACTGGAGGGCACACCTGTGGGAGACCTATGGGTCACCTGTGTACCCTGGAGCAAGCAGGAATAAAAGGCAGCCCACCATGCTGCTGCCTTTTATGCCTGCTTGTTCCAGGGTACACAGGTGACCCATAGGTCCTTTGCAGTCGGATTCAGGTGAATTTATAATGGGGAACAAAGAAATGGCAGACCAATAAACAAATACTTTGTTCACAAAGGAAGACACAAATAACCTTACGAAAGTACTAGGGGACCGAGGGTCTAGTGAGAAGGAGGAACTGAAGGATATCCTTATTAGGAGGGAAATTATGTTAGGGAAATTGATGGAATTGAAGGCCGATAAATCCCCGGGGCCTGATAATCTGCATCCCAGAGTACTTAAGGAAGTGGCCCTAGAAATAGTGGATGCATTGGTGATCATTGTCCAACAGTCCATCGACTCGGGATCAGTTCCTATGGACTGGAGGGTAGCTAATGTAATACCACTTTTTAAAAAGGGAGGGAGAGAGAAAGCGGGTAATTATAGACCGGTTAGCCTGACATCAGTGGTGGGGAAAATGTTGGAATCAATTATTAAGGATGAAATAGCAGAGCATTTGGAAAGCAGTGACAGGATCAGTCCAAGTCAGTATGGATTTATGAAGAGGAAATCATGCTTGACAAATCTTCTGGAATTTTTTGAGGATGTAAATAGTAGAGTGGACAAGGGAGAACCAGTGGATGTGGTGAATTTGGACTTTCAAAAGGCTTTTGACAAGGTCCCACACAAGATATTGGTGTGCAAGATCAAAGCAAATGGTATTGGGGGTAATATACTGACATGGATAGAGAACTGGTTGGCAGGCAGGTAGCAGAGAGTCGGGATAAACGGATACTTTTCAGAATGGCAGGCAGTGACTAGTGGAGTGCCGCAGGGCTCAGTGCTGGGACCCCAGCTCTTTACAATATACATCAATCATTTGGATGAAGGAATTGAGTGTAATACCTCCAAGTTTGCAGATGACACTAAACTGGGTGGCGGTGTGAGCTGTGAAGGGGATGCTAAGAGGCTGCAGGGTTTCTTAGACAGGCTAGGTGAGTGGGCAAATGCATGGCAGATGCAGTATAATGTGCATAACTGTAAGGTTATCCACTTTGGGGGCAAAAACACGAAAACAGAATATTATCTGAATGGTGGCAGATTAGGAAAAGGGGAGGTACAACGAGACCTGGGTGTCATGGTTCATCAGTCATTGAAAGTTGGCATGTAGGTACAGCAGGCGGTGAAGAAGGCAAATGGTATGTTACCTTCATAGCTAGGGGATTTGAGTATAGGAGCAGGGAGGTCTTACT